>NC_062214.1:182807054-183114054 GCF_902686445.1 Sciurus carolinensis | reverse complement strand
TTTTCATTTTAATTTTCCTTGGACTCAGTACTTGCAACCAAAGCAGTCTCCAGAATCGGAAGACAGGGACTGGCCAGCCTGCATCTGACCTTTCCTGCAGATGTTTATAAATGGACAGAATTGCATTTTCCAACCCAAACTGCGTAATCTTTGGTTGGTGTTGTTTTCCATGCAAACACTTAGACAGGCTGTGGTTTGTGCTGCTGGGCATTGGTAATGGGATCTACCCAGAGCCCAGGTCACTAGCTAAACCCAGCTGGATCAGGAGTGAACCTTTTTAATCTTGGGATGAAAACTTGATATGTTAGGGAAGTTAATTGATCTCATCTGCAAGATTTTTCTCTCTTGCTAAAGTCTAAAGTATGATGTGGACAACCACTTGGCATGTGAGCAGAAGAAATAGGGAAGAATATCTCAATTTTTACTTGAACAAAATGCTAACTGGTTATTTTGAAGCAAATCTGTCTCATTAAGTGATGTAACAAGGTGGGTCCACATATGGTTTTTGAATGGGGATGGCTAACCAGAAGGTAGAAAGAGAACACGGGAATGTTTCCTCCTGAATGTCTTTATTTGCACCATTAACTTTATGTAAGTGAAAAGTTTGAGGGGAAAATATCTCTTAGCAGTGTGGGAACCAATGTTCAAAGCATCTTACCTTATGCTTATTTTAAGAAGCATGGTAACAGAGTCCCTGAAGTCTGTATCAATTGATCTTCTACAAAATAAAAATTAAATTGGTTATTGAACCTACAGGTCAGGCGACTGGTACCTTGGTACATAGCATCTTTTTTTTCTTTAAAATAAATATGCTTAATTTTGTCTTAACAGTATCCAAAGCCTAATGTACATAATATTTCTTTTTTTTTCATTTTTAAAATTTTTCCATATTACTTACACATGAAGATGTTTTGGGTATGTGACTCCTCAGACAAGTGTCTGCAGTAGTGTTACTCTTGAGAGGTGAAGGGACCCAATAATCAGACTGTCCCCCAGATAATTGGAGCCGAAATTTTAATGCAAAGAGCAGAGATTATATAGGTGAGTTGACTTGTATCTGACTATATTTCTGAATATCTGGGTGTTGGCCTTGAGCAAGTTAATCTGCCTGAACCAACCTTGCAGGTCAGAACCTTCCATTTTACAAAAAACTATGGGTAAGGCACTTAGGGTTATGCCTGGTGCATGGTAGTGCTCTAAAAATGCTCATCTCTAAGGTCACTCTTGTTTTATGTGACAGTATCATTTACTGAACGAGACAGAATCAGGTTTGATACCAGATGTGGCTCTTTGTAGCTACATGAATTAAAAGAAATTTCCCTCCTGGAGCTTGAGTTTCTTCAACTTTATAATGGGAGAAACAATAATTACCTCATAGAGATCATTTGATCATGAAATCGATGATATAACAAAATGCCTAAGAGAGTTTTTAGTGTTTCATAGTGTCCATTTATCATGTCATCTCTATCGGTACACTTTTCACAGACGGAAGCGTAGATGAATACAAAGATTTGTCACAGGTCTTTGTTAAGTCTGGAGGGAAGATAGAGACAGACTTGAGCTCAGTATCAGCATGGAACACCACAGCAGTAAACCCCTGAAGGATTTTTTTACACTTTGGGGTAACAAAGCAGACCCATGGAGGAAAAGAACACAGGGAAAACAGAATTCGATGAACATAGTCACCAGAAAAATTCATAACGTAAACAGTGAGACTTGGAATTGGAAAAAAAAAAGAAAAAAAAAAAAAAAAAAAAAAGATTCAAGAGGATTGGGAGGGGTGGCAGTCTTATCCCAAGCATTTTCTATCAGGATAAGATCCAGTCACAGTCTCAAAACTCAGGCATTCATCTCTCTTTCTCTAATGTTTCTCAGCCACCTTTTAAACTTTTTACCCTTCTAATTTTATGTAATTTCAGTATTTTCTCCTATTTTCTTTTTTGGAGCATGCCACGTCTTTTTACATATTTCACTTAAAAGACATACAGAGTGCGAAGAGTTTCAGGGAACAAAAGGATTGAGAGTTAGGCTGTGGTACTTAAACTTTTTCCCCTAAACTCACACCCAAGAACTTGTCTATCGGCCAATTTGCATTTTGGCTACATTTTAAGGACTTGGCGGCCACAGCCTCTCTGTAAACTCACACCACATGTGGTACTAATTGGCACTGTTGGAAGTTTAAGAAGAGAGACTGGAGACTGAGTGGGCCAAGAAGCCTGACAATGCCTTCCTACAATGGCTCTCAACAGGGGTTGGAAATTAGAACTGCAAGAAGGATAGGCCTCTGTAGCAGGTCAATGAGATGAATAGCTCAGCACTTTGCAAAAGTAACCAAGAAAGGGGAAAAGGGAAAAAAAAAAAAAAGCAAAAAAAAATTTTTTTTGAAATAGATATTGTATTTGTACCAAACTTTTAAAATAGACCAAGGAGAACTTGTTCACTTAACACGTAAAGTCAAGAAGCATAAATATGCAGATGGAGGAATGATCTAGGGTCAAACAGGCGCCTTGGGCTGTGTGGGGGACTCAGTCACGGATTCAGGCCAGTAAACCTCCCCCAGGTCAGTTTCTCCATCTGCACAGCAGTATTGGATTTTTTATACCATTTATCTCCTACCAGCTGAAGGGAACAGGGGGCAGATTTGTAGTTTGTTAAAGTGCTTTGATTTTGCAAACTTCAAACCCAAACACAAGGATCTCTTATAACATCTTAGCTGTGGGTCTCAGTAGGCATGAGAAAAGCCACAGTGGTGTGGGGATAATTATTTCCCTAGACATCTGTGTGATCCGGCCCTTCTAGGTTTCAAAAAGCAGAATTTGCAAGAAACAGAATGGAGCCTCAGGGAATTGGGGTTAATTGTAGGGATACGCTGGGAAGGAGAGAAATGCAGGAGCTGCCTCAGTAGCCACATCAAAAGGCTCATGGAATTGGACAGTTTGAATTTTTTTTTAATTTGAGATATAACACTAGCTTTGGTTTCCCAATAACAATTATAATTGTCTTGACATTCAGCATCGCTCTCTTGCCTTTGCTTGTGCCTATGTGTGTTTGCATCCTATCAGAGCATAATAAAACCAGAAAACCACCTGATCTGACCCTATCAAGTTCTTCACAGATGCTTCAGGTTCTTTACCCTAAGAAACAGGAATGCAATTACAAGGACCAGAAGTTGCAAATGTAGTTATTGGTCACTAGAGACACTAGTTCAGGGAATTTAAGGACTGCAAGCAACCTCATTTGACCCTCAAAATGGCCCCTTGCCTTCATACTACTCATTCTATATGATACATGGAAGTAAGAACAGAGTGTAGGGCCATCAAAGTGCACAGTCCTGGAAAGGACCTTACATTGTTTGGGTCTCAAGCAATTTATCTTAATTACCTCCTCCCTTCTCCACCTGTAACTGTTTCATTTAAAACTGATATTCTATAACAACAACTACTATTGCCAGCGCTACCACTTTAATGAGAAAATAATAGGAAATCAAACTCAAAATAAAGAATTTCCTATGAGGAATAAATAAGGAAGATTAAGATTATCTTAGTAAGCTCAAGAAATAATAACAAATAGTATAGACTAGGTGGCTTAAATAACAAGCATTTATTTCTTAGAGTTCTGGAGGCTGTGAAGTCCAAGAAAAAGGCTCAGCAGAAACAGCGTCTGGCTGAGTCCATGCTCTGGTTAGTACTTGGTTGCCCTCCTTCTTTAGAAAGAGAGAGGGGATCTTGTGTATCTTCTTGCAAGAGCAGTAATTTCATCAAGAAAGCTCCACCCTCATGACCTAAGGCCATAAGATCCAATTTCCAAACACCAGTACTTTGGGGTTAGGGTTCCAGCATATAAGTTTAGAGAGGGGGACACAATCACTCATTCCATAGCACAGGCCAAACCTATTCTAAAGAGCTGAAATGGAAAGTGGCGGGGAATTGATGGTCATCAGTATTTTCTTTTTTTTTTTTTTTAATTTTTTAAATTTGTTCTAATTAGTTGTACAGGAATGTAGAATGTTTTTATGCATTTTGATAGATCATACATAAATGGAGTATGATTTCTCATTTTTCTGATTATACATATCATAGGATCACACTGGTCATGCCGTCATAGATGTACATGAGGTGATAATGTCTGTTTCACTCTACTATCCTTCTTATCCCCATATCCCTTCCCCTCTTTTCACTCCCCTCTACCTAATATAAAGTAACTCTATTCTTCCCTATCCCCCCCGCATTGTGAATTAGCTTCTATGTATCTGAGGAAACATTCGTCTTTTCATTTTTTGGGTTTGGCTTATTTCAATTAGCATGCTATTCTCCAACTCCATCCATTTACCAGCAAATGCATAGCAGAGGTGAAATTGAGGAGAGGAGGGGATATAAGGAAGGTACTGAAATAAATGCTGAGAATACCAATGTCAGAGCCACCTCCAGAGCTGGTTGTGCACTCCACAAGCCAAAGTTCATTTCTGTAAATCCTTTTCAGAACCTGACACTCTGAGTTCTGAGGATCCTCACTCAGGTCAATGCCCATGTTCCAGTTGGTCCTGAGCCTTGGGACACAGGCAACCCAGTGGCCCCAAACTGCACAGATCTCAGAATGGCTGTCAGCCTTGGCCAGTCACCCTGAGTGTCATTCTTGCCTCATACATGTGAGGACTGACCTTCATTATTCAGAATCTCACATGAATTTCAGGAAGTTTCAGGAGGCTGCTGAAATCATAAAGGTGAAAAGGGTCAAGTTATGATCTGAATGCACATCTTTCTGATTCTCAAACCCACAAGGAAAGAGTTTTTCTACAAGAGATTTTCTAAAAATACATGTTGCACTAGACCATCCCAGTCTAGTCCAAGTCACTTCCTTCAAACAGGTTCTTAATGTAAACTTCAGAGAAGAATCAAGAATTTGGAGACCATAAAGAGTGCATTTTACCTGTTAAACATTTGCCTTTTGACCAAGGTTTATTTAAACCTTTCAAATTTATATAATAATTAATAATCAATAAATATAATGACAATTATATTTAATAAGTAATTAATACATATAATGACAATAAATATATGAAAAAGTGTTCAACATCTCTAGTAATTAGAGAAATGCAAATTAAAACAACTCTAAGATTTCATCTTACTCCAATTAGAATGGCTATTATCAAAAACAAACAATAATAGATGTTGGTGTGGATGTAGGGAAAAGGCGCACTTTTGCATTTCTGGTGGAGTTGCAATTTGGTGCAGCCACTCTGGAAAGCAGTATGGAAAATCCTCAGAAGACTTGGAATGGACCCATCTTTTGACCCAGTTATCCCACTCCTCAGTTTATACCCAAAGGATATTTATGTACATTTTAAAAAGTGCTTCAAAGCACATGAAATCATGGTTGTTCTGTGTTCTACTTCTTTCAGGCACATATTAGGGGTGAATTTACACTCCCTCTTTTGAGGTGGGGCCAAGTAACCTTTGGGACAAGAAAATATAAGTGGACGTGATACTTATGCACAGAAACTTTAAGGGCCAGGGTCTGAGTGTCTCTCTTCCCTACCCCAAGATGGAGGTGAACCTGGCGATTCAGGCTAACCAGGAGCCTTAAGTCATTCCAAGCTCTGCAATGAGCAGAGCTCAACTCCAAGTCAGGCAGTCAGGCTGCACCTTCAAAATGAATGAGAAGGGAGTAACAGTGGAATTAAGATACTGTGAGTTTGCACAGGTTACACAACATGACCTAGCCCATCTGGACAAATACAAAAGACATGGTCTGTGTTGAGAGAGATGACGTTTTTAAAAATGGGAAGAAATCTCATGAGAAGGTGAGACACTCTGATTCAAATCCTGCCTCTACCTTTGCCTGAGTTTATGCTCTTTCCATCTGTTTTCTTATCTCTAAAATATGTGTATCGGATGGGATAATAAAATCAAGCTTCTGACAAGATCACTATTCGGAAAACTGAGATTTAAGAACACATTTTTACTGCCAACTTTTCTTTAGAATTTATTCAACTTTTGTAGTAAATGAGAATCTGAGCAATAAGGACATGTAATCGAGTGGTTAGTGGAACTAAAGTTTTGATAGATGAGAGTATATCTCTTGATTGTCATGATAACGTAAAGTCTATCTGTTCTTTCCCTCATTCTGCATACTGTAAGAACTTAAGAAATATGTGTAAAATGAATCAAGTTGCAGAGATTTTGAGTGTTGCTTTTTAATCTGTATTTTCTTTAAGAGTCACTACAAAAGTTCAATGAAACAAATCTTAGTAATGTTTCTGAAAAGTAGTATAGACCCCAAAATTGAACCTATTTATAGCCAGGCATGATGGCACACTTCTATAATCCCAGTGGCTGGGGAGGCTGAAGCAGGAGAATTCCACGTGCAAAGCCAGCCTCGGCAAGAGCGGCTCAGTGACACCCTGTCTCTAAAATAAAATAGAGCTGGGGATGTGACTCAGTGGTTGAGTGACCCTTAGTTTAATCCCAGGTACCCCACTCCCCCCCCAAAAATAAATGAAGCTATTTTATTTACTTGATTTAAATAAAGTCACAAAAATAAATTGGGGACAGTAGGTTTTGTTAGAAGAGAGGTAAT
This sequence comes from Sciurus carolinensis, assembly GCF_902686445.1. NCBI lineage: Eukaryota > Metazoa > Chordata > Mammalia > Rodentia > Sciuridae > Sciurus > Sciurus carolinensis. Next base: position 183,107,478 of record NC_062214.1, on the reverse strand, counting down.
AGAAGACATGGGGAATTAAAAGATGGAAAGTTCCAGTATATATAAAAGGCAAAACGAGAAGGAATATTCAGGTTCTAGAAGATGAGCAGAGATGATCCACACCCAGAGGGTTTGCAAGCCACAGGGAAGTGTGAGGACACAAGGCTGATATGAAACACAAGCCATGCCAAGATTATCACAGAGGATCATGTGAACTGATATCCACATCCTGCTTTATGGGTGAGGAAATCATACCACATATAAGAAAAGAGCATTGATCAAAATAAGAGTTAATCACTGGCAGAGTAAAAATCCAGACTGTCCTGTTTGGTGTCAGATCCTATATCCTTTCAATTTTTTCATGCTGTATTCTGGAAGGTGCCATTGAACAGTTTTATTCATTTTGCTCTTTGGACTAATCCTGGACTTGTTGCCTTTGTAGGCAACACTGGGACCTATTTTTGTCATGTTTTCTCCTACTGTATTGTCAAAGTAATGTCAGAAAACAGTGTGATAGGGAACCAGAGGTCATTTGTCCGCTGCTCTGATGCAATGCATCTCTGACCATTCCCAGATCTGCTTTGTATCACAAGAACACATTTTCAAATGATCTTAGATGGTCTCAACCTGAAAGAAGGGCCTGATACCTATAAAAAGGCTACAGGATTCATAGCTACAAGGTGGCAATAGCAGAGAATTTCACAAAATAAATTTTAATGTTGCCTTTTTATTCAAGATCCATGTAGGAAATGTCTTTCTTTGTGTCTTACACATAACCATGAGAATTTTCGGCCCCTAAAAGTTGATGAAAGGAAAGTGCTTATCTGTTCCTTTACCATTTTGGCAAAGTGCATTGCTATAGGAAACAATGGTGCAGATCACTCAGCCCCAACCAGACTTTGTGGTACAAAGAAAAAGACGCAGCCTTTGGTCACAAGAATAGAAAAATTCCCTTGGAGCGATGATAAATACAATAATACATAAAAGTTTTGCATAGAGAGATAAGAAGCTTCAGAGATCTCTGTCCCAACAGGTGAATGGGGAAATGTTTCCAGGAGACACTGAAGAATGGACACTCACTAGCTACATATTAAGAATGGGAAATTGCGTATTAAGAGAAAAGGTGGAAAGAGAAAGAATGTTCTATAAAAGCTAAAGAACATAGGCCAAGGAAAGACTGTTTAGTATGTTCAAACTGAAGCATCTCAAGGTTCCATTTCACTCTCTTCTCATTTGTTCTTGAAGCCATAAAGAATCATTGGAAGAATCATTGAATAATACAGTGTTACAAATCCACAAAACTCATTATTATACTATTGATTGTCTAAACCTCTTCCAGCCTGAGGTGACTACGGGAGATAGGTCACGCCAGTGAAAGCTGAGCAAGAGTCCACTTGGCTGGAGATGGGGAAAGGCCATTGTGAGAAACACGACTTTCTTAATGAAAGGAGACACAGTCTTTAAGTCATTTTCCTTGATGTTTCTTTTTTTCTGCTTTGAAGTGAGACGTGGCTGCAAAATAACAAGCGTAAGGGCAAAATTCAACCCACTACAAATGGAGAAGAGAATAAGAACAAAATAAAGAAGCCTGGAAAGCATCAGTAAGCTGTTAGTGATATTCAACCCTAACCACGCTGGCTTCAGCAGCGCATGTACTGTAAGCCTCGTTATATGGGAAAAAACCTTATTGAATCACTTTCAGTTGAATTTCTTATTACATGGTTTTGAACGCATTTTCAACGATACTAGACCCATTCATGTCTTGTCAAACAGGACCCCTCATGGTCCCCAACATTTCTTAATGACATCCCTAATCAGAAAAGTTGACTTTTTCTTTCCTTCCTTCCTTCCTTCCTTCCTTTCTTTCTTCTTCCTTCCTTCCTTCTTTCTTTTCTTTTTTTTCTCTCTTTTTTAAAATTTTTAAATTTTTTTTACTTTACCAAAAGTGTACTGTGTAAACACAGACTATGCCCAAAAGGTGGTTAATTTCCAGGTTTCAGAGACAAAGTTTTAGACCCAAATGTAAACTCTCTATATTACTAACTGTATAACCAAATAATTCACTTAAGCTACATGAACCTCAGTATACTGATCTGTAAAGAGGGTTATCACCTAAACCTCACAGGATTCCTGTAGAAATTAAATATTTCAATTGTAGCTAATGCTCTTACAAGTTTAAAGTTTATAATGAATTGAATTTGCAGTTTAGACTCCACCGTCCATATTCCTTATCAGCATTTCTCAGAGCATTCTACGATATTTATGAGAACCAGCCCTTTAATCCTTAGCATGTGATGAGCAGGTGTGACTTGGTCCTGGCATTGCTGCGGAGTCACGCAGCTCTGGGATACTCATCAGGTGCCCCAGGTCGCACAGTGAGGAAGTGCAAGCCGGGCTGGGTTCACAGTCAGCCCATGTGGGGCTGTGGCTCGCCACATCTCTCATCTCTAAGAAGAACTCATGCATAGTCAGCCACACACCAAAGGGCAACTATCCATGTCGGTGCAAGAAGTAGATTAGAACGATGTCCCTTAAAGGTCATTGCAGCCCCTTCACCCAGCTCCTCTCAGAGCACAGTCTTTTCAGCCTTTATTCTGCACCAGGTGCATCATATTTATCTCTGAATACCCAGGATGTAGCACCATTCCTGGAACAAAACAACTGTAGCAATTATTAAATAAAACATATTGGACGTAGAAATTTCACTTAAAAATAGGACGAAGCTACATCGTGCAAAACCATAGAAGCGAAACGATATACCCCATGTGTGCACAATGAATGAAAATGCAGTCTGTAAACATAATTAAAATAATAGGACAGAACATAAAATATATCAACTTATTCCTGCAACAAGAATTTCCAACAACGTAAATTAGATACAAAACTTTAAAATTTGCATTTTGAGGATAATAATTTAACATTAGCTTATACTTCATAGGCTATGAATTGGACAAAAATTTTCATCCATTTTCTCATTGCTATGTTAAATAAACTGCAAGATATCAAACTGTCTATTAATTTAGAAACCAGTCATTGCACTTTGAGTTATAACTTTAAAAAAGGAAATGAGAAATATTATGTAAATTTAAGTGTACTTCAATAAAGGAGAATTATTCTAAGATAGAGTCATAATCACTAATAATTAAAAGGCAAGTTTTTTGAACAAGAGCTCCTTCCTGGAGTTTGTGCTAATTTGTGCACTTCCAGTGGAGGAACCTGAGGTTGGAAGACCATGGGCAGCTTCTTCCTGTATGTGGAGAGTCTTTGCTCTCACAACTGTGCAGACCACCCGCAGGCAGCTGGACCTGCTAAGAACAGGGAACAGTAGGGAATTGGTGCTTTTTCTCTGCTGCAAAAATTCGAGCCAAAAAATAAATGAATCTGGATGCATAGAAATGCTTTCCTTTTCAATCGCCCAAGGTGACCTTCAGCAGAAACAAAAGCAAAAATGTTTTCCTCCTCCTAAAGGAGATCATTGCTCCTTGAAATAGCATATATAGAAGGACTTAAAAATTCAAGCATTCACTATAATAAACAGGGTTATTCTGGACAGTGAGACAGTCATATTTATTAATTAAAAAATGCCCCCCCCAAAGTAAAACATTTCATCTTAAAAACAACTAAAAGCATCATTAAAAGCAGCATGTTCTAATACCACCCATCTCATGCATCCCTTACCTCCTACCATATGATTCTTACACGCAATTGGCCTAAATTCCAGAATATATTCATATTGGTTGTCTAAATGGCAGTCATAAGAAAATGTGATTTTCTAACAATGCGTCTGATCACGTATTACTGACCACAGTATATACATGCAAATCAAAAGTCATTTTGGATAGTCAAGAATTTTCAAGTTAAAAAATACACACACACACACACACACACACACACACACACACAATCCCCTGTGCACAATACAATAAGAATATTTTTAGCATTGCAGAACTATTCAATAAATTCCCAAAACATTTTAGGAAACATGGTGTGGAGTGTTTATAGGACTAGATCCAGTGGTTTAAAAAGGTAGAAGATAGTTCCAGAGAAAGAATAAATAAAAAAGAAACTTTCAGATAACATCTTTTATATTAGGTTAATAACCCAAAATTAAATAAAATTGCAGCACTCTTAAGAAGTGAGTATTTCATTGTGCAGTTTTCTTGCCAATGGAGACTTAGAGAAGAACTTTACAAGGACTGGAGTTGTATGGGGCACACATTTTCAGCAGTCATTTTGAAGTTAACTAAGTTCCCTATGATGAACACTCTGATTTCATTGGTGGGCTCTTCACTTTAAAGATATATGTAATCACATAATAGCCAGGGTGTAAATTGATGATGTAATAACAACAATGTAAAGTTAGGGGCACAGTTTCCTAATACATCTACTGCACCAGATTATTATAAAAGCAGTTACAGATCAAATTCTTGCTCTCTGGATGTGAAAAATTGTTTTACGTGTTCATTTAAATAAACAATTCTTGGACCTTAAACAAAGGATATTTTAAATATCTTCCTTTATTCATTTATTTAGTTTTAGATATTAAACATTTATAATAGATTGATAGAAAAATGATTAGAAACTCTTATACCAGCCTCCAAACAGACCCTTTCTTTCCATCATCCTTTTTCTGAATTTCCACATTCTCTGCCTCTCCATTAGAGGGTTTTTATCACCTTCCCTGACATTATTTTTTATTCATCCAATAACATTTTCTCAACCACTTCATTGAAAAAAATCTGAAAAGACAAATTTTATACAACCATATGTGAATTATTTTGTGACCAATAATGTGATATTAAAAGAGATCCTCAAAGTTATTTTCTAAATTAATTAATACATATGTAAACACATAATTATATTTTTAAATACTAAAGTCTAGATAATACAATCTGGGTTGTCTAATCAGACTTTTCCTACCTAGAATCAACAAGAGTTTCTCTCTTCTGCCAAATTGAACCTCTAGCTATTTCTCTTTAATATGTAATGTTGTTCCATTATAGATCACTACCAACTAAAATAGGTATATAAAAGTGAAACTCAGTGCAATAACAGAGAAGAAAAGAAATAAGAAACTCTACTTACAGGACACAAAATACAATTGCAATTGTAATTGTCTGAAAGACTGAGGTTTATAATTTTCTTTGCATATATATTAAAGACTGATATATAGAAATGGAAACATTCTTTCAAATTCACATAAGGACAAGCTTATAAATTCCTGAAACCACATTATCATGTTACCTATTGTCATCGTTATCAATTGCTTCAGGTGGAATGTTTGCTTGTTCCCAAAGCAAGCAAATAATAAAAAATGAATCAGCCACCACCCAGATGTTAGTTTATTAAACAGCAAGCATCTGTTTATTTGGAACTCTCCAAATCATTGAATTTCTTTCAATTTGTATCCAGATGGAGGTATATTTTATACTTGATAAGCAAATGTAATTATAGCCTAGTAAGTATAGAAAAGAATAATAACAGCTTAGGTTCAGAGGCGCAGAATGTTAGCATGTGCTTGACATAAATGATATTATTTGGAGGAAAATCTAAGACACCATCTAGATGTCAGATCCCAGGACATTAAGAACATATCAGAGTTCTTCACAGGCTCCTGTTGCCCACAAGTAGAGAGCACATCTAACGTCCTGATCCCTTGTCTTTGTGCAGTAGCCATGTCTAGTCTTATGTGTCCTTGTGTATCACCACTTTTTAATGCTGTGTAACTAGTTGCCGCAAACCTGCAGTTTAAAACAACTCATTAACTCAAAGTTTCTGTAGTTTAGACATATAGACATATCTTATCTGGGGGTTTCTTGAGGTTGAGATCAAAGTGTTGGCTGGACTGTGCTCTCATTTAGAGGTTTGACTAGAGAAAGGATCTCCTTCCGAGCTCCCTTGCTTTGTTGGCAGGACTCCTTTCCTTGCAATTCAAGACTTCATGGTAGCTTGTTTCTTCAAAGCCAGACGCAGGCAGAGTCTAACTTCAGGAAAGACCTCACCTGATGAGGTCAGGCCCACCCAGAATGATCTCCCTTAAGACAAATACAAAGTCAATTGCTGACTAGTATTCCTTGTATGCTTGCCATTCTGAGTCATCATGGGAATGCAAATCAAAAACACAATGAAATATTGCCTCACACCTGTCAGGATAACTTTTATCAACAGACAGAGGAGGAGGCGGAAGAGAAAGAAGGGAAAAAAAAAAAAACAGCAAGAATTTTGCAGTTGTGCAGCAGTTGGTACCCTTGAGCACTATTGACGGGAATGGAAAAAGTGCTGCACTATGGAAAAGAGTATGGGGCTTTTATTGATCTGTTTGACCCAAAGAAACTAGGATCTCAAACTAGGTTGCTTCTAAGCAACGTAACTATTTCTCCTAGTTCTGGAGGCTGGGAAGTCCGAGGGGGATATGTTGGTGGGTTCGGGGTCTGGAAGGGGTTCCCTTCCTGGAGTACCATCAGCTGTCTCTTCGTGTCCTCACATGATGGAAGCAAGGAGGGAGGCCTTTGGGGTCCCTTACTAAGGACACTAATCCCACCCAGAAACTCTTCAATTCCCTTACCAAAGGTTCCACTTGCAAATACCATCATACTGGGAACTGGAATTAAACAAATGAATTTGAGAGATAAAGAAAACATCAGTCCATCACAGAGGCTCCCCAAAATATTAAAACTACCATCTGATGCAATAATCTCACATTCAGCTCTTTACCCCAAAGCATTGAAATCAGGATCACGAAGCCTTGTGGCCACTCCTGTGTTCACTACAAATCTATTCATAGGAACGAAGAGGAAGAAAATACCACTTTTAAATCCTGCGTCTCCTCTTTGAAGTTCTAGCCACAGATCTCACAGCCAAAGGTGTATACACCCAGGAGCGCTCTTCCCTTGGCAATGACGCCGGAGTAGGAGGAAGGGAGCTTCTCACACTAGGTATGGAAGAACAATGCTCACTGTGAACTATTTACTGCAGGAAGAGGGGACGGCTGGTGAGACAAAGACACTCTCATTGCCCTGCCAAGGATGCCACGCAGCTGCTATTGCTGATTCTGTTGCTCTCAGCAGTACAAAGATAATAAGTTCTATTTCCCATTTCCATCTGAGGGAGCATGAGAGGAAAGAATCAAGCAGCACCTGTGTCTACCTTTCTATTAATAATCAATGGAAATGCAATTCCACAAACTTTTAAAAATGCTTCACCCTCAGCAGATTTCCTTTCTACAGGTGTATGCTACCTTCTGAAACCAGGATTCGATTATGGATTTAAGGAGAATATTTACATGTTGCCGCTTATTGAGTGTGGAGTAGGCTTGAGAGCAAAACAACAGAAATACGTTCATTTTCTTACTTTTTTTTTATCTTGCTTAATCTACACTGTGGTGCTTTTCCAGTATGTTATGAGCTCTCAGGTTCACTGTGGTGTTGTGAGTTAATCCTGCAGCTTGAGAAATCAGTTTGACTCCCTGCCACTGATCAAAACTTACTTGAGAACCACAAACAGGATGACACCACAGTGTGGCTATTCTAGAACTTCTAGAAGAAACGAGCGTAGACTGTGAACTTGACGTGACTTCTCCCTTCCACAACCGCAGGCATGTGACAGCTCTTCAGCCTCACTGAGTCTCTCATTCAAAACAAGAAAAAAATAGGTAATCGCTTTCATCTCTACCTTTTGCACTATAACCAGCACCCCCTGCTTCCCCTGGGACAAACAGCCAGTGAACTCATACTTCTCTATTCTTTGTCCAATTGCAATGTAATGGTGTAAACTGCACCAGTTTCTCTGGGTCATGAGCATGTCTCTTAAAAAGACTTGTGAGTATTCAGATTGTCAACATCAAAGTAACGAAAAAAAAGAATTATTTAAAATTACACCATTAGGTAGGGTATACAATAATGATATTGTTCTTGGCTGACTAATGCAATGAGGTAAAAGATGTTTATTGAGTCCCTATGATCGCATGCTAGATAGTGTTTTGCAAATCAGAATTAGACAAAGATGGCACATCAGAGGATGTGGGCTCTCTCCAGTTCCACTGTGACGCAGAAATAAAACAGCTGGAACGCTGCTCCTCTGTGAGGGGAGTGGCAGGGGGAATTCACTGAAATTCAATATCACCCAGGCAGAGACTCAGAGAAAGACCAAAGCATGATGACGTTTGGGACAAAGGAAGTGGTGCAAGACAGTGGTGGGGGTAGCGGGTCACTGCAGAGGGGAGGGTAACACACAGGAGAGAGAAACACCTGGAGGATAGAAAGGCAGTCTGACCGTGGATGGAACCACCATATGACCCAGCTGTGCCCCTCCTTGGTATTTGTCCAAAGGAACTAAAATCAGCATACTATACTGATACATGCAAACCAATGTTTATTATAGCAGCACAATTCACAATATCCAAGTTATGGAACCAGCCTGGGTGTCTGTTAACAGATGAGTGGATAAAGAGAATGTGTTAGATATGCACAATGGAGTCCTATTCAGTCATAAAGAAGAATCAGATTATGTCATTTGCTGATAAATGGATGAAACTGGAGAACACCATGCTAAGTGAAATAAGCCAGACTCAGAAAGTCAAGGGTCGCATGTTTTCTTTCATATGTAAAAGCTAGAGAGAGAGAAAGAAAGGGGAGAATCTCATGAAAATAGAAATAAAACCATAGAGTAGATGAAGGGAATCAAGGGGGATGAATGGGGACCATAAATCTACCAAATAATGCACCATGTACAATTATACCAGAAAGAATTCTGTTTTATATGATTTTTTTCATGAACTAGTAATAATAATTGAAGGGAGATCCTTCTATAGATCAGGGGAGGAAGGAGTGAAAGGAAAGGGAATGTACTGGGGAATGAGATGGATCAAATTATGTTGTGCGCACGTGCAAATACAGCATAACAAATTCCACCATTAGGTATAATTATAATGTACCAATGAAAATAGATTAAAAAGAGGCAAAGCAATACAGTCCAAATCTATTTGAATCAGAGGTTGAAAAGCAAGCTGGTGTCTGAAAAGTGCTCTGTGTTTCTCAACTAGTAAGGAGAGAGCTGAGGTCTGAAGTGAGGAGTCGTCTTATATGCCATCATGCTGCCGTGACTGCTGTGGGAACCCAGGGGACCAGAGCAGACACTGCCACACTGCCCCAGCCCGTGCCCACTGAGCAGCCTACCGTGCACCCGATGGAACATAATTGCAACAGGCAAAGATAAGATTGTACTCAGGTCAGAGATGCAGAGGGGAGTGCAATTCGCTATCCCTGTGTCTGGCAGTTCACATGACCAGCAAAGAAGGTCAGGGAAACAGGTAGGCATGATTACATTCAGGTACTGAGCCATGGAAGGCCACTGGGCAATGGAGTTGGCTAGACCCGCCATGTCCACTCTACCCAGGGTGGTTGGTGACCCCACCCTAGGAGTAGAATTCTCAAGAGGCTCCAGCAGAGATGGGCATCTTCTCAGCCATAGGGATGTGTTAATCTGATTTCTCCAGAATAGACTTCACCCAACAAAATTCCAATCAGTCACCAGAACTTCCCAGTTAGAATTTTGTGTCAGTGTTTCCCTGAGAGGGTGGGTATCCACGTAGGCCATCAAAATGAAACTCCAGTAGAAGGCATTTCCCATTCCATCCTGCCTTGTACTGGTAGACAGGGAAGCTAAGAGCCATTTCAGTCAGCTTCATCTGGCAGCCCAGAAAGCAACTCAAAAGAAGGAAGGGTCTACCAATCCTAGCCCTTGATCTTTCTAAGGTGTGTATAGCCCAAGAAGAAAGAAGGGCAGCTTGGCACAGGTAGTAAACATCCATTCTTGTCCATAATTTTGATCCCCTCAGTGGAGACAATTCTTTCATTTTCCATTAAGAATGTTTTGCACTGTTCTTGTCGTATTTGCTGATTGGATCATGTGTATATTTTTTTTTTTCTTCCTTTTTTTTTTTCTTTTTTTTTTGTCATAATATTTATGTCTATTATTTTGCCCTGTTTCTACTTTTTGAGGTTTACTAGGGTGCTTTTAGTTTTCTGTTGCCTGTTTCACTTCATCTAGTTCTAGTTGTCAAATTCTCTTGTTCTTCCCATTGTTTCATTTTATTACTGAGCTTATTGTTATTATCATCATATCATTATTATCATCCTATTATTCTTATTCCTCCTTCACTATGGACCTCACTTTCTACCTTTCTTCTGCTTTCTCTAGCCTCTTACCTTTTGAATAGCCTAATCTTCCCTCGCCTTCCTTGCCATTTTGTTTTCCCCTAATGAAAAGTACACTTACCATCTTTTTAAACTATTTAGTTTACATATTTCTGCCCCCACCTTTGATGTTTTAGTGGTCATTAGTATTGTGGATGTCATAATTGGCACTTGGTGCTCACTTTGATGCTGTATATTGTTCTTCGTGGTTATTGCTGGTGTTCATTCCCCCTTTTCTGTGAGGTGCCGGGGATCTAGTGTGACACCCCCAACCCAGCTAAGAGACAGTGCATATTGTCACATACTATCAAATCCCCTCAAACAGATGCAGAAACTCAACATAGGAATACAAGAAGTGTTTATAAACAAGATAACATCATACCTTCTAATGTTCATGATTACCAGCAACTAACTGCAAGGATATCAATGCATGTAAAATATTAGAGAAAGAGTATTAAATTATAATTATAAAAAGAATCAATGAATTCCAAAAGAATACATAAAACTAACTTAAGGAATTAGGGAATTCAGAACAGAATATGAATGTGAAATTTGATAAAGACATTGAGATGTTTAAAAAGATTCCAAATATTGGAAATATAGGAATAATAAGTTAAATAAAAAATTCAGTTGAAAAAATCTCTCCAGTAGATTAGATAATATTTGAAGACAGAATCTCAGAGCTTGAAGATAAGGGGGACAGTCCTGCATATTTGGAAATTTAAAAAATAATAAAATATAATCCAAATACACAAAAATTCTGTGACAACATTAAGAGACCATATTTAAAGCTCATAGGCATTGAGCAAAGAGCAGAGATACAAGCTAATAGCATTAATAACTTCATCAAAAAAATAATAGCAGAAAATTTTCCAAACTTTGGGAATAATACATCCATTTAGATATTATAGGCATTAGAACCCCAGAAGGACAAGACCAGAAAAGAACCTCTCCAAGACACATAATTAAAATGTGAAAATACAAATCAAAGAAAGATATTTAAAATCCATAAAAGAGAGATTCCAGGTCACACTGAGAGGAAATGCAATCAGAATAACATTAAATTTCTTAGAAGACACCCTAAAGTCCTAACTGTATTTCCAGTCCTAAAAGGTTGGAAAAAACTTACAAGATAAGAATAAACTTAAAAAGATTCATGATTACTAAGCCTGCATTGCAAAAGATACTTAAAGAAATACTATACATGGAATGAGATAGAAAAAAAATAAACAGTTAAGGAAAGAATGAATCCCATTATAAGATTAGTTAAGAAATTGAAAGTTAGGATCAAATTAAATTTTCGAAATAAACCAAAACGGCAGGATAAACACATCTTTATGGTAGCACTTAATATAAATGATCTAACTAAAAACAGGCTGACAGATTGGATTAAAAAACATGACTCAACTATATTTTAAATGCAAAATAACATGCCTCACAGGGAATGACAGTCACAGGTTGCAAATGAAAGGATGGAAAATAATAAAATTCAATGGAAATATAATCTGAAAGCAAGCAGAAGTAGCTACTACCATATCAGACAAAGCAAACTTCAAGCCCAAATCAATCAGAAAAGACAAAGAAAGTCATTAAATATTAGTAAAGGGAAAAATCCAACAAGAAGATGTACCTCTAGTAAATATTTATGCTCCAAACATTGATTTAATTACAAGAAAACAAACACTCTTAAATATACAGGCTCAGACTGTTGCCAGTACAATAATAATAGGTGATTTTAATGTACCTTTCTCACCAATAGATAGGTCATCCAGACATAAAATCAACAAAGGTATGTCAGACCTAAAACATATTATAAATCAAATTGGTTTAACAGACATCTACAGAATACTTCATCCAACTACTGAATATGCTTTCTTCTCAGTTACTCAAGGAAATTTCTCAAAAATAGACCCTATTTTAGGCCACAAAGCAAGTCTTAGCAAATAAAAAAAGTTGATATAATTCCTTGCATTATATCAGATCTTAAATAAATGAAATTAGAAATCAAAAGCAACAAACTACAGAAACAATATAAACTCATGAAGATTAAACATGAAGTTTTGAATGATTAATGGGTCATAGAAGGAATCAGGGGAGAAATTTAAATTTTTTTTAAATCAAACAAGAATAGGTCTAAAACATATCAGAATCTCTGGGACACTATGAAGGTTGTTCTAAGAGGAAAGTTTATAGTTATGAATTCCTACAATTAAAAAAGAAAATCAGAAAGGCCCCAAATAAACAATCTGAGGATGCTTCTCCAAGAGTTAGAAAATAAGAGAAAAACAATTCTGAAAATTAACAAGCACTAGAAAAAAAAATCAAAGAAGACACGACATAAATATCACTGATGTTCATGGATAGGCAGAATTAATATTGTTAAAATGACTGTATTACTGAAAGTGATCTACAGATTCAATGCAAACCCCATCAAAACACCAACGACATTCTTCACAGAACTAGAAAAAAAAAGCCCAGAAATTCATATCGAAGAATAAATGATCTAGAAGAGCTAATATAATTCCAAGCAAAAGGTGTGTTTTAGTCAGCTATTTCACTGCTGTGACTAAAAGAATCTGACCAGCACAATTATAGAGGAAGAAAAGTTTATGCGAGGGCTCATGGTTTCAGAGGTCTTAGTCCAAAGAAGGCCGGCTCTATTCCTTGGGGCTCATGGTAAGGCTGAACATCATGGCGGGAGAAGGTGGTGGAGGGAAGCAGCTTACATCACTGTGCTCAGGAAGCCAAGAGAGAGACTCCATTCTCCAGATACAAAAATATATAACCCATAGCCACAACCCAATTCCCACCTCCTTTAGCCACACCTACCTGGGTTAAGACTCTCACAACACAATCATTTCTCCTCTGAACCTTGCTGCATTGTCTCACAGGTGAGTTTTTGGGGGACACCTCACATCCAAACCATAACACGGAGCAATACTGGGGGCATGAGAATGCTTGACTTCAAATTATACTGGAGCTACAGAAACACAATAGCAAGGTACTGACATGAAAACAGACTTGTCGACCAGTGAAATAGAATAGAAGACACAGGGAAACGCAACAGCTATAGTCATCTGATCTTTGACAAAAGTGCCAAAAACATGGATTGAAGAACAGACAGACATTTTAATAAACAGGTTGGGACAACTGTGTTTTCATATGTAGGAGAAGGAAACTAGTTCCCTATCTCTCACTGTGCACAAAAGTCAACTCATAAATAGATAAAGACATAGAAATTAGATGAGACACTTTGCAACTTCTGGAAGAAAATACAGGGGAAACATTCCAGCAGCTTACAGTAGGCAATGAAGTCCTCAATAAGACTCCTAAAGATCAGGAAATAATACCAAGAATTAAAACATGGGTGGTATCAAAATAAAAATCTTCTGTACTGAAGAGGAAACAAGAGAATGACAATATGGCCTACAGAATGGGAGAGAATCTTTGCCAGCTACTTGTCAGATACCAGAACATAGAAAGAATTTGAAAGACTTAGCACCAAAAAATCAAATAATTCCAATTGATAAATGGGCAATTATGAACAAAACAGATATTTCTCAAAAGAAGAATTACAAGTGGTGAACAATTTATGAAAAATGTTCAAACATCCTAAGCAATCAGAGAAATTCAAATCAAAGCTATACTGAGATTTGTTCTTATTCCAATTTGAATGGCAGTCATTAAGAATACAAATAAGCAGGGGGAGTTCCCTTTGATGGGAGCTTTGTCCTTTGTGGGCTGAGTTGCAGGACTTCCCCTCAGGGAGGTTGGCTATGTGCAGCCCTAGGAGGTAAAAGGCCTCCAGTCAGCTCTTACTGTTACTATTGATTTAGGAATATTGAACCACAAAGACACTGAGAATTTGGACTTTTCTCCAGCTTGTGGGACAGGCCTGGGGCTTTGGACTTCCCCAACTAACTGTGCTGCCTCCATTGTCAGGGTACATATGTGAATACTCTCATGCACAACCCATAATTCCTACCCCTGATAAATTATTCAAGAGAATGAAGACATGTCCACAGGAAGACTTGTGTACAAATGTTCATAGTTGTCCTATTCCTAATAGCTCCAAACTGAAAATGACTGGTGAATGGCAAAAATCAATCAATCGAGTGTGGCATATTCATAGCATAAAATACTATTCAACAATAAAAAGTAAAACAATAGCAACATATTCAGTAATATAGGTGAACCTCAAAATCAAATTGATGTAGGTAGAAGAAGTCAAACACAAGAGACTATGGACTATATTATTCCATTTATGTGAACCATAAAAGATGCAAAATCATAGTGACAAAAGAAGATCAAGAGGTTGCTTGAGGCTGGGGGAGAGGGAAGGAAAGGACTGCAGAGGAACATTAGGAAATGTTTTAGGAAGATGCAACTGCTTCAGTAGGGTTACACAACAGTGTACGGTTTACCAGAATTCATCAGTTGGGCACTTAAAATGGGTAGACTTTACGTAAGTTACACCAACCCAAAACCAGAATAAAATGGTGCTACCATTTGAAAAGTTAAAAAAAATGCATACAAATAAGAATACGGGCTGCCAAGAATGCAGGGAAAAGAAAACTCATATACTTGGGAATGTAAATTAGTACAACCACTATGTAAATCAGTATGGAGTTTCCCTAGAAGACGAGAAATGGAAGCACCATATGATTCTGCTATAGTACCACTCTGTATCTACCCAAAAAATTAAGATCTGTATATTATAGGGATACACACATAATCCTGTTTATGGTAGCATAATTCACAATAGCCAAGTTATGAAACCAGCCTACGTGCCTTTCAGAGGATGAATGAATGAAGTAAATATGATCATGCACATGCACACATGCACACACGCACACAATGGAGTTTTATTTAGCCATAAATACTGATGCAATTATGTCAGAAAAAGATCTAATGAAGATAGCAGTGAGAACAAGTAGAATAAAGGGAGTGGGCTAAGGGAGGAAGGAGGAGAGGGGAAGGAGAAGCTCTGGGGAATGAAACTAAATTAGGTTCATGCATGAATATGTCATAATGAATCTCACCATTATGTATAATTATTATGTACCAATAAAATTTTTTTTAAAAAATCAATCCAACAAAAATGTCCTTGACCTCCTGCCCTCAGAGATCTTATATTCTACAATTTACTGTGTAATGTCAAGTGTTGATAAGGGCACAGACAAGATGTAGAAAGGGAAAGTAAGACCTTTGTTCAGACAGGAGAGTTAGCAAAGATGTCTTCTCTGGAGGTAACCTTGTGTTATATGTGCATGCATTCATCCATTACCTTTTCCTCCAATAGAATATAAATTTCAGGAGTGAAAAATGTTTTTAATTTTTTAAGTTATAAACATATATAATATATACATATTTAAAATTAAGATTTACTATTTTAAACTGTACAGTTTCAAAGACATTAATTAAGGACATTCACACTGTTATGCAACTATTACAATCCATTTCCAGAACTGTAGTATCTTTCAAAACTGAAATTCAACAATATTTCCCCCATTCCTGCCTCCCCATCAGTCCCGGGAAACTAACATTCCACCTTCTCTCTCTAGGAATTTGACTACTTACGAACCTCAAGTAATTGGAATCTGTGAATGAATGGTTTATTTCACTTAGATTAAGACTTTTAAAATTCATCCTTGACATAGGATGTGTTAAACTTCTATTCTTTTTATGGCTGAATAATATCACACTGAAATATCTGCATTTTGTTTAACCATTAATCCATCTCTGTACACTTGGTATGTTTCCACTTTAGTTGGTGATTGGGAAAAATGCAGTTATAACATGGATGTACAAATATCTGCTCTAATCCTTGTCTTCAATTTTTTGGTATATGCCCAGAAATGGAATCGCTGAATCATGTGTTAATCCCATGTTTAATTTTTTTTTCAGAAACTGTTATGCCATTTTCTGAGAAGTCGCCCTCTTATATTTCAACCAAGAACACACATGGATTTCAATTTTTCCTCACACTCAAACTTATTTTCCATTTTCTAAAATTAATAGACCTATTTTTTAGGTTGAAAATAGTATTTCTTTGTGAATTTTGGCTTACATTTCCCTAATGATTGAAATGATGTGTCTGGTTCACTGATGCACAACTAATATACAGAAAGATGACTGATTAAATATATCAAAACGTGGTATCATAAAAGGTAAATAGGAATTAATCAAGAAAGAATGAGTGCCAAAATGTTGAATGATGTCACAAGCATCAGTATACACGTGCTGGTTCATTTCTGTTGGATTTGGCCATTCACAGAGCTCCAGAAGTTTCCCTGAAGTGTTGCCCCATTACATAGGATTAAAGGGTGAAGACACAGAATCAGTAGCATCTGCTGTTCACACAACCCTGAATTGAAGGCATAAAACCATACATAGAGCTGGGAAAATAACACTCCAGACAGAAAAAAAGAGCAGATGCCAACGTGGAGAGGCAGAAGCACGAGCTGGTAAGGAGGCTGATACCAGAGGAGAGTAGCAATGAAATAAACAGGGGTATGTTTGAGATTAGAATTGGTAGCTGCATGTATCATGTAAGGCCTTCCAGTTGGACAAGTATGAAGGGTTTCACCCTACTTGACATGAAAGGCATGGAAAAATTCGAGCAGAAGAGTGAGATGATCCAATGTGTATTCATGGAGCACAAATTGTAGACAGTCTGAGTGGAAGTAAGGAGACCTTGTAGGAGGTAGTTGTGCCAAGATAGGTGTAGACAAGGTGAAGGGTGATCAGACTCAGTAGACATTTGAGGCAGAGCCAATCATAGTATTATTAGACTGGAGTTAGTGAGATGCCTGTGGTTACTGAGAAATGGAGAACTGAGCCGAGACTATTCAATGTACAGAGGTTTATCAAGAATTCTGTCTTGCATACTTTAAGCTTGAGGCCTGTTATATTCTAAGCAAAGATGGCAGGCAGACAGAAGGGTCTAGAATTCATGAAGATCATATTTGGAGATGTGAAAATATGAGTCAGTTTCCTATCGGTGGTATTGTTAATGATTGATAAGGAATTTGATCTGGAGGGCAGGATAAGATCTCTTTGGGTAAAGCAAAGGAGAAAAAGGTCCAGCCTGGAGCTCTACAGAAGTCCAACACTTAGAGACTGGAGAAACCTGGGAAGAATTCTGAGAAGTAACTGGGGAGAGAAGGTAGAATAGGTTGTAGTTCAGAAAAATGGCCTGGGTGGAAAGAAGGGAAAATGAGGAGAAAAAGGAAAGGGTAGAGTCCAGAATGACCTTGTAACAATCAGACCACTATCTATAATCCCACCAGACAGATTTTGTGAGCTTTAATCATGGGCAGGAAGAATTATACATGTGTAGCTTCTCCTATCAGCACAGAACTAAGTTGAAGCCACATCTATTTTGCAATAAACATAACAATTTCTGTGACACTCTGTCACTGTTATTTAACCATGTGAAATTAAATGTCTAAACTCCAAATGTCAAAATTAAGGATTAAGCATAGAATGCATTACTGTGTTAGAGTCAAAATACTTAACAATTAGTTTGACATTAAAAAAAAAAAAAAAGACCGTAAAACCACTCCAATTAGCACAACTACAGTCCAGCCAAGGAGACAGATTTTAATTAACTGATTGTTTTGCATTTAATTAAATGGCCTGGCAACCTGAAGAATTACTTGGAGAATTACAATAACTGTATTTTTAACACAATATTTTTTTTCTGAATTGTAGATCTATATCTCAAATTCTATTGGATTATCTCATTAGGACCACTGATGACAGAACTTAAATTCAACTCTGCTCTGGAGGACTAAGTTATTTTCCCCAATAGCATTGCTCTTCTTTCATGTTCTCTGTCTCCCTGAGGCCAAAGTGTTTTCCATATTTCATGCTTCCCAATGTACATGTTTTGCATTATTGACAAATCATTTTCTCATGTGTATCTGCCCATGACTGTGAACTCTGGAAAAATAAGGAGTAGGGTGAAAGGCACCTCAGGAATTAAGTGGATGTCATATAAGGAAACTTTCTCCTCAACACTGATAGAAAGTGGTGATCTCCTTTGCCTCCTTGGAGTGTGATAAGTAAAGAAATGGAAAGAGACAAATTTCATTCATTCTTCTGTTAAATCAGTCAGGGTTTTAAAGATGAAGCGTTAAAATGAAGTACTTGAGAAACTTACAGCTTGATTTCCTGGGAAAAGCCTTGGATGACTTGTTGACCTCCCAATGGAGCTCCACTTTTGGCTGGAGCCCAGATCAAATTAAGCATGGGATCAGTTGTGTGCCACATTTGGAAGAAGATGCCTGTGTAGAGAGCTAGGATTAAACTACTGGTTGTCCATGGTCAATGCATGATAGGCAGGGTAAGGAGAGTTGTGACCTGTATGGTTGATAGAACCAAGAGATGCTGGACCAAGAATAGCCTGCAGCAAAAGAAGAGACCCCCACACATGCAAGCATCAACAACAGCAGGCAATGGCAGATAGTAAGCCACAGAAGGAGAGGCATCGAGGTCACAAGCTACTTCTAAGTTGATTCAACCAGTCATCTTTGGGCAATGTCCTCGACAATCAGTGACTTCTAATTCACACCCTCACACACACACACACACACACACACACACACACACACACACATTCCTCCACCAATGGAAAAATGACATCCTTTCAGGAGCAGTGAAAGGAGAATACACAAAATACCAAACATTTGCCTAAAACGAAAGGTTGGATTTATAGAAGCAGGGTTTTTCCAGCATAGACTCATTACATTAATTGGCAATTTAAAGTTCCAGTCATCCCCTGCTACTTAGTGGAGTGGGGGGTTCAGAAGAAAGTGAGAGCAATATAGAACTGATATGTAGTTAGATTAATTACAGAACAAATAATTGTATTTTCTTTGCATAACTGAGCTGTAGTGAGTGAATTCTTTCTGCTTTGCCACTAAAAGGAAAAATAGCTCTTCAAGCTAAAGTGTTTCCTTGCATCACTGATCAGCCCCACTGCTGCTTTCTCCTGATTTCCAGTCTGTCATCAATAACTTCCAATTAGATATCTGGATCCCTTGATCTTCCCCATCTTTCCATTTTGGGGGCCAGTGCCACATTATTTTCATTGGTCTTCCAATCTGTTCCCACTCCGAACCACCATCCAAATATTAACTGAAGTATTACCATTTTCACTCTTTAAAACTTCTCTTGGTTCCTTAACACACGAAGGGCAATTTTTCACCTATGTTATTCGGATACCAGGACAGTGTTCTTAAAATGGTTCCCCTACCAGCCCGTAGAAACTCCTAGAAATGTAAATTCTTGTTTCCCACAAAGGACCTATTGAGAACCAAAAGCTCAGGGTGTGGGACCCAGACATCTGTCTTCTCATAAACCTTCCAGGTGACACTGAGAGGTACTTTCCTACAGGAATCAGGGAAATAGGTCAGGGGTTAAAATAACTGAGGAGGAAGTCCCAGCTGATGGCTCTGGGCAGGGGTGGGCAGACCTGCCTGTTCTGGTTTGACCAAGAATCACCTCTTCCTGTTGCTTTGCTCAGACTTCCACCTATTATATCATTTCTGTCAGTTATAAGGTTCAGTCAAGGTTTTACCCCACCCCTTTTCTTTCTCTCCTTTTTAAAATTTTTACATATGAATGTTCAATTGCTCCATAACCATATGTTGAAAAGACTGAGTTTCTACTATTGAACTGGTTTTATATTTTTTTTTAAATAGGGTTTTTCATGTATGGGTTCACTTCTAGGTTCTCAATACAGTGCCATTGGTCTGTGTCTGTCCCTCTAAGTAGACTACACTGCCTCAATTATTGCAACTCCATAGTAGGACTTAGTATTGGGTAGAGTGATTCTGACCACCTTTTTCTTCTTTTTTAAGGTGATTTCAGCTGTTCTAAGGTTGGTGGCTTTCCATGTAAATTACATAATAACTTTGACTATGTCTGAAAAAAATTGCTAAGATTCGGTTAGGAAATCTTGACTTATAATACTAAAACTACAGATCACATTGTAAAAATGGGACCTCCTTGATGAGTCTTGTGATTCATGAGCACAGTATGTGTCTCCATTCGTTTAGGTCTTCTTCGATTACCTTCATGAAAATTTTATAACATTTTATAATTTTGAGTGAATTATAAATATCATTAAATATTTTTTTAAATTTCTTTACAGATGTTATAAGTTACCATTTATAACATTGTGTTTTCAATGATGGGTTTAGATTTGTCCATCATTAACATAGAAATGTGACCCATTTTATTGGTTGATCTTGTATCCTACAATTTTGCCAAATTCAGTAGTTCTCAGAAATATCTTTTTGCTTTTTTGGTAGATTTGTTAGTCTAGTACAATATCTGGAAAAAATTTATATTCTTCAGCAAATTACATTCCAGTTCCATAACAACACAACCCCCATTCACCTTTCCAGATCATTTCCAATCATTGTTCTCAGCCAATAAACTTGCCAGGTGTTATTTAAATTTTGGTCGAGGACTTCCTACATCCTCACCTGATGTACTTTTAAAATGCAGGTTCCCAAGAATGACCCTAAAGTTCGTGAAGGCAGCCTGAAAGCTTGCACTTTTAACCATGGTAATTGAAGTTTGATAACAGGCCAGGCTTGAACCAAAAGGAAATTCTCATTTTTCCTAAATTTACCATCCACTTCCGGGCTATCATGTCTGCTCCTGGCTTCCTTAGTTTCATGTTCACTCTTGATCTCTCAGAACAGTACTTCCAAGCTTTCATAGCCTCACCTCTATGTGTCTTGCACATATTATTCAATTTTGTTCAACCTAAAATTCCTCCAGTCTGCATCAAACTACCCCATAGTCTTCTATGTTACTGCACCCATGGGAAAACTCACTCAACCCTTAATGAAATGCTCCAAACACTGCTCAAATTCTGCCACAGGCACTTAGTTCAGTCCTGTTCTATAGCCACAGTATTTATTTTAAATATGTACCCATTTCCTCAAAGACCTTTTCCTCTCACCACATCACAATAGATGATGATCAGCTGACCCAGTTTCCCTGTTCATGGAAAAAAACGAGTCTCTCACATCATCTGAAAACTTTTCTTCATCCATACACTGTCCAGAAGCCATTCTGCCACCTTTACCTCCTAATACCTACAACTCATCTATAACAGAAAATAACTTTCATCGAATAACCCCATTCTCAATGGAATTTCTTTACTGCTTTCCACTGGATTATTCCCCGAAGAACATGCATAAGATTTAAGATCTCTCACTTATAAAAGAAAAACAAAGAATTCAACAGTACTTAGAACTCTTTGGCTATTGTCTATTAAATTCTACTTCAAACTTAGTACATGATATCTTCCTTTGTTCATATCTCAAGTTGTTAAAGAGTGGCTTTGCCCCCCCCCATTGAAAATGACCTAAGAAAGTCATCAAGGATCCCTAATTTCCAAATCTAATGGATAGCATCATCTTCCTGCATATTATTATCTTACTAGTCTGTACCACTGTTAACCACTTTCTTCGTTCTCAGATTCTATTATATCACACTCCTCTAAAACTTCTGTCTTAGTTTTTTTTACAGCATCACAAACTTGGTTTTGCCTCTAATATTTTAGAAGGTTTCAGGGCTCTCTGATCATTTTCTTTCCATAATCTCATTCTGAAATTTCCATATTATCCCACCTTTTTAATTATTTGTGTTGCTTCTAAGTCCTGATTCAATACCTACATAATCTCTTGAGTCCTCTTCACTTTTGTCTCTCAAGATTCTCAAATTTTCTTCCAACTTCTAAATTGAGAACCCAACATGAAAGTTGTAAGTGTATTACAAACTTAGTTCTAAAAAACAAAACTTCATTCTCTTACTTATACTATCCTTTTCTCCCATGCCCCTGGACTTGGGGAATGGAATGTCTGCTCCTCCACTTGACCTAGACAAAATTGGAGGGTGATCTCAACCCTCCTTCCCTCCCATCTCTACCTTCAATAATCCACAAGATCCTGTGGTTTCTCCTGGACACTCCTTCCCACCCTCAGACCTCATTTGCTCCTGTCCACACCCAGGCTTATGCCTGTGGTTTATCATACCTCATTTGGTGGATGGATGGAAGCAAACATCTGATTTTACTCCCTTTTTAAAGTCTAATATACTCCAAACAATTTTATGCATCAAATCACAGCTCAACTTTGTATTTCTTCAGCTCTTTCTTATCCCGTAAACCTTTAGTATAGCATACAAGACTTTTTATGATGTGGCTTCTACAGTGTTTCCTCATGAAGTACTCCGGACCTAACATTACTGAATCATTTCCACCCATTAGATAGGCTAATTCTTTTAATCCACCTGTTTATCCTCAAGGTGTCTTTCCTCATTTTTGCCTGACTAGTAAATTTTTCTTCATCCTACGAGACTCAAGTTTCTTAACTATTATTAATGAGGCTTTCCCTTACTCTCATAGGCAGACTTAGGTATTTTTTCTTCTCTTTTTTAGGTAACATTTTATATGTTCTCTTACGATCACTGATATCACATTGTTTTACAGTCACTCATTTGACTTTTGGTTCACTCAATTAATTTAATATAAACTCTAACACAAAGACTTTTTAGTATTCCATTTCCAAAATTCATTGTGCAATAGCAGTGACCAAAGATACATTAAATGGTTTTGAGTGAATGTTGAATGGTTGTTGAGAGATGCACACAGATTATTACAACCCACAACCAAGAATCACATACATTTTACAGAAGTGTAATGGAGCAAGAGCATATAGAAGAGGAAATGTTTATGACCAGAGAGGTGTGATTTTGTCCTAAGGGGTGAACATTACAACAGCAAGAAAAGGAGAGACACTGCTGTAGAGAGTAGGCAGAAAATAACCAAATACATGGAGGGAAAAATCACAAGACATATTCAGTTACATCTGCATAGTCTGATATGACAGTCTATCTGGTAAATAGAAAAATTAGTGTACTGGGAAATAAGAATGTAAAATATAAGATCTTATTGTGAAAAGGTTATAATACTCTATTAAGGGATTCCAACATCACACATTCATGATCCATTTAAGCATTTTGACAGAGTTAGATTTAAGAAAAATTCTTGCCATAGTATAAAATGACAGATTGTAGATGTTTCACTTTAGAGGTGGGGAGAATAGGAAATACCTTCCATAATTCAGAATAAAGGTAGCATGGATCAGAATAAGGACAATATATACTAATACACAAGAGTATCTAGAATCATACTTCTGACTTTGGTGACTCCATATTTTCACAGAAGGTTCCATGGGGCATAAATAACTTTCTGCCTGGACTTGGAAAAGGAGGACTATATTTTGCTACATAGCACAATAGAAACAATATATAAGATCTGCTGTCATGTTGAGGCAGGATCTAATTTTCTATGCAAGATTCTTAATTTCCTGGGTTCTAAGAAATCTTACCAAACCAAGAAATTCTGGATGAGCTAAATATTCAAGTATGAGGGGGAAAGTATGATAAGTTCAAGCAGGAAAGACATATTTTTTTTATAAGAACTGAATAAGAATAAGAATTAATGAAGCAAATGGAAACTGAAAGTTTTTACTAAAATATTTCAGAGTGATTATATAAAACATCCTAGGCTTTTAAATCCTTCATTGTATTTACATGTCTAACAGTACATTTTCCTTAATACCACAGACTCTATATTTGGAATAACAATACTACACACACACACACACACACACACACACATACACAAACAGATTTATTACAACCATTCTAAGTGTACTGTGTATCTGAACTGGTCATAGTTTCAGATTACATAAACACTGTAAATTTTGACACATATCAGATAAAGAAGACCACACTGCAAAAGAATTTGCATTCTTATCTTTGCAGAGGCAGCTGGAAATCCATGAGCATTATAGATAGGGAAGATTTGGGAGGTCAGGTCTCTTGTTCCTCTTGCCAACTCTGCTGCTGCTGAATTTCCCATCTTTCTAGTTGGAGGATAAAGGAAGATACTTACATTGCCTTTGGAAAATCATCTCCTCTTCTAATCTTTACAGTTCCTGTTTTTAAGCTTACGGTCTGACCTTCCTCTTGCCAGGCTTTTTGTTATGTGGGGTTCTCTTTCGATAGCTAAAGCTGCTACCACTCACTAGACTCTTAAACAACAATACAATGCAGCAAGCAATTCATCATTTAATGGATTTTCCTGTCTTCAAACTAGTTGAAAAGATCCTCAGTCCATGGACTACAAATTATATTCATTTTTTTATATAATAACCTCACAATTTACTGAGTGTACATTCATACTACCATATCTGAACACATTGCTGAACTTATTTTTTAAAGATTGTCAGTATTCTCTGAACAGGTAAATGCTCTCTAAATTGCATATAGCCTATATAGAGTCCTGAAAATTGCTTCTTTACAAATTATCTTCCCTTCTTTCTGCTGAGCGCTCACCTTTGCCATCTCTCTTATGTCCCTTATTAGATGCCTGGGTCTGTTTGCAGATTTGCCATCCTCACCCCACCCTGCCCTGACCCTGTGAGAACAACTTACAGAATATAATTGAACTTAGGGATTTTTCTGGTAAGTATAGAGATAACAAAACATGCAGGGTTCACTCTGTGTCCTCTCGCAAAGCCACCCTCCATGCAGTTCGCACCAAAAATGTTAGCTTAATAACACAGCTAGCAGGTTAAGGAATGCAGGACAGAAATGACAAAGAGAGCAAAGGTACTGGCAGGTTCCACATCATCAAAAATAACTGTAGAGAAAAAAAAATCAAATTAATTGTCATGTGCTGTAATTTTATAAAACACTGAATAAATTCTTATGTGAGACCATAGGGGAAAAGTCTGGCAAGACAGGACAAATGTACAGAGAATTCCACAGGACAGTCACTCAGCTGAGACTGAGCTGTGCAATTTACTCTGAGTCTACACCTTCCCTGCTTTACCCAACTTAGACACAGTGGATTTGTCCATTTCTGGTTCCATAAGGCTTTCTGTATTTGGCACTATCAAAAGTTATAAATTACTATAACCTAATTGCAAACATCTAAATAGAAATCATAAGATGGATTCTTGGTATCATACAGTTTTGCTCCAAAACAATTGTAAAGATTATTTAAAAGTTGTTTATCTTACCTTTAAGAGTTAGGTTTTGTTTTTCCCTGGACACCATGCCTACACCCTCTTCACTCTGCTCTGCACCCTGGGCAGCTGAGGGCCTCAAGGATCCCCTGCCTCAAGGATCCCCTGCTACCATCTGTCTAAGTTGGTTTTGGCCATTGGAAGTTACAGGAGGTGAGGGAGGGAATGCGAAGTCTACCTCCTCCTGCCAAGTGACCCATGTCCAGCTGTTCTTCATTCATTCTTGAACTTACTACTACCTTTTCCAGGTCCCTCGATCTTCAGGCTTTTGTCCTTCTAGACCTATCACTATCCCAGGATATTCCACTCCTCCATATTGATTTTCTTAAATTCTACCAAAACCGTTTTGAATAGTCCCTTCACTAAAATTCTTCTATTCAGTGGTTGAAAGATGCTGTCTATTTCTTTTCAGGACCCTACTGTTATGTATCATGTCTACTGATAGGAAAGCAGTTTTTAAAAGAGGGCTGAAAAGATGGGAAGAAAAGGAGTACAGAATCATTGTCTTCCTGGACCTTGCTAAGAAAGAAGGGAAGGGAAGGAAAGGAAAGGGAAGGGAAAGAGAAAAAAGGGGAAGGAAGAGAAGAAGAGAGGAGGGGAGGGAGGGGAGAATGTTTTTCATAATTATCCATCCAGACTTAAGGCCGATATAGTCAATCCCAACAAATCTCCTGTCTTCATAGATCAGAGAGCAGGCACATTGTGGTATCCCATAAAACTTCTGCAGCTCCATCTTGCTGGCTTGGTAGATTGCCATGCACTTAGTTTATAGCCTGATGAGTAGAGAAATTAAGCTCTAAGACCCCTGTGTAGATTGGGACCTAGTATTCCCAGTTTGGGGACTGTTCCAGCTCTTCTCTTCTACACTTAGGACTCCCTGTGGTGACAGTTAATTTTTATAACATTATAGTTCTTCCTGGTCCTTTGGGGAAATATCTGGGACCCAAATTTTAATATTTTTAGTTACTATCCTATTTTGTCATCATCTTATCTATTTATTAAAATGAACACATGCTATAGATGTGTGTGTAAATATGTTTGTTTTGACTACTACATACAATTCTGATTTTTACCATTCATATGATGATTCATATTCATAAATAACATTGTCCAATGATTCTGAAACATAGGGTCATCACAAAGATCTGCAGATTTTAAAATAGTAGCTTGCACCAACTGTAAAACGTTCCCCCCAAAACTTCTCTTCTCCACAAACGGCTATATAATTCCTATACTGAATACTCATATTAGCATTTATTTAAAGAAAAGAATAAGACTCTATCCCTGTTTTTATAAGTAATCTATTTTGTCTAAGAAAATGAGCAAAATATAAATTGGCATCAGATTTTATGTTTTTTGAAAATAATTTATTCATAGTCTTAAACTTAGATCATATATCATGATGCTAAAGTTAGGTTGGTATTTTTCTCTCCAAGAATAGTTTTGAAAACATTCCTAGCTATGATCGTGTATCATATCATATGTAAGGCTTATATAATTGCCAGGAAATGTAAGCCCAGAATTATTTTTGTTTTCATTAAATAATGTAGTCATCGTATTAACATATGGGAAATATGATTAGTTTCAGAATATTTTCCCAAACGTCTCTGCTTTTGTCCCCATAAATCTAAAGGGCATTTTTAGATTTACTTCTATTTTTAGGAATATTAGTACCACTTTAAATTCTCCAGGAAAACAAATTTTATTATCCTATGTTTTAATAATGAAATGCAGTCACTTAAATCTTCTCCAAATGAAATCAAAATCTAACCAGCAAGAGATTCTATTTCATCAAAATTGAGATATTAGTAAAAGAAATGTAAAAATGTTTTGAGATTTTCAGATGGGTTATGCCAACAATTGTTATTACGCTCATAAACAAAGGTTTAATACCTCTAAGAAACAGTGTTTTCAGTAACTCATATTCTATGTCAGCTTAATTTTACTTATTGCACAATTTAAATCTCCGTTAAGTAGTTCAAGGAAGAATCTCTATTCTTTCAGAGCGCTTTAAGAGTATAATGAATTGGCAGTTCTATTTAAAAACTCTTTTTCTAATAGAATAAGTGGTTGGATCGTTAAACCTGGTTTGAAAAGTCTACATACGGGGAGAAATCCTGGCATGGCTTATGCATTCGAAACATCTGCTAAACCGTCCGACACAGACAAGCAGGAAGAGGAATATGTTCTTTAAATTAAAAACCAAATGGCAACAACTAAATGCATGTCCCTTAAGGGACTGTAAATATTTTCTGTCTGCAAAGGTCACCTGACCTTTGAGCAGACAACAAGTAGTGAAAATTCCTCCAGGCAAAACCCAGCAGGAGGTTTCCTTAGCAAGGATTCATACATACTGTGAAGGCATTGCTTTTACAAGAGAAGGAAGAACCTATCTCCGTTAATATTCGGAACCATGATGAAATGGAAACACATATCATCAGATTTATTGGAGAACTGGACAAATAGCACAATGAATGAAATTGCACACTGATGGCAGGTAATCAAATGGGCAAGTCACCACATCACTAAGGGTGGTGACTTCTTAGGGCGAAGAAGAACTCTCTGTGTTGGATCAGAAAGCACAACTGCAAGGAGAGAGTGTTCTCCCGAGATACAAAAGCCTGAAGGAAGCTCACCAAGGGGCAGACCTGGAGTATGGCTGTGCATTTCTTTTTCACATTCTTCAGATTCACTTGATTGCAACTCAAATTCCATTTTCTTATGCTTTTTTAAAAACTTTTATTCTTAAGATCTACACATCCCATTCTTCTTCTTTTTACTTTTTCAGTCACTAACCTCTTCTGATAAGCACTCACTGAGAACTTAGGTTTACTGAACCTTTTACAAACATACAGTGTTCTATTTTGGCAGTCTTAGAAATAGGCCTGAAAATTCTGTCAAGACTCCCAAATACTAAGTTCAATAGTGCCACTTAGATGGAAAGCAGGTGATTCCCCCTATTTGGCATCAGATCTTAGGCTTAGCCCAAACAATTCTATAGGGAAAGAGCCTTAGAATTACATCAAGCTGAATTCCAAAATGACATCTCCCACATCGTTTGAACTTGAACACATTATTACATTAACAGAGTCTCAGGGCTATAGCTATAACTTACAGGTTTTTAGCGAAATTTTAAAGCGATAATTTATACAGTACACCTAGCATAGGGGCTTGCATAAGAGAAAGCCTGGTTAACTGTATCTGCTCCTTTCTGGGATAATATTAACACTTGCTTCATAGAACTGACTTAAGGACTAAATGAATTATGGAATAAGACCTTTAGAAGGAACTCTAGAATGTGTTGGTGCTCTAATTAATAAATGAAACTAGCTATTCTTATCATTATAACTAGTGTCACAGAATGTCAATAATATTAATTCACAAGAAAGAACTTTTAAAAATTAGGATTAGAAAGATGACAAATCACTGAATGACTCACTCAGTCTAGGTATTTGTAGTTACTTACAAAGAATTTGGATTGGTGACTTCTTTGTGTATAGTTTTTTTTTTTTTCCATCAATAAGTAAATACTTAATATGTTGTCATTATCCTATTGCATTAGGTTCTCCAGAAAAATGCAAAAAGGAGAATGTATATATAACTTATACATATCTTGTGTGTGTGTTTGTGTGTGTGTGTGTAAAGTGATTTACTATAAGGAATTGACACATGATTATGGAGACAGGAAAGTCCACCAGAATGTGTAACATCTTCTGGCAAGCTGGAGACTACTCTTGTCTCAAGCCTGCCAAGTTTGACCCCTGAAAAGAACTGATGTTTCAATTTCAATCCTACCGCAGTAAAGAAGCCAGTGTCCCAATTTGAATAAAATAAGACAGGAAGAAATTTTCTATTACTCAGGGGAGGTTCAACTTTTTTGCACCATTCAGTCCTTTGATGGAATGGATGTGGCCCACCTTTGTGATAGAGGGTAATCTACTTAATCTACCCATTTAAATGCTAATCTTATTTAAAACCCTCATACGTATTCAAAATAATGTTTGAGAAAATATCTAGACACCATGTGGCCCAATCCATTCATATAAAAATTAATCATTATACTGTAGAGGTTCCAATCTAGATAAACAAATTAGACACATTTCCTCAAAAGTTTGTGTAATTCACATAGCATTAATCCATCCAATTCCTATAGATAACTCTGATCAGTAATTTTCTGAGTGTCAACCATAATTCAGGCACTGCATGTGAATCTAGTTTGCAAACATACATATGAAACAAGTGCTACCCATACTTAGCATAGCATGACAGGGAGTTTGAGCTTTCTCTTTTAGAATTTAAGAAACTACAGATACATTTTAAGTAGGAAAATAAGTTGATCAGACATGATTTTCAAATGATCACTTTGACAATAGCATTGGTGTAATAATTTATTTTCTCTGACTCTTCTTACCTCCTCACTTCAAGATATGAAAATATTAATTACAATACTCAGTCCTCATAATTCTTATCATCTCCATTCTTGTTCCCTAAGTGATAGCATCAGATGTTTTGTTATGAATACAACCAGAAGTGAGGTAGAAATTTAGCAGTTGGCACAAAATAAGCAATTGAAATAGTACTGTAGAACTGTATCAGGGTCCTAGAAAACTTCACTGTATGTGATAAGCATTAGCCCTGCAGTACAATGATTGGGGGAAATGAGACAAATTCAAAAGTAAAGAAAAAATTTAATGAAAGTGGCAAAGTGACATTTTTGTGCAAATCCTTTCATGGGTGACAATTATGAAACTAGAAAAAACACCGGTCAAACCAATAGCAGACAAATAAAAAACTCATACACAAGGAATCCCAGGACATTTGGGAAACGTTGAAAATTAAAAATGAATTTGCTCTTGAAACTGGAAGCTGTACTTAGGCAAATTCAGTGAATTTTCTGTTTTTGTAATGGAAGGTATTTCAAAATCACATGCAATTTGGTTAACATAAAACTAGAGCCTACTAACTTGAGGTATCAGAGAATAGAGCTCAGTGAGAGAATATCTGGAAAGAAGTAAGAATCTCACAATATATCATAAAAGTCTGAGTTCTTAAGTCAGAGAAAAATCTCTGTCCACATTTTTGACTGACTGCCAAATTATGCAGACATAGAAAAGACCACCAGGGGATATAAAAGTTACAAATGAAAGCCATTAGTCCAACACTGAAATATGAGTCACTGTAAAGTGTGAGGAAGACAGTTTGTTGTACACATCCAGATAGCTAATTGTCCAGTAGAATAAAAAAAAAAAATTCCCAATGAAGACAGGAGGATTCAGTATTATTTCAACAGATTATTTGTAATATCCAGCTTTCAAATAAAAATCATTAAGTATTTAAAAAACAGTAAAAAAAAAAAACCTATTAGGAAATAGAAAGTCAAAATAATCTGATTCATGTTAGAGCCTAGATATGAACTTTAGCAGGCACTGTCTTAAAAGGAGTTACTTAAAGTATGATGAAAGAATTAAAGGAAAATATGGTATCAATGAATTAATGAATAGGGAATCTCAACACAGAAATGCTAAACATAAAAAATAGCAATGAGCTAAATAAAAAGTGAAATGACTGAAATTAAAAATTTGCTAGATGAACTCAACAGCAATCTGGATATGGCAGAAGAAAGAATTTTAAGTTTGAAGGCAAATAAATATAAATTACCCGATTCAAAGAACAGAGAGAAAAATTATTATTAAAAAAAATAATAATAGGGTTGGGGATATAGCTCAGTTTGTAGAGTGCTTGCCTTGCAAGCATAAGGCCCTGGGTACAATCTCCAGTACTACCAAAAAAAAAAAAAAAAAAATAGAAGACCTAACAAATATGGACTTTCAGTTCCAGGAGAGTAGAGAAAGAAAAACTACATGAAAATATAATGACCAAAATTTGTCAAATTTGGAGGGCAATTAAGTTAACACTTCCAGATTCAGGGATTGAAAAAACATCTAAGCAGAAAAGCAGAATAAACACAAAGAAAACCAGTCCTAGGTAGAACATTTTCAAACTGCTGGAAGACAAGGATAAATGACAATCTTGAAATTAGACAGATGCAAATATGTTGTCTTCAGGAGAACAATGATTACAATAAATGACTGACTTATCAGGAACCAGAGAAGCCAGATAAAACTGGAATGAAAAAGCCAAATTGCTTATGCTAGTCAGCTTTGCATCACTGTGACCAAAATATCTTACAAGAAAAATTTAGAGAAGGGAAATATTATTTTGGCTCCCAATTCCAGAGATGTAGTCTATAGTTGACTGAGTCCATTGCTCTGAGCTGAAGGTGAGACATCACATCATATTGAAAGGGAATGAGGAAGAGAAGCTACTCCCCTATGGCAACCAGGAGGCAGGTGAAGGGTCAGGGAATACCAACCCTTCCAGGGCATGTATCTACTAACTCACCTCCTCTGGCCACACCATATCTTCCTACAGCTATCACCTAGTCAGTTCATTCAAACTAGAATTAAATTATTAGGCTACACTTCTCACAATCTCATCATTTAACCTCTGAATATTGCTGCAGAACATAGGAGCTTTGGATGGACACCTCAAATAAAACCACCAGGTTCCACCCCTGGACCCTGAAAACCCATGTTCACCTCACAATAAAAAATGCATTTAGTTCATCTCCAAAAGTCCCATAGTCTTAACAGTTTCAGTGTCATCTTCAAGTCCAAGTCCAAAGTTCCACTTTAGTCTCAAGGTAAGCCCTTGACTATGAGCCAATGTAAAAATTGAAAGTCACATATATCCAACATACAATGGCACAGAGCAAATATTCCCATTCAAAAAGTAGGGAAAGGGGCATTGAAAGAAGGAATGGGGTCAAAGCGAGACCTAAACCCAGCCAGGCAAAAAGGTTGCATAACTCCTCATACAGCATATAGGACACATACATGGGAGGTGTGATTTCCAAAAGACTTGTGCAACCCTGCCCCTAGGGCCTTGCAGATTGCAGCACATATGGGCTCTCTTTAACCCTGACTCTCTTTGCAGTCAACAACTTCTCTCAACACATAGTCCATGTTACCAGCATCTCTCGTTTTTTTTTTTATTCATTCTGTTATTTTTTCCCTTCCCCCCACCCCTCCCACCACTCTTTTCCCTCTATACAGTCCTTCCTTCCTCCATTCTTGCCCCCCTCCCTAACCCTAACCCTAACCCTAACCCTAACACTAACCCCTCCCACCCCCATTATGTGTCATTATCCACTTATCAGTGAGAGCATTCGTCCTTTGGTTTTTTGAGATTGGCTTATCTCACTTAGCATGATATTCTCCAATTTCATCCATTTGCCTGCAAATGCCATAATTTTATCATTCTTTATGGCTGAGTATATTCTATATATATATATATATATATATATCATGCTTTCTTTCATATATATATCTTTCATATATATATATATATATGTATCTTTCATATATATATATATATATATATATATATATATATATATCATGGTTTCTTTATCCATTCATCAATCAAAGGACATCTAGGTTGGTTCTACAATCTGGCTGTTGTGAATTGAGCAGCTATGAACATTGATGTGGCTGTATTTCTAGTATGCTGATTTTAAGTCCTTTGGGTATAGGCTGAGGAGTAGGATAGCTGGGTCAAATGGTGTTTCCATTCCAAGCTTTCTGAGGAATCTCCAAACTGCTTTCCAGAGTGGCTGCACTAATTTACAACCCCACCAGCAATGTAAGAGTGTACCTTTTTCCCCACATCCTCACCAACACCTATTGTTGCTTGCGTTCTTGATAATTGCCATTCTAATTGGGGTGAGATGGAATCTTAGGGTAGTTTTGATTTGCATTTCTCTTATTACTAGGGATGTTGAACATTTTTTCATATATCTGTTTATTGCTTGTAGATCTTCTTCTGTGAAGAGTCTGTTCATTTCCTTAGCATCTCTTAATTCCTTTGGTCTCCAATCCAGCTTTAGCTTCACTTTCATAGTTTTATGCATCACCCTCTCAGGGGCAACCTGCAGGGATTCCAACCTTGCTACACTTTGTCTGTCCTTCTAGGGAGGCCTTGCTTTGAAATATTGTTGGAAGCCTCCATGATTCCTTAATTCTTGCATCTTGTATTCCTGAAGAATTAGCACCATGTGGATACTGCCAAGGGCTCCCACCAGCTCATGCAGTACCTGGACCTTCTGAGATCATGACTTCAGCAACATCTAAGTCCCCAGGCAGCAGAGGATGGTGAAAAAAATATTTCTACCTCCCTCCCCCCCCCATGAAAAAGGACACCCCCATAAATCTCTGTTGAAATAAATTTTTCCTTCTAAACTCTTGGGCCTGCAATGGTTATGTCTCATAAATTTCTGAGATACCCTCAAAGCCATTTTTCCTAGTGTCTCTGTGAAAAGTATTTAGCATCTCTTTAGTGGTTATAATTTCTTATACAGTCACATCTTCCTTGGACCCAGTTTTACAAGCACTTTTCTGGTCAAATAGAATTTTTTTAAAAACTTTTCCAACTCTGCTTTCTGCTCCGTATTCTCATAGTACACCAGAATACCAGCACCACTGGTAGCAATACCCAAGCCAATTTCTGAATGTTGTACTGCCTTGAAATTTCTTCCACCAAATTAATTATTCCATCACCTTTAAATTAAATGTCAACAAAATCTCAGAACAAGGGCAAAATGTAGCCAATTTCTTTGCCAGAATATAGCACAAAAGATCTAGTCCAATTCCCAACACAGTTCCCATTTCTCTGAAACCTCATGACCACAGTCCTCATTCCTATCAGTATTCTGGCTTCCGAGCTCCCACCAGTATCATCAATTCAACTCCGCTTACAATATTCAAAAGCTTTTTGGTCTGCATCTCAAAACTTTTCCAGATTCCACAAACCAGCTTCATAACCTGAACTGCATGATCAGGTTGGTCACAACAACAACCCCACTTCTTAGCACCATTTTCTGTGTTAGTCAGTTGGGTATTGCTGTGACTAAAATGCCTGACAAGAACAACTTAGAGTACAGGAAGTTTATTCTGGCTCACCGTTGGTCCATGGTCATCCAAATCCATTGCTGTGGACTCAGTGTGAGGCATCACACCATGGTGAAGGGTGTGGTGGAGGGCAGTTGTTCCCCTCATGACAGCCAGAAAGCAAAGTGATAGAGGGAGAAGAGGGAAGAGTCGCAGATGCACCCTTTCAGGATAGTCTGCCAGTGACCCACCTCCTCCAGCAACATCCCACCTATCTACAGTGACAACCCAGTCAGTCCATTCAAACTAGCACAAACCCATAAGGTTACATCTCTCACAATCTAATCATTTTACCTTTTTAATCCCCATATTCATACTGGAGCTTTTGGGGACAACTCACATTCACACCATGACATGGCTAAAGAAATAAAAATAAAATCTTATAACCAAAATTATATATCCATCAAAACTATCCACTAAAGTAAAGACAAAAAAAATAACCTTTCATATAAACAAGGAATGATAAAAGAAAGTTTTCAGGCTGAAGACAAAGGGCATTCAAGGGCAATTAAGAGCTAAAGGAGAGAATGCATAGCATCAACTTTATACACACATGGCAATGTACACATGTATATATAAATATGTGATTGATAGGTATACAAAGTAACACATATGCAAATAGCACTAAAGAGTATAGCAGGTAAGAAAATAGAAACAATTAGTTGCAAGGTTCCTATGCTTTACCTGTAACTCTTCACAAGGTCCTGTGTGTGTGTATGGGTGTGTGTGTGTGTGTATGTGTGTGTGTGTGTGGCATGTATGTGTGTGTGGTGTGTGTGTTATTATCAAGGCAGTGTAGAAATAAGAGTAGGCACCATGATAATATAAAGCACCTGCTCATGTTATTTGTGTTTGCCTTTAATATCTCCCTAAGCTTGATCATTTTAGGGTTGATGTCCCAAATCATTTCTTTTCTTTTTCTTTCTTTTTTAGGTTTTAGTGGTTGACAATATAACCAATTCAGGTCACTTAATCTCTAGTTTTTCTATAGTAAGATGTTAATCTCTACCAAGGCACAGTAATGTGTCATACATTCCTTTTAATACAGTAAATATTTGTGGGTTATGAAGAGCATTAACCTTCTCCAAAACTCCAGGCATCTATACTATTAATTCTCTTACGGGTATTTACTAGAGGTCCCATACAACATCTCTATCTGCCATAGAAACTTCTCTACTACTAATTATACTGAGTTATAAACATAATGGCAAGGAGATCTGTATCAATGACTGCTTTGGTTTCCCAGACATTTTACTTTTCTGTTTCAAATTTTGCTCAGAACTGCAAGTCTTGAAGGTTAGACAGCATACAGGTCAGATCTACACATATGTGTTTCCTTTTTTTTGATAGATGTTGCAGATACACTTGTTTCTCCTTTTAGAACTAATATATGGATACATTTCAGACTGCTGGACTTTTAGAAACTTCACCAATGTAAATAGGTCTCTGAAATTTCTTAGTATTTATTGCTCACCCTTTCCCATGCATGAAACATAATAAGTTTTCTAGAGTACTTATTACTTCCTACCAACCCAGTCAAAAGAACATCATATCATGAATGTGGACCACATCTCTGTGCTATATCAAGGTTACCATATTCACTCCAGATTATATAATGAGAAGTAGAAGAGGTGACATAAGCCAGAGGCAAAAGAGAAGAGGTACAGTGCTGTCCTGATCAGACAAAGACAAATAATCTCTTCTTATCTTCCATAGTAGGGATACAGAAAAAGAAAAAGATTTTCTAGGCCAGTAACTGTAAACTCAGTCCTAAGGTCTCTGTTAACTCTTTTCCATAAAGATGTCACATCTGGATCTATAGTTGTGAATTACAGGCTGATCTGGTTTTGTCTATAATAATCCAAATCATTTTCTGTAAACTAGCTTTCGCACTGACCCTTGTATAGAGATAAGATGATAAACCCTCTGCATCTATCAAAATTTTAATAATAGTACTAATCTTCCTTTCTGTGAGGCATACCATATAGTTTTTGGTATACTATCTTGGGACAGGTCCTTTTTAGGGATTTCTACTTATTTTTTCTTACCATAAAGGAGCATAGATCAGTAGACCATTGTAGTCCACTGATTACTTAGTGCCTATTCCTAACATATAGCCTGAACCTGGGGTTGGGATGGGGAGAGAAAATTTTCTAATATAAAATCTGGACCTGGAAAACCAAACAAACAAAATAAGACAAAAGAAAATAAGACAGATATTCAGTTCCCCTGGAAACCCAACAGGATAAACTTATTATCTAAGACTTCAAGTATCACCTGAATTCCATAAGCTTCTGGAACCAGTGGACCAGACTGATACTTCAGTTTGGCAATTTGTGTAAGTTCAAAGCTGCTAACCAACATCAACAAGGAAAGCCATGCATTTCCTGTTCTGAGATCATCATATTTCTGGAAATAGGCACTGACTCCTCTGGGGAAGACTTGGTGTAGGGGTGGGGGTGAGGGGTGGGAGTGTATCTGTGGCCATATTACAAGGTTTTCCTTAGAAAGGTGAGGTCTGACTCAGAAGAAACCTACATCTGTACACTGGTTTAGGCTCATGCTCTGACATGCAGGAAAATTAATGTTCATTGATAAGAATCATGATCTCCATGACAGTAGTTTTAGTCTGATTTCTTTCTACCATATGTAGAAAAATGTGTATTTTTTTTTAATATGTCTTGCAGCTCCCTGGGATGCTAGTCATCTGTTTCCTTGTTCAGAATTCTATGATCAGTTAGATGCTTGAAGCCCACAGTACTCTGATTACCACTTTTCCCCAGTTATTGTGATGATTGTACCCACCCTGTTTCTAGGGATAAACATTGTCTCTTAGGTTTTCTATAATAAGATGTTATGATTTAGATATAAGGTGTCGGCCAAAACTCTTGTTTGAGACAATGCAAGATAGATTAGAGGTAAAATGATTTGATTTGAGAACCTTAACCTAATGAGTGCATTAATTCACTTGAACAGATTAATTGGGTGGAAACTATGGACAGAAAAGTTGTAGCTGAAGGAGGTAGGTCACTAGGAGCACGTCTTTGGAGTCTATATTTAGTTCATGGTGAGATGAATTCTCAGTTTCCTGATTCTCATGCTCTAAGCTGTTTTCTTCCACCACATCCTTATGACATGTTTTACTTCACCTTGGGTCCATAGCAAAGGAGCTAGCTATCTATGGACTGAGACCTCTGGAACTCTGAGGGTCAAGTACACTTTTCCTCCTCAAAAATTGCTCTGGTCAGGTCTTTGGTTCACAATGGAAAAAAGAGCTGACTAAAACCAAAAATGTAGTCATTCTGTGCTAATTTAACAAGAAGAGAGGTAAACAGAGGAATGAATACAGTGACTACATTCTCCTTATCCTCTTTCATTTCCTGATGATGCCGCTCAGCATTCAAACTCCTCCAAAAGATAAGGAAGAATGCTGATTTGGTGTAGCGTTCAGCGCGGGATGGAGAGTGAATCCAGAAGAGCAACGGTAAAATATCCAGTCTTCCCTCTGGAGAGTAAGCTGCACGGTAGCACTGACTTTCCATTTCCCCTGCTGTACCCTCAAAACTTAGAATAGTGCCACTCACATAATATACGCTACATCAGTGTTGGAAGGAAGACTGACTTGCTGGCTGGCTGGCTAGATGGATGGATAAGAGGCACATCTACACTGTAGACATACAATTAATTATAAGGAAAAACAAAACTATAGACAAGACAAAACTATGCAACAGAAGGGTAGATATATACTTGGGTGGTAGAATTTCCAGTGGATGGCATCTTTCTTTTTAAGCACTGCTTTAAAAGAATAGCCATCAGCTGAATTCTATAAACTAACAGTGACTTTTCAAGAAAGACTTCTTGGTGCCACCGGGAAAATATATGATAATATTTCTACTATCGATACTTTTTAGTCTAAAGTTTTTTACTCTAAATCAATCTATAAAAATTTGTGGTTCTATTCATATTATAATGATAATAAGCTTAACAAAATTTTTCATGTTAAAATAAAAGAACACATAGGAAGACAATGCTTATCCATTCAGGATAATACGTGTGTGTGTGTGTGTGTGTGTGTGTGTGTGTGTAGTATGTGTGTACACACTTTATTGAAAGAATATTTTTTGGAGGGAGAAAAGGATAATACACAAGTATTATAGTGTTAGAGAACTAATAAGAAAGGAGAGTCTGAGAATATTACTGATAGAATGTATATTCTGTGGTATATTGCAAAAAAATAAAAATGGCCAAAAATTCTTTGATACTACCCATGGAAATGTGGAGTATTTTCTGAAGACTTGGATCTGACTCAGCCATTGGCTTTCTTTGAATAATGAAATATGAACCAATATAGTATAAGCAAAGTTTGTGCATTTGGGACTACTTCTTACTGCTGGTAACTCTTTTACCTCCATGAGAATCCACCCCGGCTAGCCTTCTGGATGATGACATATAACCTTGCCACAGAGGATATCAAGACAACCACCAGACAGGTAAGGGAGGAACCTCAAGACCAACCACTGGCACACAGACATGTTCATGAGGTAATCCTAAATCATCCTACTTTAGGTAACTTGGCACAAACCAGAAGAAACACCCTGACCATCAATCAATTAATCAATCAAAATTTTAAAGATGAAAAGAAAAGCAATAAAAATCATGAAAATTTATGTTATGCACTGACAAATAACCAATAATTGAAAGTCATATTTTTCACTTTAGCAGTTTTTTTTTCTTGTGGATAAAAAGAAATAGTCATTTGCCATGCTTAAAAATTAAAAGCTACAAGAATACACAGTAGATGAGTTTTGCTTGAGATGCCACCTCTCGGCCATATCTCCAGTTCTTTCATTTTCTAGCTCTGATCTGCCTCCTCTTCACCATTTCTCACACTGCTCACAGGACTCCAGTTTGGCACTGTTACACCTGTGACAGGCCAAGATATCTCCTTGCTAGGAAGAGACCAGAACATGCTGATGTCTACCACAGGATCATCAATGCTATTTAAATTCACACTTCTTAGGCTGAGGTCATATGTTAAACTGTTTTCTGTGACTTCTTGCCTTTCATTAGAATGACTTTCAGTATCTCTCTCAAGAAGAGATGTGATTAAGAAACAACATGAAATAAATGAATCCTTTAGAGTAGAGAGTCCAGTATAATAGAATATGAAAGGGAGGTAATGTTAAAGAAGAGAAAAAGCTCTAAATCAAAAGCCATTCCTCTAAATTTCACCAATTTGAACCCTGATCACATGTGCATATCACATAAATGTTGTCAACATTGTCTATAATGAAACCATTTATAAAATATCTATTCTATTAAGTATCTTTTTGTAATCTCCTTCCTAGTCTATGGGAAAAAAATAAAGAATAATTTCCAAGAAATTGAGTATAATAATCCTTGATGTAAATGTTACATATCAGGTACTAAATTGAAAATAATCACTGTATATTATACACAATAAATATATATCATATATAATAAACTGTGTGCACATATTACATATATATATAAAATACATACAAACATTATATGCGCTAATCCATTCTGTTAGTTTGTAGCTTTCACCTCTCGTTGCCCCTCTCCCACACATTCATATTTGTTAAAATTATGCTTTTAGCAGTAAAAAAAGTGAGTATTAATGTGATTCACCTTTTACTGATAACATAGGAATAAAAAGCAATTATCGTCTTTGAGTGGTGTTATTTGATTATAGGGCTGAGTTCTCTCTGAGAACGCTAGAGTCGTTTTTAGGGCTATATGAAATAATGTATCATTTACAAAATGCAATTTGAGCTTGCCCTTTGTCCTGTCACAATTCATGAAAATGAAGTACTTTTTGAAATTAAAAGGCAACAATCTTAAAACAGATAAAACAAACTGATTTAGTATTTTGCAGGCACATAGGACCTTTTTCCCAAAGAGCTGTACAACATCATAATTTGCATTTCCATAGCATGTCTTTTCTGAGATTTTTCAAAGCCTATTGCATTAATATGAATTCAACTGTGATGCAGTCCCATGAAGTAGGGATTTATTCTTCACATCCCCGTTTTACAGGCAAGCACATTAGTGCTTTGCTGAAGGGTATATAGCGACACATAAGTCAGTTAGGAAATTGATCCTAGAAATCCTAATTTCCTATCCCGTGTTCCGGTACCTTGACAAAACTGTTTTCCTAATAGAGAAGCATATTACTCTGCAACTAAATAGCAAATTAAAGACATGCTGTCTCATGTAATCTTATAAATATGCTTTAAAAGCCACCAGGACCCCTGAGAGGTTTACCATCTGGTTCCTGTGGTGGCAAAAACGAAACAAGAATGAGCGTGGAAGACAGACTAGATTGTATTCAACAGGCGGAGAGAGATTCTGCACTGGCTAGGGCCTGTGGAGGCCCATCTCAAAACTCTCCTTGTGAAAAAGAATTTATGGTGGGGAATAGCAGGTTTAGCAGTGGTTCCCTGTAAACTTGCTGTCCTCTCACCCCAACCCTCATGAGAGTTTGTCCCATAGTGATACAGAGAAGTCACAAAAGGTATTGCAGCTTTCACCATGGTCTCTGGACCACGTGGGAAGCCAGCCACCATGCCATGGGAATACTGAGGCAGCCCTGTGCAGAGGCCCACCGGAAGAGGTACTGGGACTTCCTGCCAACAACCAGCACTGACCTCCACCTCGAGTCATCTTGGAAGTGGGCACTGAAGCTCCAGTCAGTTCCCCCCGGAGGGCAGCACCTCCTTTCAACTGTTTCCTCAAGACAGATGCTGAGCCTGAACTTCCTAACCAAGCAGCTCTTGAAACCTTGACTCAGAAACTGTGAGAGATGAGACATGATAATTGTTTACTTAGCCACCAAATTTTGAAGGGATTTGTCATACAGCACTAGGAAACAAATATATAATTGAACTATTGATAGGTATGAGGAAAGCAAGTAGTTAAATTGGTTGATTCAATTTAATTCCACAGCTAATTAATGGACCTCTATTCCCCTTTCGGGGTCGTAGAAAAGACACTGGTAATTAATGATCAAGTCTAAGCTAGGAAAAAGCAGTTTTATTACTTAGGAAAGGAAACTAAAGCGAATACCTGCAATAACCAGGCAAGCTTCAAAGGGGAAAAGATTTTCACTGTGAAATGGCATGAAATCCCTTACTTTGAATTTCGCAATGGCTTTCTATAGTATTTTTCTGCTAAAAGTAACCTCTGTGCTGGGTTTGTCCCCTGACTCGGACTCTTCTGCTGCCTCTTCAAACACTCTGATCTTCAGTCTCTCTAAGGTTCCCAGCTCTTTATTCCCTCCAGCTCCAATGGATATTTTTCTTCCATTTTGTTTACCTCTAGCCCCACCCCTAACCTTGACCCTGTCCTTTCCATGATTAGCTTCTTCAGCTCTCAGCTTAAATATCTCCTTCTACAAGAGACATTTCTACAATACTATTTTTAACCTCTCCCTCCCAATCACCACACACATGCACACACATGCACTCTAACCATCAAAGGACCCTGTATTTCCCTCCAAATCAATAACCCAATGTGTAAGCCAGGGTCAATTCCTGTTTCCTCCGCTCACTGATCTGACACATAATTTGGCTAGCACTGTGCCTTCATTTATTAGGAGCTTAATAAATATTTGCTGAATGAATAACTTAAAAATAAAAAGTGTAAACAAATCACTAGAAACATTGAATGTCTGGTTAGATTATTTTAGGAAGACGTTCCATAAGCAGTGGCATTTAAATAAGCCTTGTCGATCAATTTAAATATCAGAAGGGTGACTAGTGGAAGAAAACACTCCCAGAGAATCACCTTATGCATGGCTACAGGGAGAGAAATTGCACTGATATTTCAGCCAGTTGTGTTTGATTTGGAAGCCAGTCTTCCTTCCTCTCCAGGAAAACACCAGGAAGCATGCTGGGATATGATACCTGGTAGGACTAGTAGAGAGGAAAGGCAGCACTGTCCCAGCTGAGAGGTTGCACTAAGGACTGAGTCACTGAGAATATTAGAAGCGTAGTGC
Organism: Sciurus carolinensis; assembly: GCF_902686445.1. NCBI lineage: Eukaryota > Metazoa > Chordata > Mammalia > Rodentia > Sciuridae > Sciurus > Sciurus carolinensis. The sequence continues at coordinate 183,065,153 of NC_062214.1, read as the reverse complement.
AGGAGGGAGACCAGTCAACTGTTCTGAGGCGAGAGTGTGGAGTTGTGCGGAGGGGTCACCTGCATCACCTGCAGTGATGTTGCACACTCTCCTTCCCTGTTCTGAGATGCCGTCAGTGTTTGAGATAACTGTGCATCGACTGCAAACCCGAATCCTGCTGAGAATGTCTGGACTCAGCTGCTCTCAGCAGAGCACCTAAGAAGGGGATCTAAATATAAAATGATGTCCAGTTAAAGAATGGCCGGCAACAGAAATACATAAGGCAAAATATTGAACTCTCTTGCTACTTTAAGAAGACAGAGTCACTGCTTATATTAAGTTGAGGTTTTTCACATTTAATTTGATCTAAAACCAGTTCTTCTTTGGCAAAACGTCAGAGAAAGCTGTAGCTCCTTTCTCCATATGCAAAATGACAAACTCAACAACTGCAACAATCAAGCCAAGAAAACAATAAAATTAAACCATCAAGACGTGCTATATAATGATACACATAATTTTAGCTTGAGTGGAGAATCTGATCAACAGAGTCCTCCTATCCTATGTGGCTAAACCTACCAGTTGAAATGAGCAGTTTGGGGATCTAGGTTTTAGATGCTTTAAGAAACTATAAACTGACCATTGTCCAAATGGGAAATACCACTTGACTGGTAGATAAAACATTATCGATCCAGCAACCACAGAGTTCTTTCTGACTTTAACCTGCTTTCAGCACCTACAATATGCTGTGCCATTCTTGGAAGGTAATGCTGCCTCCTTATGCCCTGGAACCCAGACAGATATTTGTATCTTGATCCAAAGAATGTGGCATCAATCACTCTTGAGTAACTTCTGAAACAAGGTCATAGAAGACAACAGAGCTACCCCAAGGCTTCCTTCTGAAGAGATGCCTATGCTGAGCCTCATTTTTTATTTTTATTTTTCGTTTATGTTGTTTGTTTGTTTGTTTTGTGTTGTGTTTTTAGCAGACTTCCATAGATCCAATTTCTAATAATGAGATTTTCCTCTTCCTGAGTCATAATCCAAGTCAAGTTTTAAAAGTGAAAATATCCTAGTGTCATATTGTGACTGATTTCCTTAACAAATTTTAGTTGACAAAGAGGGCCAAGATTTTAATTTCCATCTTCTCGTCACTAGATCTTTGTAGTGAAATGCAGAGTCTGTTATTATGTATGTACTGTGGTCTTTCTAGGATGCTTGCACTTTCATTGGTGTTAACATTTGAATCACTCCCTGGAAGAAAATCTCCCTTCTTTTGGTTGTCTTCCCACCAGCTGTTCCAAGAATGTTCTGATCTCTTAGTCTTTGTTTCTTCTCCCTTTAGCCTGGAAGTGTCTTACCCATTTCTCACCCTATATCCTGTGAAGGAGAACAAAGTCCTTCTCCAGTTTGAAATTTCTCAGAATATCCTAACTTTTTATCTTTCTTCAGAATTTGTAGAATTACTTCTCCTTCTGAAATTATATCATATGAAATCATACAGTGTGTCAGTTCTTTATACTTCATTATTATATATTACATGATAATGTTCACTGTAACTTGGTACTTCAACTTACATCCTCACTTCTTTAGAGTTTATCTTCCAGAAAACTCATCAGCTCCTCTTGCATGTAATAGAGTATCAATTATTATTGATATGGACGATCGTATTTCCCAAAGGCTTTAACAACAGTATGTATCTCTTCCCATGTGTACCTTTTACAACATGATAACCATGCCCTTCCTAATGAAAGAAGGAATCTGTATTCCCTCTCCATGTTTTTGGGTGGACCTTTATGCATTTCTCAACCAACAGACTGTGGTACAGGTGACACTGACCCACTCTGGACTAGACACAAAGAAGTTCTTGCCTGGTTTCCTCTCTTGCTCTCAGGCCACAAGTCTTTGGAACCCAGAGTTGAGCAAGGTGGAGTCATATGCTGAGAAATCCACAAAACAGAATACTTAGAGAGAGTGAGAGATGCCTGAGTATCTGCAGCTATTATGACTCCCCAGTTCCAGAGCTTCCCAGGCTAGGCTGGATGTTTTAGAGATGATTCAGTTTGACCTAAAGGGACCTGGTCAAGTACTGCTTGATTGAATTCAGTCTATTTCCAAAACTGTGCAGTATAATAATAAATAATTGCTACCTGTTGAAACCCCTAAGTTTAGGATGATCAGACAGACAACTAAAACATTGTAAATTTATTATTTTGACTTCCTTATCTATAAGACAATGCAAATACAATTAACACAGCAGTTGAACACTTTTCAAAGTATGTCCATATATGTTACTTTTATTCCTAATATTTCTTAGCATTTCCTCTCTCTCTCTCTTCCTTCCTTAGCACCTTTTATCCTTCCTTTTCTTCTTTTTATCTACTGGGGATCCAAACCACAGACTCTCACATGCTAAGCACATTCTCTACCACTGTAGCTAAACCCTCAACTCCTTTGCACATTTACTTGACATATTTATTAGCATCAAGGATTCTTGGAGTCAGGTGCAATGGAGCATGCCTGTAAATCCCAGAGACATGGGAGGCTGAGTCAGGAGTATGGCAAGTGCGAGGTCAGACTCAGCAATTTAACAAGACTCTCAGCAACATAGTAAGACTCTCTCAAAATAAAAAGTAAAAAGGACTGGGGAAGCAAATCAGTGGTAAAGCACACAGGGGTGCAATCCCAATCTCTAGTACCCAAAAAAAAAAAAAAAAAAAAAGAATTCTCACTAATTTATTTGAATCTCTCCACTAAAATACAAGCTTAATAAGGATAGAATTTTTTATGTTTTTCACATGGCCGCATTTCCAGCAGAATAATAGCTATGGTGCCCTTGGCTTATAAGTCATAGGAGAAAGTGGATATAATTCTAGTTGCTTTGGGAAGTAAGCGAACAATTTAAGCATGATTTTTATGAATGATTGAAAGATTCCCCTGGCTTTTATTTGTGGTGATGTTACTGTGGAATAAATATAGGTGATATCTCCATTTCAGATACCTGCTCACACTCTTAAAATCATGTGTCAGCCACAATAGAGTAATTAATCTTTTTCTTTTCACCTTTCGGTCATATTGCAAGTTCCATTAATTTTCCTTTCCATTTTAAATCTAGGGTATTATTCAATGATGTTGATTAACAATATACCCTTTCCATTAAATATTGGTTCTAAACGCTTCCTGTTCTCAAGCTCCGGAAGTCTTCTTTATCTTATTTCAATCTTTTTCTTCATCAGTTCTAAATTTTACAAGCCTTTTAAAAATTCTGACCTTGGTAGGGCTTTCAAAAGCTATTGAATTAATATCATCCAAATTTAATGTGCTGTTTGCTCCTTTTTGATCATTAAGGAAGATGTGAAACAGGAGCAGCTTCCTGGTCTTTTGTTACATTTCTTGGTTTGCCACCCTTGGACAACCATCATCACAGGTAATAGAGCTCTTATCAGGTCCAATTTGGAAACATGCCCTTTAAAAATAACTAATTTCAGACTTGTTATTCCCCACATCCATATTCTGTGTGCACCCATGTTAAACCAAAAGCTCAGCGTGTTTTCCTGAGAAATAAGATAAACTCAGAAAGATATTAAATAAAATAAAGCACTGCTGCACCTGCCTCCTAATGGCATTATTTTCTATGAAATAAAGGAACCTGATCTGACGGGAGTCAGGCAATTCTCTCCTTGACACATGGCTTCTTTAAAGAAAGAAAGAAAAAAAGATCAAGAAATAAACTAGTCAGGTGGAGTTGATATGGATAAAGTCAATTTATTGGGAAGATTGAGGTGGTGGGGATTTAGCTTTTTATATCCTTTCTTTGTTCATGTTTTTGGCCTCAGATTATTAGAAAAGGTGTTTTATGCAAACCCTTGGCAGATGGGGGTGTGGTTTGTGGTTTATAATTCCTTTGTGAAATGGCTACTGGTCCAAATTCAGCATGAATCAGAGCTCCTGCCTTTCATTCCAATTGAACTTCTTGCTGCAATAACACTGTGACACATTTGGAACAGGGAGATCTTCTAATGCAGTGACTCTCACCCCCAAGACATTTTGGGTTGTATAAAGAACGCCATCAGATTCTGGAGGGAAAATGGCATTTAACAGGCATTGGGGGACATTCTCTTCATCATAAAATCATATTCAAAGCTTTACTTTGCCAGCCTTCAGTACAATCATGATTGACAACCTTCTCTACCACCTGAAGCTCTAAGTGATCCTGAAATGTCCTTTGGCAATATGTCATTAGTCCAAATTGGCAGGTTCTCCAGGTTTTCACTCCCACACACTAAAGAGTTAAAAATACTTTATTCTTCACTTCATTTTATGATTTTAAGTCTTTAAAATGTTCAGTTTTCAGTAAGAATAGAACATTCTGTCAAAGTAAGAAAAGGCAATAGCTCATCTCAGTACTTCACTGGCACTTAGTAAAACATTCCTGGTCTCATTTCCTATTCCTCCCATCTCCATACTGTGGGTCGACTACACATGATTCAAATGAAGAATCAGAATCAAATGACCAAGAATCAGAAAATAAACCAGAGAGAATAAATAAAACCATTACCATGAATGAGTCAAGTTGGGATCCCATTCTTTCAGACAGCTCTGATCTGCTTTCCTTTCTCCAAGCCTCACTCCCGGACAGCACACTTGGGATGGATTGTAGTTCAATACATCTCTTTTTGTGAAAAATAAATATTGTCATTAATCCTAAGAGCAGTGAAGTGAGATATTATTTTCCCAAACCACTCATTTTATGTGGCTTCTTGCCCAAAAAATTCTGCCACAGAATTTTTTGAACCTACTCAGATTTTCCTGAACCTATTTCCCAGGCTAGCCCTTCTGCCTATCTCACACATGTCCCATAGTACACAGGGATGCTCATGACTAATGCACAGTCCTATCCAAGGTAGACGCAGTACCCACACACAGACCTAACACTCCACCATCTGGGAGCTTCTGCTGTCCATGGCTGCTACATATAACCATTTCCCTGTAAATAGTACCACCAGGCTTCCCAAGATGAGACATTCGCTTCACTGTATAAACTTATTTTCAACATTTCCCAGGTAACCCATCACCCTGCAGAAACAGAGAACTTCTACTTCTTTGCCTTCACCAGGGTTTCCTGCCTGAATCCTTCACTGATGTTGCCCCCCTGACTTGAATGCTTGCTCTTCCTCTTTTTCCATGCCAGGTTCAGTTGTGCCCCTGACATTCAGCCAATATACACATTTATTGAAAATATCAATCGAACACTGGTATGGATTGAGTTAGGACCCCCCAGTATTCATATGTTAATTTCTTAACTTCAAGTATCTCAGAAAGTGACAAAAATTGGAGATTGTATTTAAAGAGATAAGTTAAAATGAGGTCATTTAAGTGATCATACTTCAAAAAGAATGGTGTTCTTATAAGAGGGGATTAGAATTCAGACATGAACAGAGGGAAGACCAGGAGACGACAGAGGGAAAAGGTGGTCATCAGCTAAAGGAGAAGAAAGGTCTCACCAGAAGCCTGCTTTGTCTACACCTTGATCTCAAACTTCAAGTCCCCAGAACTGGGAGAAAATAAATTTCTGTCTAAGCCACTTAGTCTGTGGTACTTTGTTATCGAACCCTAGCAAATTAATATTAGCCTGTATTCTGTGCCAGGCACCTTGAAAGTCGCCGGAACACATTATGGAACAAAATAGACAAAATCTCCTTCTGCATGGAACTGGAGATGACCAGGAAGTGGAAATACGTTACAATCAGTGGGTATGACCTACGACACCTTCATGTGCTCTGCTACACCACCATTTATGTGTTTCTAAATTATTTTACATTATGCAAAATGACATGTTAAAAATAACAGGAGTTATGGAGGAAGTGGGTACAAATACAAACCTCTTCAAACCAATGGTAAATGTAATGAGAGCACTAACAAAAAATAACAAGCTACACAGTTAGACCTCACTAGCATTAGCCCCCAACATCAAAGCCAGGGTCCCTTTGCAGCCTAAAACCTTACACTCATGCTTCCTCCTTCAAAAAGTAAGCCATTGAAGAGGCTTGCCTCTACTAGTGACCAGTTCTGCCATATTTGAAAACAGAATCCAAGATATAGGCTTTACCATTTTTTAATTCAAGATCATCTTCCCCACCTCCTCACCTGCTTCTCTAGATCATTCAAACATTGTGGGTGTAGCAGTGGTTTCTTGAGGCCCCTAACCCAGTCACTACTTACACTAAAAGTGTGCTTCTCTGCCACCAAATTTAAGTCTTTTTTTTTTTTTTTTCCTTAAAGGGCTTAACAATTGCACAGGCTTTCTGTTAAACTAGTCTTTTCAAAATATTAATGTTCTGGGGCAGAGTCAGTATAAATCAACTGTTTTTCCAACCTCCAAGTTATACTGACATCTTTCCCTTATTTTCAAATTGTTAATGAGTTAATTAGCATCAAACATTCCTTGAAGCAAAGCACACTGTCTAGCCCACTCAGATAAGGAGAGGTGGGAAACTATGTGACCTGTAACAGGACTCAGATTTCACGCTACAAAGGAGTTCAAATACATTCAAATGGGAGTAGTCACAAGAGATATACAGGTACAAGATATATTTATTCAGTTTAAGCCTCTGTCCCCACACCAAATTTCACTATCTATAGTCCTATGAATATTTTAAAATCCCACTTAATATTTGCAAGCAACACAATTATATTTCACTGTATGTTTATATGTTTAATGAAAAACATTTAAATAAGTCACTGTTTGTTGTGACCCTGGTTTGAGCATTTTATAATAATTTGACCCTCAGAAAGTTGGAGGACTTCCATGTCTCCAGTTCTGAGGAGCATAGCCTACACACACTAGCACTGTGTTCAACACATCATGGTGTACCAGTCAGGTAATCATGGGATTCCTATGAATGATCAATGATATTTGGAGGGCTGGGATTATTCCTGATTCATTTTAGCATCCCCAGAAATTAGAGTCCGAGGCAAAGTGAAAACCTCATACAGGGTTGAAATGTAAATGAATGATTGACTTGAAAGATTAAATAGAGGACATATTTAAGGAAAAAGAATTAGAATCTCACTTTTGCTCTACTAGGTGTAGAAGGTATGAGGATGAACTAAACAAAAGCTTCTCGTTCAAGGATCTCTCCTTTCCTAAAAAGAAGAGGGGCAGGGAGGCTCATAGAACCCTGTCAGGACTATTTAAGAGGTTGTATGTAGGAGTCCACTGGAGTCAATGCAGAGTCCTCTGAAGAGTACAGTGTGAGCCGTGTAGAGCTACGAAGTGTCCAACTGAATGAACTATCTGAACACATGAAATCCAAGCCAAAACTCAGCTTCAAATCCCAGTTCTTCATTTTTGCATATGCATAGCACATATCTCTGCAAATAATAATTAACAGTATTGATACTAATAATAATAAAAAAGAAGATAATAGATTTCAATAAAATTTACACATGACCATGAGTTCAATGAAAGCATAAGATACTCTTGTAGTTCAGAAAAATAGGTCATGTGGGAAAATTAAAGACCTTTAAGATGTTGTAAGTTTATAGAAGTCTTAAAATTTGATCAAATGTAAACCCATGAAGAAAGATTTCAGAAGTTTGCTGATTAAAATACAATATGAACAAAAGTACAAAAACAGAAGCCATGAAATCTCAGCTTCATGAGTTTGTCCACACAGGGACAATTATTCCAATCTGACTCACTCTCCCAGTCAGCCTGAAAATATATTCCCACTGTCAGCAAAACTAAAAATGAACCTAAAATGCTTCAGACATTCAATGCTCAGAAAGACTTCAATCTTTGGATGCATTTTTACTAATGACAAACTGGACCTTTCTAATACAAAAGCTAGAGCAGAAAGCATGTTAAGATCTGTGTATGTTTTTTTTTTTTGTAAGATCTGTAAGTATTATATATCTACTATCTACCTCTGTTTCTTAAAACTGAGTAAAAGATCCTCTTTAGGTTACATAAACAGCCAGACACTTGAAAGGGAAGGGTGGTATTTCAGTACAATTCATCCTATGGAAAAAAAGTTGTATATTTGCTGAATTCATTGTATCTAATCCTAGTATCTCAAGTCAAAATCAGTTTTCCCTTTTTCTCACCTTGGCTATCAGTGTTTCCATGAGAGAAGAGCAAGACCAGTACAACCAAATGCCCTTGAACAATCTCTTGCTCTGATGTTAAATAGTATAGACAGTAAGAATCAATAATTACCAGTATAATATAGTTTATTTTATCACAAAATCATTTCCTTTTCCTTTAAAGAGGAGCAATTTCATTTAAGGTGTGTAGTCAACAGTCTTTAGCAGAAGACATACACATATTAATAAACTAAAGAAACCCCATTACCCTCTAATTCCAGCTTTTCATTTTCATTCCTGTATCCCCCCAACCCCTTTCTCCCTTCTGTGTGCAAATCCTTCAACAGTATATGCATGACTTTGAACAGAGGGACCCTCTAGTGGCTAAGTTTTCCAACAAAACCTACAATTGCCTTCACAAAATGAAAACGTTCTATTTACTGCAAAGTGAGAGGAAGACAGGACTGCCGTTCCATTTCCTGTGTGCTGAAGTGCATTGTTCTGCTCCTTGAGCACTTAATGGGGTCCTTCTCTCATCTTAATAATGCAGTTTTGGGATGCTCTTTAGTCCGCTGTCCTTATGCTGGGACTGATGTGACAAAATGCAGCATTGGGGAAACAGACACACACTCATCACCTACCTCATTCTACAAAGTGTTTCCTTTGTATTCCACGCTGCCCCCGGAGAACAGATAGTGCCAGAGTAATAAATGAAGTGGGAGATTTAGTCATCAGACCTGAGAAAAACTCATGGTGTGAATCCTTACCCTTGAGAGAATTTGCTGAGTAGCATTAGCCAAGCTATTTTCTGACAACTTGTGGCTAAAGATCAAATGGAAACTAAATGTTTCAGAACCATCCAGCAGCTGACACGTGTTTAAGGCACCTTTCTCCTGTGAAATATAAGTTTCAGTGCAGTTTCTCTTTCTGGTTTGAAAACTCGGTTCTTGCAATATCACGGAGCAAGTGAGGGCTCCGAGCTGTGTTGGAGGGGCTTCAACAGCCACAGTTCCGTCTGGAGCTAGCGGCCTATAGAGTGCCACAGCTTTTAATGAGCTCATTAGTCCATGCTTTACTAAGAGCACCCCTTTCAGGAAAATGCTTGCAAAAATTATCTGAGCAGCAGATTTTCAGGAATCATAACTAGATTTATCTGCTGCAAAAAAAACATCAGAATTGTGTGTATGGGGAAAAAAAAGAGTCTCAGTTAAGTTAATCTCTCTATCTCTCTCTCTCTCATCCAAAAGCAAAAGAAAATCTAACTCAAACTAGCTCGAGCAAAAAATAAATAAAAATAAAGGAACATACTCATACAAGATACAATTCACTTACATGTGCATTGGTTGGAATAGTTTCAAGCATGGCTGACTCAAGGTACTCAGAACTAGGTTTCTTTCCATCTCATTCTTTCTCAAAGCAAAATGATGGGTTCTATAGCTATAAAACCTTCAATCATTAAACACAGTCAAAGTATCTGTTCTTCCAGGGTCTCAGTGAATCTCTATTTCTCATTGACTCTGGCAGCATTGTGTATCCACTGGGGGTAAAGGAATATGAGACTCTGGCTAAATCTGAGTCACCTACCACCCCTGGAATTGGGATAGAGTAGGTCCCACTGGCCTCACTCAACTGAGTGGAAGGAAAGGGGTGAGACCAAATATAAATTAAGGCTAACTTTATAAAGAAGGTAGAGCAGAGGAAGAGGAAGAAGGTAAAGCATGGATAAGCTGGACTAGAGCATAAACACAGCCCTCACTCCAGACCAACAAAACCAAATGTCTTCAGATTGATCTAGGCATCAGTTTATAAAGCTCCCAGATTATTCTAATGTGCAACTATTATTGAGAAAAATTGCTTCATAGGCAGACAGATTCCCCTGCCTCAGAAGACCTATCTACCCTGGGTACCAAAGTCCTTGATTGTTTACCCTCACTCACTCATTTGGACCATGTTTGGAGAAGTGAATTTTTTTGCCAAAGTATTGTTATGTGTTTTATGCAGTTTACCTTATTTAACACTCTCCAGAGCATCATGAAATTTCTACTTTTGTTTTTCCCTTATGCAGGTCAGGTAACTGAGCCTGAAAGATTAAGTAATTCGTGGCATATTTCATAGCTATTCAGTATTAGAAACAGATACTGAAACCAAGTATAATTGACTAGGAAGCTATTTATTTAAGGACTATATTTATTATTAATGTTTCTGTGTCTCTGACAGCTCAACCATGTGGGCTACAGCTGAAATCCATGCCATTGCCTATCCTGAGCCTGTTCAGGAATGTCACTTCTCTTCCTACCATCTAGCTCTTAACTCTGACCTGTGCTCTATCACATCCACAGATTGTACTCAAACTTGAACCTATTTGAATCATTTACTTTCCTTCACTGTGGTCCTTCTATGCTACCCCTTCATCTTCTACCTTGGCCTCTCTTCCCTTCCAAGTCTTCACTTAGGAATTAGACAAGAAACATCACTCCTGCTAGAAGAAAACATAGGGTCAACATTTCAACATGCACCGACTTCCTTAATAAGACTCCTAAATTTCAAGAAATAAAACCAAGAATCAATAAGCGAGATGACCTCAGATTCAAAACACTTCTGCACAACGAAGGAAACAAGAACATGAAGAAAAAGCCTACAGAACGGAAGAAAATATTTGCCAGCTACTCTTCCAATAAGGAATTAATATCCAGAATATACAAAGAACTCCAAAACTCAACACCAAATAATGTAACAATAATAATAATAACATAATAAATGGGCAAATGATCTAAAGAGACATTTTCAAAAGAAGAACTATAGATGGCTAATAAATATGTGAAAAAATTTTCAGCATCATTAGCAATTGGGGGAAATTGCAAATCAAAACTACATTGAAATTTCATCTCACTCAACTTAGAAAGGAAATCATCAAGAATACAAAAAGCAACAATTCCTGGGGAGGATGAGAGAAAAAAAAGTATTCTTATACATTGTTGGTGGGACTGTAAATTACTGCAACTTTGAAAACCATACAGAGAGAGTCCTCAAGACTGGGAATATTACTACCATATGACTTAGCTATACCACTTCTTGGTATCTTCCCAAAAGGAATAAAACCAGCATAATATAGTGATAAATGCATACCAATGTTTATAACAGTACAATTCACAATAGCCAAGTTATGGAACCAGTCTAGGTGCCCATAAATACATGAATGGATAAAGAAATTAGGTTATACATACATATATATATATATATATATATATATATAGGCATATATATATGTATATGTGTGTATAGATAGTATTTACACAATGGAGTCTTAGTCAAAAAAAATAATAAAATTGTGTTATTTTCTGATAAAGGATTAAACTGGAGAGCATCATACTAAGTGAAATAAGCCAGAATCAGAAAATCAAGTCAAATATTTTCTTTCACACGTGGAAACTGGAGAGAGAAAAGAAGGAATGAAAGAGGGATCTCACAAAAATTGAAGGGAGTCCAGTAGAATAGTGGAAGGGATTTGAGAGGGAAGGAGAGGAGAGGGAATGAGGAAGTACTAGGGAATAAAATCTACCAAATTATGCTTTGCCCATGTATGGATATACCATAATGAATCCCACTTTTATATATAATTATAATGTACCAGTTAATAATACTAATAATGACAAAGTTAAGAAGAAGAGAGATCAGTAGAACAGAACAAGTGGATGAGGGTGGAGATAGGCAGGGAAGGGACGGGGGAATGAGATTGATCTGACTATACTCTGCACACCTATGAATATGACATAATGAATTCCATTATACTATTGTGTAAAATTTTAAGACAACAACAAAAATATTTTTTTAAAAATCAGACTCTTGAATCTCTACATTGTTAAGCTTTCCTTTAATCATTTTTTTTAATCCTATGCTACTTTGGATGAAATTTTATCTTTGCTAGACCACTTTTGTGACATTAGAGAAATTGCTTAAATCTTCTACATAATTAATCATATACAAAGTTGTATATATTTAGAAATATGTAAGTAAAGAACCCAGCATAGTATCTTTACACAGTTGGGATTCAGAAATAGTAGCTATGATTATCAGTCTCTATGTCCAATCTCACTTTTTAGGGGGGTGTGGATAATGAAGATTGAACCCAGAAGCACTTAACCACTGAGACACATCTCCTCCTTTTCCAGTGTTTTATTTTGAGACAGGGTTTCACTGAGTTGCTTAGGGCCTCACTAAAGTGCTGAGGCTGACTTTGAACTGGTGATCCTCCTGTCTTAATCTCCCAACCACTGGGATTACAGGCTGCACCACCATACCTGGCCAAATCTCACTTTTATCTACAAGGTAGGAGAGTATTTGTACAAAGGAAAGTGTATGATTGTGAATATCAACAGTGAATAGCATATTTTTTGGTAATGTGTTGAAAACATTCTAAGTCTGGTAACCTCTATTTTCTGCATTCTCATTTAACATACTGGAGGACTTTGCTAATAAGAGCAGAGAAAATATCAAGAATACAAAGGAAAAAATATTATTTGCTTTTAGCATAATGCATATATAGAGAACCAAAAAACATCAACAGAGAAAAAGAATTTTTTAATAAATCCGTTTTTTGGGGGAGTGGTAGCAGGGATTGAATTTAGGGGCACTCAACCATAGAGGCACATCTCAAATCCTATTTTGTATTTTATTTAGAGACAGGGTCTCACTGAGTTGCTTAGTGCCTCGCTTTTGCTGAGGCTGGCTTTGAACTTGGGATCCTCCTGCCTCAGCCTCCTGAGTCACTGGGATTACAGGCATGAGCTACCACTGCTGCGCCCAGTGAATAAATATTTTATTTTTGTAAAATTTTAGATTTCCCCAAAAAAGTAAGGAGATAGTACAGAGAGTTTCTGTATACTGCATATGCATTTTCTACTATGATTAATGTCTTAAATGAGTATGATGCATTTGTCACAATTCAAGAACCAATTTTGACATATTTTTAACCAGAGTTCATACTTTATTCAGATTTCCTTGGTTTTTCCTTAACGTTTTTTCTCTGTTCTGGGATTCTACCCCGTATGCTGAAACTGCCATGTTTCTTTTGGCTTCTTTGCTTATGAGTTTCACAATATTTCTTGTTTTTTTTATGATCCTAACAGTTTTGAGATCTGTTCGAGTAATTCATAGAATGCTCCTTACTTGGTTTGTGTCTCATGAGTCTCTCATAATTAGATTGGATTAACTGATTTGGGGAGAAAGACCACAGAGGCAAACTCCATGCTCATCCTATTGGGTCAATGGCAACATGGCATCCATGTGACATACTGTTGATTTTAGCCTTGATCACCTGTCTTGAGGCAGTGGGTATCAGATTCCAATATCATAGAGAAATTCTTTCTCCCTCTACACTTCACTGTTTGGAAGAAAGTCACTGTTATGGTTTAGATGCAAGATATCCCCCAAAGTTCATGTGCAAGAATTTTCAGAGGTGAAAAGGATGATTATGAGAGATGTAATGTAATTGGCGGTCTCGTCTACTGATATGATTAACTGAGCCATAACTGTAGGTAGGTGAGGTGTGGCTGGAGGAAGAAGGTCATTGAGGGTGTGACTTTGGGGTTTATATTTTGTCCCTAGTGAATGGAACTCTCTTTTTACTTCTGGTTGCCATGTCCTGAATTGCTTTCCTCTGCCACTCTTCAGTCATGTTCTGTCTTACCTCAGGCCCAGATGTGTGGAATCAGCTGCCCATGGACGGAACCTCTGAAACCATGAGTCACAACAAACTTGCATATCTCTAAGTTGTTCTTGTTAGGTTTTTTGTTTTGTTTTGTTTTGTTTGTGTGTGTGTGTGTGTCACAGTGATGCAAAACTCATTAAACAGTCACTATGTGTAACTCAGACTTAAGAAATGAGGACTTATGCATCACCTCTATAAAAGTAGGTAGCTAATTAAATTATTTGGGATTTTCCACAAGAGAAGTTTTGTCTATTCTGTTTATTTACAAATTTAATTATGTATTTCAGTCTGGAATAATAATTTTTATGTTATTATTTCAGTTAAAATTCGATACTGTATTTTCTTGCTTAAGTTGTTGCATGTTGGTCAATGGGAGTGATTTTAGTTAGTTCTAGCATTTCTCTATATGTTCATTGTAGGACTTTTTCATCTTTTTTGTTATTATTGTTGTTGATTAGTTCTTGGAGCAGTTTCTTATTTTATGACACTACTTATTTTATGCTGCAGGTTTTCTATATGCATTTTCTTCCCTTATCTTAAAATGTGCTGTTTTTACAAGGAGTTTGGTTTCTTTCCACTGGACAATGGTATTAGATACCAAAATCTGAACACTAGGCACTCTCACTGATACTAGGGTGTCATTGCTTGTAGGATCTAAGATATATATATCTTATAAATATCTCTACATGTAATTGTTAGTATCTGATGCTAAACGGGTGTTCATCTCTAGCGCTAATTCATGTCCATATAGACCATCCTGGTTAATTTCCATTACTTGTCTATGACTGCTCACTTCACAATGAGAAAACTGTTCCAACTGTTCCACTGTCATTCATTTACTTAATTGTTAATGTCCACTCTACACATGTGATTCTTTCAGAATTATTAGCACATATTCCTGTAGAAAACACCCATATGAACTAGAGTACAGTACTTATGTACAATTCTTCTTGCCCGTAGTCCAAAAGACTCCATTCATTCCCAAAGTCACCTGTTCCAGTAACCTATTTTCTCACTTTGTGTAGTGATATTTTAAATGTATATGTAATACATTTAGATTCTTTTGTCACAGTCTGCATTCTATCTTGGGATCACCTAAATACCTAAATGATATTTTACATTGGGAATATAATAAGATTTATTCTTAAGAGTAGATGACAAATATTTTCTTGCATTTTTTATGTTCTGTCTTCATGCTTTTATTTCCTTTGCTGTACAGAAACATTTTAGTTTGAAGTCATCCAACTTGTTGATTTGGGGTTTTATTTGGCTTTAGGAGTCCTATTAAGGATAGTGGTACTTGCACTGGTTTGTTGGAGTGCTGACCCTACGTTTTCCTTCTAGCTGTTTTTTCAGGTTTATAGGCTATTTCCTCAGTCTTTCATTCACTTTGAGTTAATTTGGGTACAAGGAGAGAGATAGAGATCTTGTTTCATTTTTTTATATATGTATATCCAGTTTTCCCAGAACTATCTGTTAGATAGGCTATCCTTTTGTTTTCTGTATTTTTTGGCAACTATGTCAAGGACCAGATGACTATATGGATTTGTCTCTGTGTCTTATATTCTATTCAATTAATCCTTCTTGTCTGTTTTTATGCCAATATCATGTTGTTTTATTAGTATAGCTCTGTAGTATGATTTGAGATCAGGTATTATGATGCCTCCAGCATCACTCTTCTTGCTCAAGACTGCTTTGACTATTCTGGGTCTTTTATTCCTCCACATAAATTTTAGAGTTTTTCTTCTAGTTCTGTAAAGAATGTCCATTGGCATTCTGATAAGGATTGCATTGAATCCCTAGATCACTTTTGGTAATAGAGTCATTTTGGAAAGGTTAATTCTACCTATCCAAGAACATAGGAGACTTTTTTCATCTTCCAAAGTCTTCTTCAATTTTCTTCTTCAGTGTTCTATAATGTTTATTGTAGACATCTTTCACCATCTTGATTAGGTTTATTCCCAAGTCTTTTCTCTCTGAGCAGGTTTCAACCCATGAACCAACCCAGGAGATTGAGAGAAGGAGAAGTGGTAGGAGAGGACTAGCTGGTCCCTTTTTTACCATTAAGGACCACCCCATCTAGATTATCACAGCTAGGAGAGGTGGAAATCCCCTTAGTCTCAAGTTAAGTTACCACTTGTGCTTATTACATGGACGTGGACATTTTGTTTGTAATTTCCACAACCGCAGAGTGCTGGGGACTTGAACCTGGGCCTCCAGCTTAAGAGGCAGGTGCTCTACGAGATGGGCTATATGACCTGCACTGGACGTGGACATTTTAATTGACGTTTTAAGTCTAACTGGAAGACCTGATTTTTCCACAATAGTCATAGTACCTGCCTGAGATTTCATGGGGCAGAAGAAGAACTTGCTAAACCTACCAAAATTGAATAAAACAGGAAGACAAAAATCATTCTTTATATTAATACCTCAAATATAATTTTACTTTCTGTGTTTCACTGTTCTGTGAGTCTCAACAAATACTTATGTGTTGTACTCACTGTTACAGGTACCACACAGAATATTTTTGCCCAGGCAAAATCCTTTAGTTTCCATTTGTTCAACTTTACCTATTCTACAGTGTTATTCAAGCATTCTCCTAACCATTATTCTAAACTGTTAGCGACCGCTGGTCATTCTACTTTGTTTGTGGTTCTGTCTCTTCAGGATGTCATATAATTGAAGTCATTCAGTATGTAGCTTTTTAAGACTGGATTCTTTTACTCAACAATATATATTTAACACGCATTCACAAACTGGGATGTAACTTAGTGACTGAGTGTTTGCTTAGTGTGTGCAAGGCTTGAGCTCCAACTTCAGTACCATAAACAAACAAACAACAACAGAAGATTCCTGCACGTTTTTTTCCTGGCTTGATAGCTCATATCTTTTTATCATTGAATGGAATGCCATTGTGCAATGGACCACTGTTTGTTTATCCATTCACTGTAGAGAATATCCTGTTTGCTCTCAGTTTTACTTTACTCATAAGTAAAGCAGCTATAAACATTCATATGAAAGTATACATGTGAACATAAGTGTTCAAATCACTTAGGCAAATACCTCTAGCCCAATTGTTGGGTTGTATGTTAAGAGTATATTTAGCTTTGTAAGAAACTTCCAACTGTCTCCCCAAGCAGCTGTTCCATCCACCAGTAAGGAAAGAAAGATCCTGTTTCTCTGTATCTTAGCCAGCAATTGTTTATTTTTAATTTTTTAGAATTTTATCCATTCTGTTGGTGTGAACTAGCATCACATAGTTGTTTTCATTTGTCATTTCTTAATGACACAAGATGTTGAAATATTTTTATGTGTTTATTTACCATATGTATCTCTTCTCTCCTCAGGGGTTTTATCAGATTTTCATCCATTTTTAAACTGAGTTGTTTGTTATCATAATGTGGAGTTTTAGGAAAGTTCTCTGTCAATTTTAGATATAAATCCTTTAATATATGAATTTTGCAAATGTTTTCTCTCAGTCCGAGTCTTGGTTTTTTTGTTCTCTAACCATATCTGTCCATTCACCATGTTATGAACTGTTTTCTGTGCAATTATTTCTACATGGAGATCTTGGTAATCTTTAATAAAGTAGCAAACAAAAGCCTGAAGGGACAATATTGTGGACTAACTGTATCATGTTTTTTTCATGTTTTCTCCCACAGATATTATGTGGCTTTTACCTATTTGATAAGACTGAACAAAGGTACTCACTCCAGACCATTAATTTGCCAATGTCTTTGTATTGTGCCACTGGACTGTTCTTGTGTTAGTAGTGAGCTGCTCATTTGATTGAATCAGGTGAGTTTCAAAAGATCCTTATTAAAATCTTTTATTCTATTGTAGTTGTTATAGCTAAACATCACACACAATATATTAAAAACACAATCCAACCATGGAACAGGTCCTTTCTGAGACTGAGACCAAGAACAAAGAGTGGAAGGAATATAGGTACCACAAACACTACAAGAAACAAAGCAAACAAACACAGACTTTGGGAAAGTGCTTTCCAGTGTAAGGGTGGGGACTATTTTGATTCTTCAAAACATTATCTGTCTCCAGGTGATTCAATTGCCAATCAACCATTGAACATTGCTGATATCAACACGGCTGCATTATGCATTTTATTATTGTCATGTTTCTATTTATGGAGTGCTTTATGAGGAATATTTAAATTATCCAAATAAGTTGGATTTTATTTGGAAGTTATCAATCTCACAGAAAATTTAGCAGACAATAATAATAAATTATAGTGTAATTGTGAACTAGGGAGGGGGCACGCAATGCCTGTAATCCCAGAGACTCAGGAGACTGAGGCAGGAAGATCACAAGTTCAAAGGCAACCTCAGTAACTTAGTAGGTCCTAAGCAACTTAGCAAATCACTGTCTCAAATTAAAAAATAAAAAGGTCAGGGGATGTGACTCAATGGTTAAGTGTCCCTGGGTTCAATCCCCAGTATCAAAAATAAAATTAAAAAACAATAGAGTATAATTATGTGAAAAATTAAGTGTTTCAGAAAGAAAAGATATTTGAAGTAATAGTACTAGTCAAAGAGAAAATGTTTGACCCCTTTCAAATTGGTGAAATCAAGAATATTTAGATTCAAGCTTCTCGATATTGTACGAACATGTAGGAAAAGGAGAAGGGATGAAAAGAAGGGTGAAGAGGAAATTTTAAAAAGTGGTAATGCAGATTCAAATTCATGGCAAACTAATTTATTTTTAAAGCAAAAACAATATAAAAATGAGAAATGTTTTTGCAACTTTCTTAGAAAAATTATAATACAAATAAAAGCTTATTTTATCTTTGACTTTGAATCTCTCCTCTTTTTTTCCTTAACTGGTTATGCACTTTTAAACCTACTGTTTCATTAGGCACTTATGAAATTACTTTTTTAAAAAAATAAATACAAATATCTTTTTACCTCATGGGGTAAATGCTTTTTATTAATGACTCTATTTGTTAGCTTTAAAACAGACTCTTCTTCATAAATGCTATACACATAACGTTCCACCTTCACATTATGTGATTAAAAGATGTGCCTACCTTTCTAATTTCTCAAGACGTCTCTGAGGGCAGGGAATGTAGCAGTCCTCAGTGGACACAAAGGAAGAGATTCCAGTCTAGTGTAGACTTTGACTGGTGTTCTTGTCAGTTGTCCTCTCCCTAGAGCCCAGAGGAGCAGTTCACAGAGGTCACCCACACTAGACCACAGGCTCTGTGTCAGTAGCTTCTGCTCATGAGGTGTACACACCGTTTCCTAAGCCATGGCTTATGCAGGCCACAGAGCTGCTTGACATTTTGTCACCCTCCTATCCTCACCCATGACTTTGTTTCTGGACCTCCTATGTTTAGGCTGTAGACACCCTGCAATGTGCTCTAGATCTAATTGGACCCACAACCATGATGCTGCTCCCTGGCTGTTATCATCACCATGGCCCTCTCACCATGCCAAATGTTTGACTTCTGTAGTCTCTGACCCATGAAATGAGGAAGTGAGGTGCTAACCTGGAGCTTCCCACAATTTTCACAGCCTGTCTTGGTCCCTCTCCTCCTTTGCCTTGCGGGTATTCAACACAAAGGCAGCGATAGGAAAAGTCACACTCAGCTCAAGCTGTGTTTTTGATCTCTTCTACCAGAGATTCACTCCATCCTCCATCACTGAAAGGGCTCCTCTTAGGAAAATTCCTCTCTGCCATTTATCTTCTCTGCCATTTGCACTCATCTCTCTTTGGGGCCACAATGTGAAAGCTGTTGAGATGGAGAGAAGATATCAAAAAAGGAAGATTCGTGGTTGGATGTTTCCAAACAATTTTTCTTCATTACATTCAATTGACCATAATTCCAGTCATTGTCATTTTTCATCAGATCCATACTTTTCTGTATAATTTGCTTTGATTTAAGTTCAATGGATTCCATGGTGGAAGATGCTGAAGAAATTTCACATTAGAAGATACTGAAAAACAGCTCAGAGAACATGAAAGTATGGACTTCCCTACCCAGTCTCCATCATTACCCTCTTCAAAAACTAATGCAGAAGCTGTATAAACTGCCCAGCAAATTCCTGTAGTACTGATTATATTTCTTTTCTATAAATCACACTTTAATTTGCACTTTATTTATTTATTTTTATTTTTTTATTGTAAACAAATGGGGTCCAACTTGTTTCTCTGCTTGTACATGAACTAGAGGCATACCATTTGTGTAATTATACATTTACCTAGGGTAATGATGTTTGATTCATTCTGTTGATTTCCCCCCCACACACACCCCCACCCCTCTTTTCCCTCTATATAGTCCCTCCTTCCTCCATTCTTGCCTCCCTCCCACCCCCCATTATGTATCATCATCTGCTTATCAGCAAGAGCATTCATCCTTTGGTGTTTTGAGATTAGCTTATCTCACTTAGCATGATATTCTCCAATTTCATCCATTTGCCTGCAAATGCCATAATTTTATTCTTTTTTATGATTAATATTCTATTGTGCATATATACCACAGTTTCATTATCCATTCATCAATAGAGGGGCATCTAAGTTGGTTCCACAATCTGGCTATTGTGAATTGAGCAGCTATGAACATTGGTGTGGCTGCATCACTGTAGTATGCTTATTTTAAGTCCTTTGGATATAGGCCAAGGAGTGGGATAACTGGGTCAAATGGTGGTTCTATTCCAAGTTTTCTAAAGAATCTCCATACTGCTTTCCAGAGTGGCTGCACTAATTTGCAGCCCCACCAGCAATGTATGAGTGTACCTTTTTCCCCACATCTCGCCAACACCTATTGTTACGTGTATTCTTGATAATCACCTTTCTAGTTGGGGTGAGATGGAATCTTAGGGTAGTTTTGATTTGCATTTCTCTTATTACTAGGGATGTTGAACATCTTTTTTCATATATCTGTTGATTGCTTGTAGATCTTCTTCTGTGAAGTATCTGTTCATTTCCTTAGCCCATTTTCTGATTGGATTATTTGTATTCTTGGTGTAGAGCTTTTTGAGTTCTTTATATATTCTGGAAATTAGTGCTCTATCTGCAGTATGAGTGGCAAAGATTTTCTCCCACTCTGTAGGCTCTCTTCACATGGCTGATAGTTTCTTTTGCTGAGAGAAAGCTTTTTAGTTTGAATCTATCCCAGTTATTGATTCTTGCTTTTATTTCTTGTGCTAGGGAGTCATGCTAAGGAAGTCTGAACCTAAGCGACATGTTGAAGATTTGGACCTACTTTTTCTTCTATAAGATGCAGGGTCTCTGGTCTCATTCCATGGTCCTTGATCCATTTTGAGTTGATTTTTGTGCAGGGTAAGAGATAGGGGTTTAGTTTCATTCTGTTTCATATGAATTTCCAGTTTTCCCAGCACCATTTGTTGAAGAGGCTATCTTTTCTCCATTGCCTGCCTGTGGCACCTTTGCCTAGTATGAGAAAACTGTATGTATTTGGGTTTCTGTCTGTGTCCTCTATTCTGTGCCATTGATCTACTTGTCTGTTTTGGTGCCAATACCATGCTGTTTTTGTTACTATTGCTTTGTACTATAGTTGAAGTTCTGGTACTGCAATACCCCCTGTTTCATTCTTCCTGCTAAGGATTACTTTAGCTATTCTAGGTTTTTTATTCTTACAGATGAATTCCATGACTGCTTGCTCTATTTCTGTAAGGTAAATCATTGGGATTTTAATTGGAATTGCATTGAATCTGTATAGCACTTTTGGTAGTATGGCCATTTTGACAATATTAATTCTGCCTATCCAAGAATATGGGAGATCTTTCCATCTTATAAGGTTTTCTTTAATTTCTTTCTTTAGTGTTCTGTAGTTCTCATTGTAGAGGTCTTTCACCTCTTTTGTGAGATTGATTCCCAAGTATTTTATTTTTTTCGAGGCTATTGTGAATGGGATAGTTTTCCTAACTTCTCTTTCTGAAGATTCATCACTTATGTATAAAAATTCTTTAGATTTATGAGCATTGATCTTATATCCTGCTACTTTACTGAATTCACTTATGAGTTCTAAAAGTTTTCTGGTGGAATTTCCTGGTTCCTCTAAATATATAATCCTGACATCAGCAAATAGGGATAGTTTGAGTTCTTCTCTCTCTTTTCATATCCCTTTAATTTCTTTGGTCTGTCTAATTGCTCTGGCTAGAGTTTTAAGGACAATGTTGAATAGAAGTGGTGAAAGAGGGCATCCCTGCCTTGTTCCAGTTTTTAGGGGGAATGCTTTCTGGTTTTCACCATTTAGAATGATAATAGCCATGGGCTTAGCATAGATAGCCTTTACAATGTTAAGGAATGTTCCCACTATCCCTATTTTTTCTAGTGTTTTGAGCATGAAGGGGTGCTGTATTTTATCAAATGCTTTTTCTGCATCTATCAAAATAATCATGTGATTCTTGACTTTAAGTCTGTTGATATGGTGAATTACATATATTGATTTCCAGATGTTGAACCAAACTTGCATCCCTGGGATAAAACCCATTTGATTGTAGTGCACTATCTTTTTAATATATTTTTGTATGCAATTTGCTAAAATTTTCTTGAGAATTTTTGCATCAATGTTCATTAAATATATTGGTCTGAAATTTTCTTTCCTCAATGCGTCTCTGTCTGGTTTAGGTATCAGGGTGATATTGGCTTCATAGAATGGGTTTGGAAGGGTTTCCTCCTCTTCTATTTCATGGAATACGTTGAGAAGTATTGGAATGAGCTCTTCTTTAAAGATTTTGTAGATCTCGGCTGAGAACCCATCTTGTCCCGAACTTTTCTTTGCTGGTAGGCTTTTGATGACTTATTCTATTTCATTACTTGAAATTTATCAATTTAAGTTGTGTATGTTCTCTGGTTCAGTTTAGGTAATTCATATGTCTCTAGAAACCTGTTGATGTCTCCATTTTGTTGGAGTATAGATTTTCAAAATAGCTTCTAATTATGTTTTGTATTTCAATCATGTCTGTCATGATATTTCCTTGTTCATTCCGAATTTTAGTAATTTGAGTTTTCTCTCTCCTTCTCTTTGTTAGTGTGACTAAGGGTTTATTGATTTTGTTTATTTTTTCAAAGACCCAAATATTTATTTTGTCAGTTTTTTCAATTGTTTCTTTTGTTTCAATTTCATTGCTCTGATTTGAACTATTTCCTGTCTTGTACTACTTTTGGTGTTGCTCTTTTCTTCTTTTTCTAGGACTTTGAGCTGTAGTGTTGGGTCGTTTATTTGTTGATTTTTTTCTTCTTTTATTTAATGTACTCCATGAAATAAATTTTCCTCTAAGTACTGTTTCCATAGTGTCCCAGAGATTTTGATATGATGTATCTTTGTTCTTGTTTACTTTAAGAATTTTTTTATTTCCCCCCGATGTCTTCTGTTATCCATTCACATTCAATAGTGTATTATTTACTCTCCAAGTGTTGCAGTAGCTTCTGTTTTTTATTCTGTCATTTATTTCTAATTTCAATCCATTAAGGTCTGATAGAATACAAGGTAGTATCTCTATCTTCTTGTATTTGCTTACAGTAGTTTTGTGGCATAATATATGGTTTATTTTAGAGAAAAATTCATGTGCTGCTGAGGAGAAAGTGTATTCACTCTTCGTCAAATGACGTATTCTATATATTTCTGTTAAGTCTAAATTATTGATTGTGTTATTGAGATCTATGGTTTATTTGTTCAATTTTTGTTTGAAAGATCTGTCCAGTGGGGAGAGAGGTATGTTAAAGTCACCTAGGATTATTGTGTTGTGGCCTATTTGATTTCTGGAATTGAGAAGAATTTGTTTGACATACATTGATGAGCCACTGTTTGGGGCATAGATATTTATGATTATCATGTCTTGCTGATTTATGCTTCCCGTAAAAAGTGTGAAATGTCCTTCTTTATCCCTTCTGATTAACTTTGACTTGAAGTTCACATTATTTGATATGAGGATGGATACTCCGTTTTTTTTGCTGAGTCCATGTGCATGGTATGCTTTTCCCATCTGTTCACCTTTAGTCTGTGGGTATCTCTTTCTATGAGATGAGTCTCTTGCAGGCAGCATATTGTTGGATCTTTCTTTTTAATCCAATCTGCCAGTCTATGTCCTTTCATCGATGAGTTCAGGCCATTAACATTTAAGGGTATTATTGAGATATGATTTGTATTCCCGGTCATTTGGCTCATTTTTTTTTTTTTTTTTTTTGACACAACTTGGTTTTCCCTTTATTTGGCTATTCCTTTAGGGTAGTTACTCTCTTTGCTTATTTACATCATTGTTTTTCATCTCTTCCTCATGGAATATTTTGCTGAGAATGTTCTGTAATGCTGGCTTTCTTTTTGTAAATTCTTTTAGCTTTTGTTTATCATGGAAGGATTTTATTTCGTTGTCAAATATGAATGTAAGTTTTGCTGGATATAAGATTCTTGGTTGGCATCTGTTTTCTTTCAGAGTTTGAAAAATGTTGTTCCAGGCCCTTCTAGCTTTTTAGGGTCTGGGTTGAAAAATCTGTTGATATCTGTATTAGTTTCCCTCTGAATGTAATTTGATATTTTTCTCTTGCAGCCTTTAAAATTCTGTCTTTATTTTGTATGTTAGGTATTTTCATTATAATGTTCCTTGGTGTGGGTCTGTTGTAATTTTGTATATTTGGAGTCCAATTTGCCTCTTGTACTTGATTTTCCATTTCATTCTTCAGATTTGGGAAATTTTCTGATATTATTTATTGAATAGATTGTTCATTCCTTTGGTTTGTTTCTCTGTGCCTTCCTCAATCCCAATAATTCTTAAATTTGGCCTTTTCATGATATCCCATAATTCTTGTAGATTCTGTTCATGATTTCTTACCATCTTCTCTGTTTGTTCAACTTTGTTTTCAAGATTAAATATTTTGTCTTCAATGTCTGAGGTTCTGTCTTCCAGGTGTGTTCTACCCTATTGGTTATGCTTTCTATTGAGTTTATAATTTGGTTTATTGTTTCCTTCATTTCAAGTATTTCAGTTTTTTTTTTTTTTTTCAATATCTCTAACTCTATTGAAATGATCTTTTGCTTCCTACATTTGTTCTTTTAACTGTTGAGTGGTATGATCATTCAAAGCCTGTGTTTGCTCTTTCATCTCATCATTTGCTTTTCTGATCATTTTAATTATGTACATTCTGAACTCCCTTTGTGACCTTTCTTCTGTGATGCTGTCATTGGATTTTATTGACATAGCATCTAGGTTTGTTTGGGACATTTTCTTCCCTTGTTTTCTCATATTGCTCAGGTATCTACCCCTCTAGTAGTGAAACTGTGAGATACTGCAGATTTCCTCTGTCTCTGTAGATTTCCAATAACTCACCTCCTAGCCTGCAGTAGCCTGAAGATGGGGGAACTTCATAATGCAGTGCTCCACAGGGACACCGCCCCTCTACGGGTGGTGACCTTCAGGTGGGGTATATTTCTGCTTGTGGGTAGAGGTGCCTCCACTTGTTGACCAATGGTCAGTCAAAGGGGGACTAGACTGCAGACTGGGGCATGGCTGGTCTGGGCCTGTGTCTCTGGTTCTACCACCCTGGTGGGGAAACCTCGCCTGGCAGGGAAGACTTGCCCAGTGGGGAAGTCTTGCTGGGCAGCTCTCCTCCAAGAAATACCTTCGGTCCAGAACTACCATCTGGGCTGGACAGCCCTCCTCTGTGACATTCCCAGGGATCCGGACCTACCTCCTGGGCCAGGAAGCCTCGCCCTGCAAGTGAATGTCCCACTGGGCATCCCTCTTCTATGATGTTCCCTGGGGTCCGGAACTACCGCCTGGACTGGGGAGTATGGTCCTGTGAGGGACTCTCTTGCTGAGTGGCCCTCCTCTTCAATGTTCCCTGGGGACCAGACCTACTACCCAGTCCTGGGACCCTCACTTTGCGTCGAAGCCTCTCGCTGCACGGCCCTCCTCTGCAATGCTCCCGGTTGTCTGGTTCACAGCTCCAGCAGGGGAGTCTCACTGTGGAGTCTACTCCACAAAGTTCCCTGCATTCTGGAACTACTGCCCCATCCAGTGAACCTCACCCAGTGGGAGAGTCTCACCCGATGGCTCTGAGTTGGTCCTGAGTCTCTCAATACCTCCTCTTCTTGAATCCTGAGTCCTGTCAAAGGGCCGCCAGTCTCCTGTAGGTGTCTCAGGAAGGGAGCTGCCCTTCCGATGATGGTGACCACGCCCCCAGAAATAATTCAGAATGCCTGTACCAGCCTCTAAAGAAGCTGGGGAGCCCCAGCGAGGGTGTGCAGAGTCAGCACAGAGGCAGGTGCAGTGTCCCTCAGCAGTAGGGGTCAGGCAGGCAGGCTCAGCGATGGTGTCTGACCTTGGTGTGGGGACCAGGCAGGCTCTGCACAATAGCGACCGACTTCAGTGTCTAATTTGCACTTTAATGTTATTGTTCGTGCTCTCTGAAACCAGATAGGACAATGTGACTGGACCCCTGGCAAGAGATGCCATGCGATGCTGATCAAGAAACTAGTCCCTGCCACATGACACAAGCACCACTCTCATGGAGGCTTCCCACACTTTGAACCACTTCATCCAAACTGCTTTGCATTGTAAATCCTGACAATCTTATTTTACAAGTTCAGGTCACCTCGTCATTTTGCCTCATTTCTTGACTCTAGTTCTTGGATCACTTTCTTGCTAGAGCTTTGCTTTTCTCTTGACTATGTTTGTACTCTTTGGCTGAATCCCTTCTTTTTGCCTTCGGTAAATCTGCATCTCCTCAGGTCAGTTGGAACCTTCTGCCCCATTCAGCCACCTTGATCGTGGTTGCCACTGTTGTCCCTGACCCCACTAACAGATCCTAGGTACCAACAACTTCTCTTTTTCATCCTCCCCTCTCGGTGTGTCTTTCGTATTTCTCTTCCTCCTTCCATATCATAAAGCTCCACAGACACATCGAAATTGCACCATTATAATAATCATAAATTGCCATTTGTCTAGCATGCAGCCTTCCATTTACTCTCTCACTCATCATTACACTTCATCTTAGAGGGTAAAGAGTCTCACCAATTGTAGCTCATGGCATTAGTGAAAGGACGCATTGCTTTCATACTGCATTTCTTTTACTTTACTCGACACCTTCCCAAAGTGAAGAAAATACATAAGATAAAAATTAATGCAGCAAGAGAAAAATCCTTTAAAAATTGTCATATACCTTGAACTGCGACCCCACCTTTGTACTGAGCAGGATACTGCTCCCATGAAGAGCTCAAAGGAAGCAGTGACTCATTTCAGAACAAGTACTTTCACCAAAAACCATGGAAACCTTGATTGTCCACAGTGTTTCAGGTTGGTGTCACCTGAGGTGGCAAGATCAGTGCTCCAACACTTCTCAGTGTGCTTCTGCCTCAAAGTCCACACTCTCCTTTCATTAGTCTCATCTGACTATGGTATTATCCTATGGGAGCAGTACAAAGTCATTCGGGAATACCAGTCCATTATATATTATATCAGAGTCAACAAAAACTTTGACAAACTGCTCTTTATAGCAAGTTAATATATTGTTAAAGTAGTCTTTATTTATGCTACATCAGGGCTTAAAACTATTAAAAGTAACAGCAGAACAGTCCCAAACAAAACAAAATCAGTTATACATTTCAAAAATCATGCTGAACAAAAATTTCAATTATGAAGTCTAAGAAGATCATAAGTAATGTTTCAGAGTATCATTTTTAATCCAATATTTTAACATATAAGTAAGATAATGCTTCCAGAAAGACATGAAAAAGTATTTGTCACCCCTCAGGATGTGAAAGTCTTCATAATTTAACATGACCTTTGACTTTTGAATGATGAGGGCTTTGTGAAAAATTAGTCCACAAATTTGAGGTTTTATAAGGTCTACAATGTATCCTTCTGTGCTTTGCTTAAATATCTCATTTTTCCCAGGGTTATATTGATATATACTTTATTCTATGACTGAATTATCACTTTTATGTCAATTCCCCCAATTCTATTCTATTATTAAGCCTAATAAAAAGATTCATTCCAGCACATGTATTTCCACCAGTAATAAGGAATCACTGAAGTATTATTAGTATAACTATCTCTTCAAAATAACGAGGCTGAAGTCATTAACTGAGGGACTTGAAATATAGCCTCTCTCATAAATAAAGTCATTTTGAACATTTAATGCTTTTAATTGTACCAACAACTACAATTCTCTTAAGCCTCATAATTAAAATCTGATTTTATTTGCTTTAAAGAAACATACTTTCCTTCTACAAAGAAAGGCTGTAAATATAGTGTTCCATGGGACTTCCCTTAGAAGCAAATAAAACTAGATGTCCATAGGGCATAAACTAATCATGATTCTTTCTATTATTATGTTTGAAGTAGGATTTGGGGCTTCAACCTCATACAAAACACTCACTGCCTCTGCCTTCACCCAGAATGCACACGTGCGTGCGTGCACACACACACACACACACACACACACACACACATATCCCTTACAATGTGCTTATATAAAATCTGTTCTTGACCTTTGATGTTATCTAATTCAATAGTCTGAGGTCATGTAAATATAATCATAGACAATTACTCAACTTGAGAAGAATTAGTCTTTTCATTGTGAAATACTCAGTAGTCACTGGTCCATGGGTACATACAAATGTGAAAAAAAAAATAAAAAGAAGGTATACTTCATACTACTCTGATTCTTCACTATGCCAAGCATAAATTTTCTTGGATTTTACCTTGAATTTCAAACTACATTCATTTCAATTACCGTTGGAAAGGCGTTCTATTTTTGCATCAGGAAGAGTTCCAGTAGATCGAAAGAGGCTTAACCATGAAGTAGTTTAATCTCTATAATTCAAAACACTATAGGCAGAGACTCAGAAAAATGTCGAAATGCCTTGGAAAGTGTCCAAGCAAGAGGCTGGCCCTGATGTGAGTGATAAATCCCAGAACAGAGAGAGAGAGAGAGAGAGAGAGAGAGAGAGAAGTAAACACTAATATATAGGAAAACAGGTAGATGACTTATTTAGATACTTCAAAGTACTTGATAATTTTCTCCTTCCGTCCTTCTATATTTTTCTCAGTAATCTAGATAGCCAAACTTAACTGCATCATTTCACTCAAGAGAAAAGAGAATATTTCAGGGAAATAGTAAATGTATAGACTATTGCCATTATATGTGATGGAATCAGATATAATTATATCTGGATCTTTATATTTCCAAGAACTTATTCAACTGATTATAGTTATTTATTAATTATAGTATACTAAATGACCCATTAAAAATTGACATTAATATTTTGAGAGGAGATAAATAAGTATCATAAGTGTAGTATATCTGGACTCTGTCTACACAAATGCTATGATTTGAATGTGTCTTCTTCAAAATTAAGGTACTGTCAATGCAAAAGTATTAAAAGGAGGGGGGTGATAAGTGAGTATCCCATGAGTGCTGCTTTCTCATTAATGGGATTAAGACCCTTTTGAAAGAGGCTTCATGCAGCATCTATCTAGATCTCCTTTGGCCCCATGCACTCCCCACTTCAGAGGACAATCATCACCAGACAACAAAGACTGCTAGTATCTTGATATCGGTGCTCCCAACATCTAAAACTGAAAACAAATTTCTATCTTTTCAAAGTATCCAATATCTATCATTCTGCACAAATTGACTAAGACTGCAGATTTAAAAGTGTCAATAAATTTTTGGTATTTCCTAAAGGCTAGTTTCTAGCAGCAGTAACTCTTCAAATGCAAATTTAGTATAAAAGATAAGAACCTTCACATGAGTCAAAGCTCAGAAATAATTGTATTACACAAATTTTTATATTCATAAGATATAAAAATAGGCAACCAGTAAAAAATTCAAATGAGATCATCTAAAATTACCAGGCGTACAGATAATAAGGTAAATATAACATAACATATATTGAAGTGAAAAATAAATTAGTTGAAACAGATCCAGAATCAATATAGAAATTAAAAGTAGAAGAAAGAGACATGGCAACTATTATAACTGTATATCTCATATATTCAACAAATTAAGATGTAGTTGAGAAACAAAAAATCTACAAATCAAAACTTCAGTGATTGAAATGAACGAATATACTGGAAGAAATCAATGGTAGATTGGACTTTGCAGAGAAAAGATTCATAAATTTTATGACATGTTTATAGAAACTATTCAAAATTAATTACAAAGGAATAAACAGATTGTTAAAAAATAAAAATAGCATTAGGGAACTAGAAGACCACTTCAAAATCCTAATAAATGTGAAACAAGAATACTCAAAGGAGGGTGCAGAAAATCATTGATGAAACAGTTAAAATTTTTCCAAATATGATGAAATCCATAAACTCATGACTCCAAGAAATTGACCCAATCCAGAAGATAAGAGATGTGAAGAAACAGATACCAGGGTACATCATAATCAAATTGCTAGAAACCAGTAAAACAGAGAAAAATCTTAAAATTTTCCAAAGGGGAAAGAAAAAAAAGAAGATCTTTTAGAAGAACAAAGAAAAGCATGACAGCATCTTTCTCATTCCAAGTAAAATGACAATAGAACATCTTCTAAAATAGAAAAGAAACCCTGTGAACCTAGAGTTTTACCCCCATCAACAATATCATTCAAAAACAAAGTCAAAATAAAGCTTTATCTGACACACAAGAGCAGAAATATTGATGACTACTGTTATTCATGTCCTATAGACCTGTACTGCAAGACATAAAGCAGAAGGAAAATACAAGGTGAAAATACAGATAAACACATGAATAAAGAACACTAGAATCAGTAAATAAACTGGGTGAACATATATGATTTTCCCTTAATATTTTTGAAGTATTTAATATTAAATTTAACAATTTTTCAAATAGATAATACATCATGACCAAGTGTGACCAGGAATGCCATCATATTAGTAAGTTGAAAATAAAACCAAAGCATCATCTCAATAGATATAAATAAAGCACTTGAGAAACTACCAAGTCCCTCCTGGTGATATTTCAGCAAACTAAGAAAAGAGTTGAACTTCCTTAATCTAATAAATGACATCTATTTTTTTTAATAGAAAATACTATAGATAACATCTCACATAGTGGTGAGAACACTGTCCCTCAATGATCAAGGTCAAGATGTTCAGCATTAACTTCTATCACCCTGGTACTAAGGGGTTTCACTGCTGTAATAAGTCTAGTCAAGGAATTAAAGTCATTACGATTGAAAATGAAGAAGCAAAATTGCCTTTATTCAAAGATGACATCATATATTTTAAGTAGAAAATTTGCAAAAGCAGAAATCTTCGAAAAGAAAATTGTACTAGAACTGTTATTTAGTCGGAGGCAGAAATGGGAGATGCTATGAATATAAAGTTAATGGGACTTGGCAAATAGGTGGTTATGCAGAGCAAGATTTTATGCTCATCATTTTTGTGGAAGTCCTTCAGACATGAAGTATGTTCATTTGTATCTTCTTAAATTGAGTACCTTGAACAAAACTTACACTTTCTTTCATTGGAAGCGCAATATATTTCAATGAAAATCTCAGGGACGCTAATCTTTCATAACTGTTGAATTTTTGTATTATTAAAGATTTCTTTTTTCTTGCACTCATTTCCAGCTACATCATGCTGCTGCAGGATAATTAAGAACTACATGGAAAATAAGAGGAAAATAATTTATAATGAGGGAATAAATGTGATTTATAAGAGTAAATATCCTGAACATAATTAATAGGCAGACTTACCAATTATTCTGTAATTTTAATGATCTTTCACCTGGCCATATTTTTCTATATGACTATTTAATAAAACAATCTTTGAATACTGCTTCCTTCATCAAGATTGGGAGGAGAAGGTTATTCTTTAGCTGGACCCTTCAGTGGAAAAATAATATGATTTTGACTGAGACTTATTGGCATTCAACTTCCATTCCCATTCTTTCTGAAGTATAAACTAAAAATAATAAATAAGCAAATTCTATATATTTAAATTCAAATAACCCATGTCTAAGTACCTTGGTTTTATAGGTTAAGTTGAATATGTTTTTTCCAAATTATTGTTGATGCTAAAATGTAGGTCACTTTAGAAATGACTCTACTATTCCATATTAATAGCAGAGTTAGTACAGTCTTAGTTCATGCACACTAGTATGAATTTGTCACATACACCACTACACACACATACATACATGCATACATAAATATACAGGATAGCAATTCATTAAAACTTTAGTATTTAAAAGAACATCAACAAACATTAAAAGATTACCTATAGAATGAGAAAAAATAATTCCAAATCAATATCTCTGATAATGGGCTTGTCTATGTAATACAAAAAGAACTCTTACAATTCAATAGTAAAAATAAATAAATAAGTGATTCCACTAATAAAAGACAAAAAATCTGAATAAATATATTTTTAAATAAGTTGTACAGATGGTCAATGCACGTGAAAAGATGTTCAGCATGATTAGCCATCAGGGAAATATGAGTCAAAATCACAAAGAGAAACCATTTCATTCCCCTGAGGGTGGTTTTAACCAAAATAGATTATAACAAATGTTAGTGAAGATAGAGAGACTGGAACTCATATACTGTGTTGGTGAGATGGTAAAAGCGTATGAGCACTTTGACAGAGTCTGGTGGTTTCTCAATGACTAAATACAGAGTTAACATATGATTTAGCAATTCTACACATTCAACATATAGTCAAGAAAAATAAAAATATGCAAGTGTGTACATGAATGGTCATACCAGTTATTCATTGATACTGCAATGATAACAAGAAAGAAGAAACAAACCAAATGCCCATCAACTGATGAATGGATAAATAAAATAATATCTACCTTTTAGTAGTTGACAATAAAAAAGGATAAAGGTTGATTTATGCTATAACATGGATGAATATTGAAAACGCAATGCTCAGTGCAGTCACAGAATGTATGCTCCAGGAATCTGGCTATTACATGCCTGGAATAGACAAACCTATAGATGCAGTAGATTGGTGATTCTTTAGGACTGGGAGGCAGAGGGGTTGGGGAGCAGAGTTGAATGAAAATGGAAACTAATTTCTCGTGGGTACAGCATTTATTTTGGGGGTGATGAAAATATACCAAAATTGACTATGGTGATGATCATATACATTAGTGAATACATTTAGTCTACAACTTATGGTTCAACCTATGATTATCTTACTTTACAAGGGCATTCACTGGGAACCACATTCAGAATTTTAATTTTTTTCCTTGACTAGCAGTATGGTACAATACTCTCTTGTGATACTGAGCACCAGTGTGCCTTGGCACCCAGTCAGGGACACAATCATGATATTAAAAAGCAGTGCTCTAGAGTATTCTATTATGCTAAACTATGATGTTAACTAGGTTAGATGTATTAAATGCATTTATGACTTAGATATTTTCAATTTATAATAAGCGAATTATTATGTAACCTTATCATAAGTCAAGGAGCATCTCTATATTAACTATCATTTCATTTTATGATAAATGGGTGGATTTGATAGCAATTGAATGGTATCTAAATAAAGCTTTAAGAAAAACTAAAGTCGAGAGAAATGTCAGAACAATTCTGTCAAGATTAGAACCATAAAACCAAGGAACACATAAATGGCTCCTTTATAGAGAATTGCATAAAAACATTGATACATTTTTACATGTGGATAAAGCATATCTATTAGCCATTCTTAAATCTCAATCTTAGAAATTAGTTACATTGTATTAAATCTATCTCTCAGAGTAGATATCCATATTGTGAGATAAATCCATCCCACGGTTATCTTGCACCACCCATGAAACTTTCAATAATTTACCTTCCACATATCTTATAAAAGCCAAGTAAGGAGACAGAAAAAGCCTTTACCTCACAATTCTCACAATTTTTAAGGTCTTAAGTCTTTTCCTTTTTATGAGAAAGTTCTCACTTTAGTCTTTCCTTTGTCTCTGTGGAGAACTGGATTCACTCATCCTAAGAATGATTAACCAGTGAATGCCCCTGGTAAGTAATATAATTGGAAAAAAATAAATGGATTTCAGTTTTAATTGATCCAAGGGACAAAACCTAGCAAAGCGTATAGGCTAGTTATTATATGATCTTTGAAATTTTGCACAGAATAATAGCAATTTTTGTCATTACATCATAACATTCTCAATAAATTTACCAAACTTTATTTCATTCAACAATCTCTCGATTGCTTAAATTTCTCTCACAGATTTTTTCCCTACAAATCAGAGAATTTCTGAGTACAAGGTTAAGTTTTTAAATCATTAATTTACGGGGTTAGTTTTATAAAACAACCTCACTAAATACAGCATCATAAAATCTCAATGTGAAGATATAAACCATCAATAAAGTTTAATTTGAAAAGTTAACCAAGTCCATGGGGACTCAACCACATTTTATAATGATTTGTTGCTGTTCCTGTGAACACAGCCAAGATCAAGAACAATGCTTCAAATAAGTTTTTCTCTCTCTTTCTCTTTTTATCCCTCGTTACCAATGTTGTGTTTATAAGCACAATAATATAGCTCTCACAGAATGTTGACAAAAAATAAAAGCAGCAGAGATATTCAGGCAGGGGGAGTGGAGGAAAAGGAAGACTCACAAATTTTCCACCTCCTTGGGTCCTCTGTCTTGCAGTTCATGCTCATGTAAGAAAACAAAGGTACACGCAGGAGATGTTCCTGGCAATCATGTTATAAGGGTTGAAAGTTGGGGCCAGAGGGAATGTAGCCCCAGGCCCAGTTTCTGTTCATAGGTAGCTTTAGAATAGTACTCCTAGTCAGAGTACTAGAGGCAGGAAATGGCAGTCTGGGGTGACCTGCCTCAAAAGCCTCTGAAGACAGCTATTTACTAACATTGCAGACAGTCTTCCATGGGCAGGCCCAAGCACTGGCTGTGTCTGGCTCTCTCTCCACAGGCATCTATTGAATGTCAAAAAGATTCTCTGGCAGAACTACCTCAGAATCTTACAGTCTCAATCACCATAATACCTTGTTCCTAAAAGAACCAAAAATGTCCCACTGAGGAGGAGAGAATAACTTTTCACTCCAGAAGATCCAGGGCCTCCAGATAAGGGCGGGTCACTTGTGATGAACACAGGAACAAGTCTTGTTTCAAAGCAACATAAATCAGTTTTCTCTCTCAGTTTTCACCCAATGCAGCTGACCCAACACACATGCTCTCCGCTTCTCCTGCAGAGCTTTGCCCTCCCTCCACTAAAAGAATTCCTGTCCTTCTGCACCCAGCGATAATTTAACATTCCCAGGAACCAATATTCTTCAATCCTTACTAAAGTGGATGTTTAAAAACTGTTTAGGGCAATGCTTTAACTATTATTCATTATATGAGTGCATATATTTATATCTATTCCCATTTAGATAGTGAGAAGATAATTGATAAGCAAAAATATAGAAATTATTTTAAAAGATTACAACCTGTATTTTCCTATGATAGGTGAGCATATTTCCATATGAATATAGATCTCTACATCAGCTTTCTTGATCAGGCCATCATATTCAAAATAGTCTATCATATGAAATTATGAATATATCAAATTGGTTCAACAATATTATTAGATACCACAAAAAAGAAACACTGAAATGAAGATTCTTATATCTGTGGCCACATATTTTTTTTTTTTACAATTTGTTCAAATGAAATTTTCAGATACAGATTATCAGTTAGGTATCCTATAGCATTTCTGAAGCAACTGCCTTTGTAAAAATGCAATTAATTTTTTCAACCAAAAGTCAGATAAATACATACTTTGCTTTTATTATCTCAGTAATAGGGAGTAGTGTAAATCAAAAATCATTATAAATCTGATAATTAAAAGTGATATTCTGTTTAATAGTTCACATTGTTATTTATTATGATTATTGAACATTTTCATGCTTTTTACATTTTCATAAACTTTCATATTTGATTAAATTATACAAATGTATCTATTTTTGGATAGTTGACTAGGATATTTTAATGATAAAAATCTGGTTGTTACATTTTTAATACCTCTTATGATTCTTGTCCTACTCAGTTTCAAAAGAGCTTTTTAGCCAATGTTTGTTAATATCTTTGTCACAAGTCATTTATTTTATTGAAAGTCTTTAATGGCATAGCATTTGTATTGTGATTATTTTTCAAATTTATAATAATAATTTATATTGCTCCTTTATCAATGATCAGGTTTGCAATTTAATTGCAATTAATTTATAAATTATGTTAATGTTCTATAAGTGACTATTCACTTTGGGAGTGTGTGTGTGTTTGTGGTGTGTGGGTGTGTACATACCTTTTTTTGACTATGAAGTTCATTCTTTAATGATAGAATCACTAAATGGTATCACTTTTTCTTGATGCATCTTTCGATAAATGCTATAAATTTTGCATTATTATTGTCATTCTATAATTGCAGTTTTATGTCCTCATTGGCAATTTTTGGGGTAGATTTATTTTAAATTTCTGTTATTTGGTAATTTTAATTGGGTATTTAATCTGGTATTTGGGTAAAGTTGATTTTTTTTCCTTGCTGTTAGAGGGCAGTTAACTTTCATTAAGGTTCTATTATATTCAAATACTATAGCCTCTAAAACATCTGAGTCAAGGATTCTAGTATATTCCTCCTGACATAATATTTGAAATTTCTAATCATTCTATATGCATTTGAAAGGGAACTGTAACCTTTATCTGACAAAAGCATGATTTTATATGCCAATACAGATACTCCTTAAATACAATGATATCAAATCCAAAAAACTCATCATAAGTTGAAATACGGTAAAGTTGGAAATACATTTAGTACAGTCAACCTACGGAACATCGTAGCTTAGCAACACAGTGCTGTAGAGCGTGGACTGTTGATCCTTGCAATCTCCTGGCTTCATGGGACCTGAAGCTTCCCACTTTCCAATATTACATTTCTCATATCTGTGGCATCTGAGAAGATCAAAATTCAAAAATGTATGGTTTCTACTGAATGCCTATTGCTTTTGCACCATCACAATGCCAAAAAAAAAAAAAAAAAAAAAAAAAAAACCTCTAAGTTGAACCATAGTAAGTCAGGAACTGTATCTTCATTAAATCAATCCTTGTAATTGATCTTCACTTTCATTGTCAATTGAAAGCATATAATCATATTTTTTTTTGTGATTTAACAATACATGATCATCAGTTTATGTAATTAATATTAATATATGTTATCAATATCATCTTACTTTTCTGTGTGCTTTGCCTTCTGGATTTCATAAAGTAGTCTGTATCCACCAAAAGTACTTAGTGATTCTTTCATTGTGAAGAATTGTATACTTAATTTAAAAATACCCACTTCATTCAGTTAAATGTTTGTGCTTTAAAACCTAGTCATGCTATTTATATGACAATGGTGTTAACTGTGGAATCCAGCACTGCCACTTCCTTTTGAGCAAGTTATTCAAGGACTGGTTATTCCCTACCTCTGTGCCCGTTTATTTTGGGAGGTGAGGATAACAACAGGCTTTTTCCAAGGGTGTGTCTTTGAGAATATAGAACTCTATTAGCTGTAGTACCCTCTTCTGATGATATTTTTCTGAAAGTTCATGTCTTCTTGTTTTTACACATTGTTTTCCTATTTCACTCTCAGACCATTTCCTATAATGAGTACCTACTCATATTTTGTTTTCTGGAGGGGGTGATATTTTGCATGGTGGGGGAGGTCAACTTTGTTTAATAAGTCTTCTCTTACTTGCGTGGCAAATAGAGGCTGTCCTACCCACTGGAATTTGGGATTAGAAGTCATGGACTCTAACCTCCCAGTTCTAACACTTTACCACCTTTGGGTCAGATAAGAATAATGTCCACTACAAAAATCTTTGGCGAACTTAAGTGAGAAATACAGAAAACCATTTAGAAAATAAACTATGACCCCTTTCTTGGCTGCTGTTGTCATTGCATAGCCACCAACCCTATTAGAATCTCTTGGAATTGGAAATTATCAAAATTCAGAATCTATTTTGGATTTTAGAAAAATAATTCAGTGCATAAATCAAACATTTAATTCGGTAGGATCTGGTATAGCAAATTCTGATGATATACATTGTGTATCTGTAGCAAATGAGACAAATATCCCCACTGAGGAATAAATGAAGACCACCTCTAGCTTCATGGCTGCTAATGAAAGATTGTACTCACAACTGAATTTTCACAACAAATTTATATTTCAATAGTTTTTTGGATTTTGGAATTGGCAATTAGAAATAGCTAACCTGGATTCATTATGTCCTACTGGTTTTTGCAAAGTTCACACAGTTTCCACTTTGTGAACATGTATTAAGTGTCTTCATGGGTATATTGTATAAATAGTAGGAGAGAATGAGCAACAACAAAAATAAATAATTGACCATTCATCAAAATTGAAAACTTTTGTGCATCACAGAACACTGTAAAGAGAATTAAAGATAATCCCCCCAAAATGGGAAAAATACTTACCAATCACATATATGGTCAGGGTGTAGTAGGTGTGTGTTCATCAGAGTAACAGAACTTACTGCAATAAAGGACCATTTCCACATGATGCCAATTGACCAAAACAGACATTTTCATTATTCCTGCTCTCTGTCCAACAAGGTGTGTGTATGCTTTGATTCCTTATTTAGAGAAGACAGTGGTTATAACACCCTACCAAAATTTATATGCGAGCAAGCTCTACATCAGCAAGTAGCTGATGTTCTACTCTCCTGAGGTCCGTTTCCCCTACTTGAACTACCCTAGGTTATCTGTTACTCCTTCTTGTTAGACCTAATTTTTAAATCTAATTTCTGTTACCTGCTGTTGAGAGTTCTCTCTTTTGATGACTTTACTTCTCAGTAACACTCTTCATTCATGAGGCCTGTAACCATTAGAATGTATATAAACCTCCCAATTATATTCTGCTTCTTGCCGGTTCTGTTAGATGGTTTCAAAACTCAGTTTGTTTTAGTAGCAGTTTTCTGAGTGCGCAGATGGATTTGGTGTGAGTAAGCTCACAGTCCAGTATCCAATGTGCAATGAGGAAAAGTGGCCCTGGGTCTTGTGATTGGTGTCCAGATCATGAGTCAATGCTTGTGTGGATACGATGAGAGAAGTGTGAATTTTCAACCGTTTCTCAGGTGGCACTGTCTCACCAAAAGCCAGGTCAAAACCAGGTCAAAACTCAGGTCAATTTCTTTTTCTTCACTAGATTCAGTTACCTTAAAATCATTAAAAATGTTTCCACGATTCCAGCATGTATAGTTTAGATATATTCAAATGATGTCAAATTTTATAAATTAACTATTTGTGGAATTACAAAATAATGGTTAAGAGAATGACCCACATTTTAATATATGGATTGCATTTCAACTTAAAGATTAAAGAGTATGTGACTGTGGGCGAATTACTAAATTTTGCTATTATTTTTGTCAACATAAATAACAATATTGCTTCTAAAGATAGCTTGGGTGTTTGAAATTTTATAAGCACCAAATAAATGAAAATGGAAAATTTTCATGAATCATTTTTTAGAGGCTATTTTCCTCATCAGAGAGATAAATTATCAGATGTTGGATGAGGAATATGCTATTTAATACCGTTCTCTCTGAAAGTTCCAACAGCATCAATTTCCTCTGAAGAAATCATCACTTTCGTAGATAAATGCATCACATTGCTATCAAATGACAATAGAAAACCTCTATTGATTTGGCTTCATTTTGCTATTGGTGATTCAGATACTTGAATCACTTTAATTGCATTTCCACTAAAGACATGGGAAGAAAGCAGAGGGCAGGAACTGGAAATGTCTCAAGAAGAATCCACTTTGTGAACACACCAGCCATTGTAGCACATACCATCGTTGAAACCACATAATTCACATCTCATGGATTCTAAAGATTTCTCTCTTGAAATCATATCTATGAATCCTAGTGCAGGTTGATTGATTTCTTTCCACTACTGAAATCTGCATGAAATGACAAAAACAAATAAACAAAACAAAATAAACTGCCTGAAGGTTGTTGGTTCACTGTCATATAGTCAAGGACAGGCTGAAGATGATATCTCTGTTTTATCTCATGTCCTGTTTACACCTGGCAAATGGAAAACAGAGGTGAGAAATCGTATGAATCTTCAGAAAAATCTCACTACAAAGTTTAAGTTTCCTTCCTAACACATCTCCGTTTCCTTAAAGGGATACTTTCATTCTGTTCGGAGGTGATCAAGCTATTTTCTAAATTATTTTAATAATAGTCAATATTATTTCTCAATAGCTTTTTATGCTATTGTAAAGCTGATGTTCTTCATCCCCTTAAAATACCTACAAAAAGCAAAAAGTTGCCCAACAAGTACATGAATGAAACCTAAGGTCTCCCTTCCACTTTTTGGACACAGAACTGTCATCACAACCTTCCAAAACACATTTTCACCTGCAAACACACACTCATGCATTCATCAAACTCATTTCTTGAAATGCTCTTGATAGCA
This sequence comes from Sciurus carolinensis, assembly GCF_902686445.1. NCBI lineage: Eukaryota > Metazoa > Chordata > Mammalia > Rodentia > Sciuridae > Sciurus > Sciurus carolinensis. The sequence goes on along the minus strand of NC_062214.1, from coordinate 183,024,951 downwards.
TTCACTCCACTTTAGACCACCTGTCAAAACAACCATTTAATTAGGTTAAGCTGTCTGGCTTTGTGAAAAGGTTTACTGTACTCAGTTGTCCCTGCCATAAAATTAATAGTTTGACCAACTTCTAAGGAGACGGATTTTGCACTCGTGAAAGTCAAATTAAATCCACCTTTGCCAAACGGGGAAACTAGTGTGTCTGAAACTTTGAAAGCAGCACTTCATTTATTATAATCTTTCTAGCGCCAAAGTACAAATTAGGTAGAACTGCAGCTGCAAGAAAGCCCAGGTTACAGCACACTGCTCTGGTGACCCTTTTAGTAGGCTCTGCAGAGACAAGATGATGAACAGAGAGAATGTACCACAATTAGCACTGCCGAACCTCCAACCAAATTTGCAAAAGCAACCAATCATTCATTATTAAATCAATACTTCCCAGACTGACTCGCATATTACACAGACTATTCACTGCACATCATTTCCAGACCACAGTTCTGACAATATTTTCCAGGAATGAGGCTTGTTTCATTACTAAAACTCCAGAGAATAAAACCTGTTTTTAAAAAGGCTTAAATTTTTATTCAGGGCTTGCTAAAACTCCTTTTGGGTCAACATTTTTCAACTGAAGTAGTCAAGGAAATAATACTCAAAGCTGTTCTATCCTGAAGACCGAGTGACTTGGAGTTTTGATTTGGGGTTTTGTTTTTCCCTCAACACATTGCATAGATGCGTCTTCTATTGACTTGGAGAGAAAAGTGATTCATGATGCCAATTATTATTTAAGGTATATAAAGTCTTCAGATCTCTAAGGTGGGACTCAAAATGGTCAGTAAAAGTAATTAAGACAAAGTGTTCTGCTATTTTACTAGAATCAAAGGGAGCCATCAGATAAGTTACAAGAGCACTATGTTTTACCTTAAAACCTAGGAAGGTAAAAATTCAGTTAAGACAAAGATTTATTTATTGATTACTCTCTCTTAACCCTTCATTTTTATTCATTATGCAAATAAAGGTGTTATTCTTGTTACTGAAACTAAATATGGCAATTATCTGCAATAATAGTTTTATTGAGTGTACTAGAAATAAAGAAACCAGATTTCTTGTTTCTTCCATTGGTTTTACTAGATGCAAAATCATAAGGCAGTCATTCTACCCTGAAAAGACTTGTGTGATTTCTCTTTACAAGTGTGATTTTAAAGGGTCCAGAGCTCAAGAAGGAGATGTCTCTCTGGCTCTCCAGAGTATCATACAATGTCTCTAAAGCTAATAAAAAACATTTTAATAACAATATTTTTAAAGTTTCATTTACTATCCTAATTAAAACTCACATTCATACCAAATAATTTTTTTTCTCAAAAGCAATATAAAGTCCTGTTATACTGAAGAATTATAATAAAAAATGAATAACAAGAAAGCAATTTCTGATGAAAGATAGCATTTCAGATTGTAACTATTCAAACTGACTCTATTGGAAGACATAATAAAATCATCAGATGATTTAACTATAATGAGCAAGTTTTGAATAAATGGGGAAGATCATCAAAAGAAATTCTGACAAGTTTCATAGGACAATTAAAACAGAGATATAAGTGAACATTGGATTAAAACCCAGTTAAAAGATAAATCAATAAAAGAACAGCCTTACATGTGAGTGATACAAGAAAGAGAAAAATGACATTAAATCAATGTGGGTATAAACCACTAAGAACCATGTGGACTGTCAAAGGTTCCAAAGTGAACTATACTTATTAATGAATAAGCAGAGTTTGAAAATAATTCCTTCCCTATTCTTCTTTATCAAACACCTATGATGTGCTTTCTGTTTGGTACCCTTCTGTGCTTTTTAAATGTGTAAACTCAGAGATTACCCTAGTGACTCCTTATATGGCTTACCCTATGAAGCCGTAACCAAGCTGACACAAGGGGCCATGTTGTCCAAGAATACACAGCTGGTAAACAGCAAAACCAGAATGTGAAGCCACACATCTTGATTCAAGTGTCCTTAGGCTTGATTTCCATGGTACACAATAATGACCTTGGATAGGATAGCACCAAAGAATGGCAAAGTCTGCTCCTGATTTAGAATCTACATGTATGTAGAGGCATACAATTTCTTTGTGCTTTGTAAAAAGACCTTGAAGACCATGTTGATCAACATCAGACAGGAGAAACAGGCTATGTGAGGAAGATGAAAAGATGAGCATCAGTAAAAAGCTACAAAGAAAAGGTGATTTGAATCTCTGGACACTACTGCTCTGGAGTAGAGTGTAAGGTCTGTATTGTGATGCCTCCTGCTCCACTCTTCTTGCTATGGATTGCTTTGGCTATTCTGGGTCTCTTATTTTTCCAAATGATTTGTGGGAAAAAGGTACACTCATACATTGCTGATGGGGTTGCAAATTAGTGCAACCACTCTGGAAAGCAGTGTGGAGGGTACTCAGAAAGCATGGAATGGAACCACCATTTGAGCCAGCTATCCCACTCCTCAGTTTATACCCAAAGGACTTAAAATCAGCATACTACAGTGATGCAGCTACATCAATGTTTATAACAGCTCAGTTCACAATAAACTATGGAACCAATCTAGACACCTTTCAACAGATGAATGGATAAAGAAAATGTGGTGGTTATACACAACAAAATATTACTCAGCCTTAAAGAATGAAATGATGGCATTTGTCAGTAAATGGATGGAGCTGGAGAATACTATGCTAAGAGAAATAAGCCAATCTCCAAAAAACAAAGGCCAAATGTTTTTTCTGATAAGTGGATGCTGATCCATAATGGGGTGGGGGGATCCTAGGGAAGAATGAAGGAGCTTTGGATTGGGCAGAGGGGAATGAGGTGAGGAGAGGGGGTGTGGGAGTTGGAAAGGATGGTGGACATTCTTACCCTATATACATGCATGATGCATGACTGGTGTGACTCAGCATCTTGTACAGCCAGAGGAATGAAAAATTGTGGTCCATTTGTGTACAGTGTGTCAAAAAGCATTCTGCTGTCATGTATGACTAATTAGAACAAATAGAAATCTCTGGAAACACTAAATAAGTTTTAATACAAGAAACACAAAAATACAAAATAATTTCAATATGCTTTCTGACAATACAGTTTTTTCATCATGCTACAGAAGAACTCAAAAGTAGAAAATCGAGAACATAAACTATTTTTAGACAATCTTTATTAATAAAATTTAATGACATCACATGTTTCCACTAATTCTGATAATATTTTCATCTCAGACTATGAAAATGAGTTTCAGATACTACTTTAACAAACCTACATAAAAAACCTACAAATAGACAATGATTCAGACTCAAATTCCATGAGAGGTTAGAGAAAAATAACAGAAGATTCAATACGGTTTGCAATTTTTAGTGTAGTTTCAAATAACTTTCCCTTGATTCATACATATACATTTTTGAACATTTATTTTATGTTTAATTGATGCATAATTATACATATTTATGAGTTAGTTATGAGTTATACATATTTATGATGCATAATTATACATATCTCATACACACGTCCAATGTATATAATTGAGTCAGCACTAGTCACATATCTATTGCCTCAAACCTGATCATTTCTTTGTGGTAAAACATTCAAAATCTTCTCTTCTAGCTATTTTATATAGGCAATGAATTATTGTGAATTATGTTTACTCTACTGTGCTACAAAAACACTTATCTGTTCTGTGATTTTGTAACCATTAACCACTTTCTGCCTTCCCTGCAACTTTCCAACCTCTGAATGCAACTATTCTACTCTCTATAAGAACACAAGTGTCCAAACAGAAATTCATTTTTGAATCCTACCAAAATATTTAAGGAGTTCCATGGAGCAAACTGGAAATAATTGTGTTGAGTTGAAGTCAACTTATTTTTTATAAAATCATGTCACCAAGTTTCTGGCAAAAAGGGTATGATTTTGTTTAGTAAAATATTGTTAACATTTCTCCAAAAACTACATTTTGAACTGAAGGAATAGGACTAGTTTTGTTTGACTTAGGGTTTTTATTGGAAATATTTTGCTATATGTCATATATGAGGTTTATTTTTATTTTTTTTTACACATTTATATTTTTACATCATATTTTTACTACATAAACTTATATTTCATTAAGAGAATATAAAAATTAAAAACAATTGAGCATTAGTCTTCCTACATGTCAGTGACACCTAAGGTAGGTATCATGTAAGGAAAACAAATTTGAAGTAGCTCAGGCAAGGACATTTACTTCAATGAGTGTTTTTAGAATTCAAGGGCATAAATGGGAGCGGAGTCTCAATAAAGTAACAAAGAGAAAAGTCAAGTCTTCTTCTGTGTACTTAACTGAATACTAATGTATGTTTTCTCTTCAGAAATTAAATTTACATATTATAGCCTCACAGGTACTAGGCACAAACCCTAGAATGGTTAAGGTGATTGCTTTAGGGAAAGGCAGGTGAACTTCCTTGCCTTATCAACTGAGGTTGTGGAGTTCAATCTGATAAGAAAAGGAAGCCTGCAGGGGCTCACCCAAGTGACCATCAGAACAGGGGACATTATTCAAAGCTGGATGTAGACCTCTGATATTTGACCATAAATAACACTTTGATATCACTTCCGTTGATGGAAGTTGATAATAGGCCTGCAAGATTCCATCAGCCACAGGCATTTTCTGGGTCAGCACACTGGATACTGTGGGCTCAAGCATAGCCTTTAATCACTGCCTCCCACATGTGGGCACAATAAAAAATTTTTCAATATGAATCAACGAAGGTGATTTGTTTGATAACATGTTCCATACTTAAATTTTTTTTTTTTTTTATGTTGAGCTGAATTTATTTTTTTTTAATTTTTTTTATTTTTTTACGTTTACATAGGGTAATGATGTTTATTTTATTTTTCCCCTCCCCCCCACCCCTCCCACCCCTCCCACCCCTCTTTTCCCTCTACACAGTCCTTCTTTCCTTCATTCTTACCGCTCTCCTTAGCCTAACTCTAAACCTAACCCTAAACCTAATGCTAGCCCGTCCCACCCCCCATTATATGTCCTCATCCGCTTATCAGCGAGATCATTTGTCCTTTAGTTTTTTGAGATTGGCTTATCTCACTTAGCATGATATTCTCCAATTTCGACCATTTGCCTACAAATGCCATAATTTTATCATTCTTCATTGCGGAGTAATATTCCATTGTATAAATATGCCACAGTTTCTTTATCCATTCATCAACTGAAGGGCATCTAGGTTGGTTCCACAATCTGGCTATGGTGAGTTGAGCAGCAATGAACATTGATGTGGCTGTATCTCTGTAGTATGGTGATTTTAAGTCCTTTGGGTATAGGCCAAGGAGTGGGATAGCTGGGTCAAATGGTGTTTCCATTCCAAGCTTTCTGAGGAATCTCCACACTGCTTTCCAGAGTGGCTGCACTAGTTTGCAACCCCACCAGCAATGTATGAGTGTTCCTTTTTCACCACATCCTCGCCAACACCTATTGTTGCTTGTATTCTTGATAATCGCCATTCTAATTGGGGTGAGATGAAATCTTAGGGTAGTTTTGATTTGCATTTCCCTTATTACTAGGGATGTTGAACATTTTTTCATATATCTGGTGATTACTTGTACATCTTCTTCTGTGAAGTGTCTGTTCATTTCCTTAGCCCATTTGTTTATTGGATTATTTGTATTCTTCGTGTAGAGTTTTTTGAGTTCTTTATAGATTCTGGAAATTAGCACTCTATCTGAGGTATGGTTGGCAAAGATATTCTCCCACTCTGTAGGCTCTCTCTTCACATTTCTGATAGTTTCCTTTGCTGAGAGAAAGCTTTTTAGTTTGAATCTATCCCAGTTGTTGATTCTTGCTTTTATTTCTTGTGCTATGGGAGTCCTGTTAATATTGTCAAAATGGCTATACTACCTAAAGTGCTATACAGATTCAATGCAATTCCAATTAAAATCCCAATGATGTACCTTGCAGAAATAGAGCAAGCAATTATGAAATTCATCTGGAAGAATAAAAAACCCAGAATAGCTAAAGCAATCCTCAGTAGCAAGAGCGAAGCAGGGGGTATTGCAATACCAGATCTTCAACTCTACTACAAAGCAATAGTAACAAAAACGGCATGGTATTGGTACCAAAATAGACAGGTAGATCAATGGTACAGAATAGAGGACATGGACACAAACCCAAATAAATACAACTTTCTCATACTAGACAAAGGTTCCAACAATATGCAATGGAGAAAAGATAGCCTCTTCAACAAATGGTGCTGGGAAAACTGGAAAACTATATGCAATAGAATGAAATTAAACCCCTATCTCTCACCCTACACAAAACTCAACTCAAAATGGATCAAGGACCTCGGAATCAGACCAGAGACCCTGCATCTTATAGAAGAAAAAGTAGGTCCAAATCTTCAACTTGTTGGCTTAGGATCAGATTTCCTTAACAGGACTCCCATATATGAGGTTTATTAAGATAGATAGTTGAATAAGGAGCTATGTAGAAATGTCTATGCATGTATGCCAATGCACATACATAAATTCACAGGTCTACACGTGGGGTAAGAGAAACAGAGTAAGAACAAATGAGTTAATTTGAGGTGACTTCAAAGGTCAAAGCCAAAATCACAAAATTATGATAACAGCTAGAATTCATCAGGGACTCCTCATATTTGATAGGCTCTATTCCAATAATATTTATACATTAATTAATGAATATATTCACAAGAACTTTAAGAAACAGACACTGTTTTGTCAGCACTCCTATCTTGCAACTTGAGAAACTCCAAAAAACAGATTTAACTGGCAAGATTTTAATTCAAGCCTTTTGGCTCTCATTATGGTTTAGATCGAAATGTCCTCCCAAAAGCTCATGCCTTAAAAGTATGATCTCCAATGCAGCAAGGTTCAGAGGTGAGATGTGTAAGCAGTATTTGGAGCTCTGACCTAACCAGTGGATTAATCCATTTGCCAGCTTGATCACTGCTAGATGAATGGATCCTTGGATGGCAACTATAGGCAGGCGGGGCATATCTGGAGGGAGTAGGACACGGGTATGCCCGTGGACTCTATCTGTCCCTGGATCCTCATGTTTCCCCACCTCCTCTCACTCTCTGCCAGGCTCACACAAGTTCAAAAGTTTTCCTCCACCATGTTATTCTGCCATGATGGTTCTTTCTTAGAGGCAACAGACCATGGCCTGAAGACTCTGAAACTATAAACCAAAAATAAATCTTTTCCTCCTCTAAGTTGTTCTTGTCAGGTACTTTGACTACAAAGACAAAAAGTTGACTAACACAGCTCCAAAGTGTCCTCTTCTACACAAGAAGAGGGATAGCTTCCCTCGGCTATCTATCAAACATTAGTTCTGAGAAACATTCCACATATACATGATATACAGCACCTACGGCATCTAAGTTCAAGTTAAAGCCAAATGAGAAGGACACTTATGCGTTCTTGACCTTGATACGGTATTGTACCTTACGATTTGCCTCCATATGCACCTAAGGCTTTCTAGACCATTAAACCCTTTTGTTATAAACCATTTTCCAAAATGTTGCATGAAACGTGTTTTGAAAATGCTTCACAATCCTGCCTTTAACTAAAAATTTAAAAGCAAGACCATTAATAGGTCTTTTGCATTCTATAGCTCATGCTTAAGTTTTATCATCAATATTTTGCATTTTCAAGTATTTCACACCTGTGTTTTGAAAAATGTAGGTTCATAAACTTCAGAATCTGAAACAATATATCATTTTAAAAAATACTCATTGACTCAATTATAATGGCTTTAATTGAGATTAAGTGAATGGATGAAATCATACTGTGTCTCTTTAATTATCTGCTTTGATCTTGCAGTACCTACATATGAAGTTAATATGTTAAAAATCGAATGGAGTTTCAAAGTACTCCATAATCTAGAAAAGTTTAATAAAATTTAATAATCTGGGATACATTTTGATGGGTACAGTTATGAGAATAGAGAAGAAGAAAAGGGTCAAAAAATCTAGGAAAAAAGGGTTCTACATCCTCAGTTTCAATATACTTCACACATAAACTCCAAATCCTTTTATGTCTTAGCCATAAACTCTAAAAATGTTTAAACTTTCCTGCCCTTAATTTTATGCTTTTAAAAAAATAAGTTTTTTAAAAGACTGTTGACTTTTCTCCTGAACAATTTTGAAATACTTATTTCTTAAGTCTAATTTAGCAATTTTAAATTTTGGGTGATTTTTCATTCTAATAACATACATTATCAATCCATCCATGAAACTTTATTAAGCATTTTCTATGTATCTAAAGCTATGCTGGAATTACAGCAGTGTGGAAGCTTCCTGTGAAGTCCATATCCATGCAGTTTCACATTTTGCTGATTCCTATCTCTCATGGGAAAGTAATTAAGGAATGCTGATTTCATACATCGAGACATCTCTATGCAATGCTCCAGACAACTCAAATTTTCTCAAGTATAACATGGTGAACATATGGTCTTCTGATATTAGGAGCTGACATTTTAAAATTTTTCTTCTAAAGCTAACTGGTGGTGTAGGCTTACCAGAATTCATATTATTTGCAGGTCTCTTCCCATCTAAGGCAGAGAAAGATTAGCTTATACTTCCCTGACCTTGTAACTTTAGGTGTGATCATGGGACTTTTTAGTGAATTAAATGCCGCAGGAAAAGAATGACAGATGCCATTATCAGCAGAAACATCTTAGAGCTGGTATGTGACCCGTTGATAAATTTTCCACCACTTCAGAATCATGAATCAAGCAATCTGAAATGCCACGGATTATACCAAAGCTACGTGGACAATCACACAGATCCTCTGAGGCCTTTCCATAAGTAGGAAATACACGTTCTCTGTGAGCAGTCACTGAGTTGCGGTTCATCTCATAGCACAGCTTGATCTCTCAGGAGTGATGTAACTTGGAAAATTAAAACCGCTCTCAGATTAGACTCAAGAAAATAAAGGAGAATGAGTCACTGAAAATAACTTGTCTAATTAATCACAAAAACATGACTAGAGCCAGTTCTGTTTTATTTTCTATTAAAATATCCTGGAGATGGGGATGTAGCTCAGTGGTGGAGTGCTTGCCTAGCAAGCATGAGAACCTGGGTTCCACCTCAGCACCATAATATACATATAAATAAATAAATATTGTGCTTCTTACTTCTTAACCATGTTGGTTCTTGCTATGTAAGATAGAAAATTGTTTGAAATAATAAAGACATTTTCACCATAGATTATCTGTAGGAGATGACCTAACATCATTGACATATCCAACAACAAACTTTCTGAAATTACATTCTTTGAGGACATCTATGAGTACTCTCTAGTATCTATTTCTTTCTCTCTCTTTTTTTTTTTTTTTTTTTTTGGTGGAGGAAAAAATTCCAGTATTTTGAGCTGAGTTTTATGATTCATCCTGAGTTTGGGTGTCAGCAAAAACAGTTGTGAAATAGAAAACAATACTAATACTGCTCTAGCAAGACTCACTCAGCCTCCTGTAGATCCCATGAATGCAGCGCTAACAGGTGGAGTGTGACATGAGGGATTTGAGACTGACAATCTGCTAGAAAACCAGGTGGACTTGCTGAAAGGATTCAATGTGAAAATCATTCTACTCCCTTTAAGCTAATTCTGTCTGAAAGGGAAACCTGACATCAGCCCCCAATACAACAAGGAAAGATTTCTATTGCCTCCTTCAACCCTTGACTGGAACCCCAGTCTGTCTTCCTTTAGCACATCTTTTATGCACGTGTATTTGAAAGAATAACAATAATTCTCTCTGCTCAGTTTATTAAGGCCTATCATTCTCTTGACTTGTTGTGTATAAATATGACCTTAGTTGCCTTATACCTTTCTTCCTACCAAGAGTTTATTTCCTGCTTATCTCATATAAGTGATGAATCTTCAGAAAGAGAAATTAGGAAAACTACCCCATTCACAATAGCATCGGAAAAAAATAAAATACTTGGGAATCAATCTCACAAAAGAGGTGAAAGACCTCTACAATGAGAACTACAGAACACTAAAGAAAGAAATTAAAGAAAACCTTAGAAGATGGAAAGATCCCCCATGTTCCTGGATAGGCAGAATTAATATTGTCAAAATGGCTATACTACCTAAAGTGCTATACAGATTCAATGCAATTCCAATTAAAATCCCAATGATGTACCTTGAAGAAATAGAGCAAGCAATTATGAAATTCATCTGGAAGAATAAAAAACCTAGAATAGCTAAAGCAATCCTCAGTAGCAAGAGCGAAGCAGGGGGTATTGCAATACCAGATCTTCAACTCTACTACAAAGCAATAGTAACAAAAACGGCATGGTATTGGTACCAAAATAGACAGGTAGATCAATGGTACAGAATAGAGGACATGGACACAAACCCAAATAAATACAATTTTCTCATACTAGACAAAGGGTCCAAAAATATGCAATGGAGAAAAGATAGCCTCTTCAACAAATGGTGCTGGGAAAACTGGAAAACCATATGCAATAGAATGAAATTAAACCCCTATCTCTCACCCTACACAAAACTCAACTCAAAATGGATCAAGGACCTCGGAATCAGACCAGAGACTCTGCATCTCATAGAAGAAAAAGTAGGTCCAAATCTTCAACTTGTTGGCTTAGGATCAGACTTCCTTAACAGGACTCCCATAGCACAAGAAATAAAAGCAAGAATCAACAACTGGGATAGATTCAAACTAAAAAGCTTTCTCTCAGCAAAGGAAACTATCAGAAATGTGAAGAGAGAGCCTACAGAGTGGGAGAATATTTTTGCCAACCATACCTCAGATAGAGCGCTAATTTCCAGAATCTATAAAGAACTCAAAAAACTCTACACGAAGAATACAAATAATCCAATCAACAAATGGGCTAAGGAAATGAACAGACACTTCACAGAAGAAGATGTACAAGTAATCAACAGATATATGAAAAAATGTTCAACATCCCTAGTAATAAGGGAAATGCAAATCAAAACTACCCTAAGATTTCATCTCACCCCAATTAGAATGGCGATTATCAAGAACACAAGCAACAATAGGTGTTGGCGAGGATGTGGTGAAAAAGGAACACTCATACATTGCTGGTGGGGTTGCAAATTAGTGCAGCCACTCTGGAAAGCAGTGTGGAGATTCCTCAGAAAGCTTGGAATGGAACCACCATTTGACCCAGCTATCCCACTCCTCGGCCTATACCCAAAGGACTTAAAATCAGCATACTACAGAGATACAGCCACATCAATGTTCATTGAATACACAACAAATCCCCCAAATTTCAGTTTTTCATAAACTGACATTGAATTTTTTCAGTGTCCACTTAGTACTTATTTTTTATTTAACGTATACTTTACACTCACTTTTTATTTTTGCTTTTTTAACAAAGCATTATTCTAACTTATCTCATGTTTTATGTGCGGAATGTATGTTTTCCCAATGCGTGCACACACACACACAAATTATATAACCATGAAATAGAATATTATTTTCTAGATACTACCTACACTTTTGAGTACCTGGGAACTCAGATTATAGCATATGACATGGTGTTATCTCCACAGCAGGCATTTAAGAGACTATTCATGCTTACTTACAGTCCAAAAATTACCAAAATTTATTTCTTTAGAATTTCTACCTATATTGATTTCACTTGTTTGGAAGTAAAATATTTTTACAAGTTAAAAGGTATTTCATGCCAGAATGATATTATAATCTATATGAATAGAAAGATATTTACCAGGTAAAAACTATGCAATTTATAGGCTTTAATTTTTAATTGAAAAATGTCTAATGCCTGGTACAGTCATATTCATAGCAGCATAATTCTCTAGAGCCAAAAGATGGGGCGGGAAACACAAATGTCATCAAAGAACAAATGGATAAACAAAATGTGGCCTCTATATACAATGGAGTGCTGTATTACTCAAGTCTTGTGGAAGGATGAAATTCTGATGATACCTTGGTGAAACTTGATGACATTGTACTAAGTGAAAGGTACCACACACAAGGAAGAACATGGCATTTATATGCCATATCCGGAATAGTCAAATTCATAGAGACAGAAAATCAGATGGTGATTACTAGGAGCCAATGAAGAGTTATTATTATGGGCTCAGAGTTTCAGTTAGGAATGATGAACATGTTCTGGAGATGGATATACTGATGGTTGTACAGCAATATAAATCTAATGTCTCTGAACCATACCCTTAAAAATAGCTAAATGGTAAACTCTGTCTAGTTTGCTCCAATAAAAAATAAAATTAAAAAATATATAGTGCTTAATATCATGCTACATATGGTGAATATCAATGACCTACATACAAGTAATGGCTAGTAAATAATGAGTTCCTTACCTTTCACAGCAATGTCTAGCCATTTTTAATTGCTCCTTATATTGGCCATTTTTATTTATCCCAACCTAATGGATATATCCTTTCCAAACTTATCCTGAACACTATATTGAATTTACATCTATTTTGAAACTAAAAAAATAATATAAACCTCTGATCTTTTTTGGAGGTTCTGCTTATAAGTTAATTGATTTAAGGAATCATTTTCTGTAACTAAATTCATTAACATCTTGTTACCGACATCCTTGCATTGAGTTCTACATCCAAACCCCTCAAAAAAGTAATTTTGTCCTCGTAGTGACAATATCTTGTTGAATTCAGTTTTAACAGTATCTGCTGAACATACTCCTATCAATTTGTACATCATTCTTCAAGAGAGACACTAAATTCCATGTCAGGAGAACACATCCTCGCTTTAGAATAAGGAGTCATTATTCCACAAATTTGCTTTCCTCTTGCTAAGTTGGTGGCCCCACCGACATTCACTGACCTCAGGTTCTGGAGTCTTTTTACCTTATCTGAATCCATATGGAATAGCCAGGAAATGCTTACTCTTTCTTAAGATTTTTATTTCCTCTTCTGAGGACGGCAGCCAGGTTTCCCTTCAGAAATCCAAACTCACCTTCCACCCTCCACTTTAGTCCACTTGATTTTTGTATGAAAACTCTACCCCAAGATCAGTGGGTAACATGTCACTCATAGCTAGCCATATTCCACTCTCCTGTCCACCACTCAGGTTTCTATGGCCCAAATCTAGTCAATCCATTTATTTTATTAACACAAAAAATTAATTCAGTAAAATTATATCATAAAAAATTTGTTAAACTCATTGGAAATAATATCTTCACGAAGAGTTGCTGAACTAGTATACTTTAAGCCAGATTTTATAGTACCATATAAATAACATTCCTAGTCAAAGCTTTCCTGATAATGAAGCTAAGTATAAAAGCAGATCCAGAAGACACAAGTTTCTGGTCAACTATATTTAAGAAGAGAAATGGTATTAAAATGATATTAAATAGCTGGATCCAGTTCTACCTTACCCTTGAATATTTGTGAATAGTTCAATTACTTGAAATAGTATTTTCCTTTGGCTTTTGCCTAAATAAATTTGGAATGATGCAAGGGATATGAAATGTGTGTCTGTGTGTGTGTGTGTGTGTGTGTGTGTGTGTGTGTTCTCTAAAAAGTGCAGATCTTTGTACCTTAACCTTGGATTGATTGAATTAGAATCTCTGGGAAATGAGGACTAAGAATACGCATGTATTATCAAAGAATTGTCTAACAGTCACTGATCTGGAATTTGTTTGTACCTGTCCATTTCCTTGCAGCTTTTAGTATCCCAGAGTCTATTTCCATGCCTCATTCAAATTAATTGACTGATTCCCTCACTTCTGCCTTCCTACTGTTTTGAAAATAAACCTAGCATTGATCTTGCCAAAATGGAAAGAAACGACCATACCCTTGTATTTAATCAAAGTTCAGGTCTTAGTCTGACTTGGCCTAGAAATTTCTCCCAGGAAACTTCCTCAAAGAAAACGACTTTCAACAATATTGAAACTGTAAAAACAGAAATTTAAAAGGGCCCTTAGCAATAATCTGAGTCTACTATGGATCCTACAGTGCCTCTGTGTTGGTACTGTTAGGGATTCAGAGGATTCTTTGTGTCCTAAGGCAGGGACATTCCAATATTGTGAAAAAATTCCACAGTTGGAGTAGAAAGAGGCAACAAGCAAAAAGAAGATAAATGAAATTCAAATGGGTCCTGGACTGTTTTAATTGGCAGAAAACAAGAAGGGAAAAAAAAAAAAAAAACATGCTAGTGCTTGCAATCTGAAGAACAGAAGTGGACATAACTAAAATGGAGCTGGTTAGACAGTCCAGACAGTCTGGGTTCAAACTTGCTATGAACTATAATTCAGTAGTCACTTTGCTGGTGCCCAGCGGTTTTCCCAGACTGTTTCTGAGCTCTGGATGTTTCTTCCTAATTGTGCCCTGGTGGTCTGTTTGTTGGAGGTCTTTTTCTTCCATTCAGTATGCTTTTTGACTTATTCTCCACTTCCCTGGTTGGTTCATTTACCCTAATTATGATTACCTGATAAAGAGTGGAGGTGACACTCCCAAACCACAAATCCAAACAGTCCCATTAGGGAGGAAGCCCTGCCATTTGACTAATTTAAATAAAAAGGTGCATTTTACAGAGAAGGAACCAACACAGCCAGCCACAGACATTCCTTTCGTCCCATCTATTTACTTCTCTTTGGTATTCAATATGATCATCTAAGCAATGGATAGTTGTAAGAGTTAAATGATCCCCTGGTTTTTCAAATGGAAGTCAGATTTAGAAGGTGTTAGGTTTTCACAGAACAGCTAAACTCCTAGTTTTAAACTTTTCAATGGTTAATCATTAAATAGCTTTAAAAAAAAAAAGTAGTCTTTTTGGAAGTATTAAATAACTACAAGGAATGTTTTGTTATTTTAAAATGTCTTAGAAAGCGCAGCATGGAAAACAGCTCATGAATTTAATTCTATGGCATCATTTTTAAAAAGACAGGTTAATAATACAATGAGATTGTCAAGAAAGATGGAATATAGAGTAGTTATGAATGCATGTTGCCAAATGAACATTCATGGTAGATATTGAGATAAAATGCTGAGACTGGCAGAGCCTGACAGAGAACAGTGAGCACAGCTGAGACCATCAATAGAGCACTTTGGACTCAGTCTCTCACGTGCTGCTCTGTGCGTGTTGAGGAACACAAGGCCCTCAGCTGTTCCTCCACCCTGGACCAGACCTTGGGAATGTGTGACTGGCTCTCTTCCAATATGGTGGTGCTGAGCTTACAGTTCCCTGCTAACTCATCTGGATCCTAGAATAGCTAAAAATGAAGTTTGTCTCCTCTGATTCCAAAATGAAGAAATTAGAAATAGTCATGCTTTAATGCTCCAAACACACCCTTACCATCTTTCGTCATTTGTACATGATGATTGATTCTAGTAGCAAGTTCAATTTTTTCTTAGTGTTTTCTGACTTCATGATAATATGCACTACTTGAATTATAATATAACAGCATTCTTTACTTTTGATGATGAAGTGGATACAATAGTTATGTCTTGCTAAAATAATCTCATCAGCTCTATTTAGGATCATGAAAGCCATCTTCTAGTCCCTTAACAGAACAGGTGTTACATGAGGACTGAAATGGGTCATTCAGTTTCTGCATGTGGGTGCCCCTTGAGCTCCTCACTATTTGTATGAAGTTCATGCTCCTTCCCATTTCCAGTTCAGTTCCTGATTTTGATGGGGATGAACCTTGTTTCACTGTGTCTCCACATGAAGACATATGAAGTTCAACTTCCTTGGTAATTTCTCCTGCAGATCTTCTTTATTTGTTTGTTTTCATCTCTCCTTCATTTCCTTACTAAGAACGGCATAGTCATTTTTTTTCTACTTAGATAAGCTGAAAGTATAATATCTTAACAAAAAAATAGAAGTTACAGTCAACAAGAGGTCATGCCATTCTCTCCTCATCAAAAGAGCCATTGGTGAGCTATCCTACTAAGGGATTGAATATGGAAGGAGTACAAGTGTATGTTAAAAGCTCCTTCAGGATCTAGGATCCGTCATGCTTTTCCTTTCCCAGTAAAGGAGAGATAGTAGAGAACAGAGTCCTGTTAGCTTAGCAGATTTTGTTCAGGAGGAAGGAAACTTTCTTTTTCTTAGAAAACTTAGTAGAACTTCAGAATATGATTTGGTTTCCAGAAACTAAATCAGGAAATGCAGAAGAAGATAAAAATCTTCTCTCTTTCAGCCGCAATTCACACACGCTTATCTCTACCACAACCATACCTCAAATTAAAATTTATGCAAAGTTAGGAACTAAAATCAGTCGATCTATATCACTGCAGAGTGATCAAAAACTTGGTTTGATGTAGTCAGACTTCCAGGTGATCAAAGTTAGCAAGATTGGTCATGAGATTGACTATGACAGCATCCAGTACTTCTCTGATAGCACCCATTGAGAGAATAACACCTCTGTGGTCATCTTGCCAAAAATGCAAATCCAAATTCAATCATAAGTTAACATCAGATAAATCAAAATAAGGTTTTCTACACAGTAACTGTCTAGCACTCTTCAAAAGGATGAAATTTGTGCAAGGCAAAGAAACATTCAAGTTTAATGGAGATGGAGGAGACAGAACAAACAGAAGTAATATGAGATTCCATTTTGAATTCTGGACAAGAAAAATACAAACTTGTTAAAGTCGCACAGTTCTGTTCATTGCTGAATTGTATTTCTTCTTTGTTAATTTCTTAGTTTTGATCATTACAACTGTGGGTTTTGTAAGGACTTCATCATCTTAAAGAGCTTGGAATTAGATACATAGGAGTTCTTTGTACCCTGCTAGCAAACAGAATTTATTTCGAAATGAAAGTTATAAATTTTGCTAAGTTTAATAAAAGTTAATGATCACAACTGATCATATGAAACAAGATTCTCCAGCAGAGTTAGAAAATAATTCATGTGATTTAATCAGCTATCCCATTAAACAGAGGATTATAGCCTGAAATACAATTCAACAAGCAAACCTCCAGAAGTTGCCTAGCACAATACACAGAAAGAGAGTCAAGTTGGGGAAGACAGTCTTTGCCTTTTCAGAGTATTATGCAAACAATTTCTAAACCTAAACTTTTCCTTAAGAAAAAAAGAGAGAGAAATATATTTGAAAATTAATAATAACAGAACCACCGCAGCATAATTCAAAAGTTTCCCAGTACAACAAAAAAAATCATTTTAGAATTTTATCACTTATCAGGATTACTGTTATGAAGAGAAATTTTCAGTGTGTTCAGAGGAGCCAATTAAAGTAAGTATATATTTAAACAATATTGGTTGTTCAGTATTCTCATATGATATTCTAAATGATTAATCACACCATTCTCACAGCAGAGATTCTGACCTCTGGGTCATTTATGCACTCAAAGAACCACCATATGGGAAAGTGGTTTATATGCCTTCAACTATGATAGCAAAGAAGCTATTTTTCATTATTTGTATATAACTGAGCTAAATGTATGTTAGTTTGTCCAAAGTAAAGTATCCTATCAGAATATTTAATTTGTATGTAGCATTTGTATGTTATTTCTTCTACAGGAAAAATTTTCCACTGAATTACTCATATGGAAAAACCTTGGTGTTTCCGGAATCACCATTAATCCTTCTCCAAGAAGTCTTCCTCATGCCCTGGCAGACAGTACAATTCTTCCATGACCCCGTTGTTGTGCCTGTATTCATTTGTCAACCACAGACATGAGCCCATTGTACCACTGTTTTGTATTCCATGTACTTCTCCGTTAGACATCAACTACTAACTATACTGTCTTCTCCATTACCTCATCTTAAAAACTATGTAAATAAATAATTCTACCTGTAAATTCAGGATTAAAATTGACTACTCAGAACCAATCACATAAAATAAATAAAGTGATAAAAATTTGATTGTGACCTAAACTATGTTCATGGGGAATTGTTTATTTACATGCAGATGGGCTATAAAAAAGCAATTTTGGCATTGAAACCTTGAGGTCCAGATTTATTAACCAGCAGCAATCATAGAATATATACTCTCCTGTCATTCTTATTTGCCATGGGCTAAAGCAAGGTCAATATGTTTAAAAAACAAAAACACCAATACTCTCTGATGACCCCCAGCAATAAATATTTTGCATAAGGATTTATGGAATGCTCAGCCTTACTCTCTGAATGAGTTCTTTAAGGCACCATCAAGATCATCAGAATGCTTTAAATACTGGTATCAGCAGAGCCACATCACATTCCAGCTAGGTGGGTATGGGGAGATTTTGTTCCATGGGTTGCCCAAAGCTCACGTCTTTTATTTGTGTCCCTGTTGTCTGTCTTAGAAAGGAGTGTCTGTAAAATGAAAGATTAATGAGCTCGTCTCTGCCCTGCTTTGGGCAATCACATCTATCCCTCATCCTTCTGCTTCCTCAGCCCTGACATTTAGTTTCTCCTTAGACTACTATCTGATATTCAGGATTGTGCTGGGTAATTTCCTCCAGCCAAAATAAGAGATTTAGAGGCACTGGGGAGTTCTGGAAATCTCTCCTGCATGTCAGGAAAGGCTTCCTCTCTTGGCTTAACAGTCCAAGGGAGAGAAGAAATGAGTCACATTCGGGTGGTGGGGCTCTGCAAATAATGGGATCACAAGACCCACAGGAAAGAAGAAGCTGGGTTTCTTTGTAAGAATTACTGTCATGACACCATATAACTAACATCATTTGGGATGTTTCTTAAACATTGCTTGACTCACCCTACCTTAATATGATATTAGTTTCAGCAGTTCAGTTTAATAGAAAAAAAATTAGCTGGTAATTGATACTCCTAACTCTTAAACTTGGTAGTAAAGAAGGTATTTTTGGTTTTGTTATATTTTGTTTAGGGCTAGGGAGTGGATGGGTTTTAGTTGATTTAAGCCTTTGTAATACATGCACAGGTATATCTTGTATGTGGAAAAACCTTCAGGAACCTCCATTCTTATCAAATGCCAGAGAAAGCAGATCCATATATAAAGATTTATTATGTGACTATGGAAACTGCCTTTTAGCTTATTGACTCTCTCCCTCTCTCTACTTTTTCTTGTATCACATAAACAGAGTTTTGATTAAACTTTGCAAGAGAGTCTATTTGCTGAGTAAATTTTCTCTTGTGTGCTTGGCAAATACAGCTGGGATATGGAACCCAAAGACATGGGATCTAACCTTAGTTCAAACACTTCATCACCTTTGGGAAAATCACTCTGCTTCTTTGAGTTTCAGCATTGTTACTGGTAAAATAAGAATAATACCCAGTCCAGAAATCTTTGGTGAAGTTCAAATGAGATAATACACAGGAAAACCCTTTAGGAACTAAAATAGCACCAATATTAGGTGCTACTGTCATTTCAGATTCACAAGCCCTTCTCAAATCTCCATGTTTTCAAATGTCAGGATATTTTAGATTTAAAAAAGCAATTCAAGTGACTGGGGTATAGCTCAGTGGTAGAGCAAGTGTCTATCGGGACTCCATCCCTGTGAGTTGCCACTGACAACTTTTATTAAAATCAATGAAAATAAAAAGAAGAGATGCTAAATAAGGAATGTCTTTTCTAGCTCATATTGATGAAATGCTTCCTGCCCCTCTCCCGGGTTTCCTTCATTTTAGGACAATTGTTCATTTACCAATAGTGGAGCATGACTCCAACTAAGAGGCAGTCCCTCTTCTCTTTCCACTTTTCCTCATGGAAGTATCACTCCCCACTCTGGGCTTTTTGCCTCTATCGTCTATCATATATATAAAGCATTTCCAAATCGCCTTTAAAGGAAGCAGTTTGACATGCTAAATTAAACGGAGCTCCAGAGACATTTGTTTTCAGCAGCAAAACAAACTCAACTAGACAAAAAAAAAAAAAAAAAAAAAAAGTGCCAAGCCCATCAGATCTTAAACCATATTTCTTTTTGTCTGCGTGTTAAACGGCAATAATGTAAATGAATGGGAACTGCTTGGCGAGCTGTGAGAAAATAAGCTGCAAATTACAAAGCTGGTGAGTGAATGCTGAAATTGGAGGAATGTGATGATAACACAATGGGTGGGGACCTGAGCCTTCGTTAGAGAAGCTCTTTTCTCACTCATTTCATTCCCAGTTATAATGTCCAGTGAAATGGATCTTAGTAATTGCAAAGTTGATTGCTACATTGGTTTAGGGGAAATGAATACGGCTACTACTACTTCTCTCTCTCTTCTCCCTTTCCGCTTTTCTGTTACATCCATGGGATTTTCAGAGAGCTTTACCAAACTATCAGAAGGATCAAACTCTTCAGCAGTTTTGACATTTCTATGGCCTATGGGCACTAGTACAATGTTCTCTTTTAAAAAATGAGACGTGATACCATCAACAGATGACAAACCAAAGCTGAGCTCTTGGTACTTAGGGCATATGACTCTTCCTGCTGCCAAGAAATTTAAAAAAGGGTAAGAACGAAAAAAAGAAAATCTCTAGTTGTCTAAGTAAAAGCTCTATAAGGAAACCAGAGAGGGCAGAGAGTTTATTGGATATTGCTGGTCACAGGAAATAGACTACAAAACCTATCACATCAAGGGTGCTCATTAAACTGCATTCAAAGCTCTTTTTAAATTAAATTTATTACAATTTGAGAACCACTTTAAGTAGGTTTTATGGGATTGATCCAGTAGTCAGTTTCTCAAATTAAACCAAAGGAAACATCATGTTAGATGTTGACATCTGTTTCCTGTCATGCTCAGAAAGCATGTGAAGAATTGGCTGGCTCATGGAAATCAAGGTACCACTTACTTCTCTCGCGAGAATGGCCAGATTTCAAAAAGACTGGTGCAGACCTCTTAAGATTTGTTGAGGTTAAAAAAAAAAAAAAAAAAAGGGAGGGGGAGGGGGAATGAGCAAGGTGAAGAGGGTATGTGTAGATTACATGTTAGGATGATGTTGCTAGATTTGCAGGTGAGTGTAGGGGAAACCTAGCAGAATCCAGCTGAGGGTATTACATCCCCCAGGCCTGATTTTCTCTCTATCTACAGGCTTGATCCCACTCTATATCTGTATTTAAGAAAGACCAAGACAAATTTCTGTGGGAGTGGCTATTGTAATTATACTGGTGGGTTGGACAAGGTCATCTGACCCTTTGAATGGCAGTGATCAGATTTTAGGACACAGTGAAGTTCCACAGGTTGTATCTGGCTTCATAGTCAAGCACAAGCGTTTCTTACCCCTTTGGTTTTCCCTGAATAGTGTAACTTTGACCACTGCCACTTTGCTCTGTCTTCTTTTTCATGAAAACTACGTCACCAAGAACATGTGATTCAGACTCAGATTCATGTCCTTCCAAAATTTTGACGATCTGTAATCCCACAGAGTCATGGTTTATTTTATGCATCGACTTGACAGGACCACCAGATGCTCAGACGGTTAGCTATGAATTACTCTGGGTCTGCAAAGGTGTTTCTGGACCAAATTAACATTTGAATTGGCAGAATGGGGGAAAAGATTACCCTCCCTGATGTGGGTGCACATCAGTTGAAGGCCTGCATAAAACCAAAGACTGAATAGAAGAGAATTGCTCCTGCTTGAATGCTTGGGCTCAATTGCTAGTCTTTTCTGGGTTTTGGATACAAACTGAAACATCAGTCCTTCCCATGTCTCAGGCCTGCCAACTTTTGGACTGAAATTTACACATTCATTGATTAATTCTTAGGCATTCAGATTTAAACTGGAATGATACCATTGACTTTGCTGGGTCTCCATCTGCTGACGGCAGACACTAGGACATCTCAGCCTCTATAACCATGAGAGCTAATTCCTTACAATAAGTCTCTATCTGTATTTATAAATATCTGTATGTAAATCTATTTGTATGTATATTATACAGACACATAATATAAATTAGAAAATAGCATAAATTGTAATTATAATAGTCATTCTAATTGGTGTGAGATGAAATCTTAGAGTTGTTTTGATTTGCATTTCTCTAATTATTAGAGATGTTGAACACTTTTTAATGTATTTATTAATCCCCTGTATATCTTCTTCTGTAAAGTGTCTGTCTAATTCCTTGGCCAATTTATTGACTGGGTTCTTTGTATTTTTGGTATAAAGTTTCGTATGTTCTTTATAAATTTTGTAGATTAGTTCTCAATCTGAAGTACATGTGGAAAAGATTTTCTCCCACTCTGTAGGCTCTCTTTTCACATTATTGATTGTATCATTTGCTGAGAAAAAAGGAGTTTAGTTTGAATCCATCCCATTTGTTGATTCTTACTTTGATTTCTTGCACTTTGGGAGTCTTATTAAGGAACTCTGATCCTAAGACCACATGATGAAGATTTGGGCCTACTTTTTCTTTTTTTTTTATTGTAAACAAATGGGATACATGTTGTTTCTCTGTACATGGAGTCAAGGCATACCATTTGTGTAATCATAAATTTACATAGGGTAATGTTGTTTGATTCATTCTGTTATTTTTTTCCCTTCCCCCCCACCACTCCCACCCCTCTTTTCCCTCTATACAGTCCTTCCTTCCTCCATTCTTACCACCCTCCTTAATCCTAATCCTAAACCTAACCCTAACCCTAACGCTAACCCCTCCTACCCCCCTTTATATGTCCTCATCTGCTTATCAGCGAGATCATTTGTCCTTTGTTTTTTGAGATTGGCTTATCTCACTTAGTATGATATTCTCCAATTTCATCCATTTGCCTGCAAATGCCATAATTTTATCATTCTTTATGGCTGAGTAATATTCCATTGTATATATATACCAGTTTCTTTATCCATTCATCAATTGAAGGACATCTAGGTTGGTTCCACAATCTGGCTATGGTGAATTGAGCAGCAATGAACATTGATGTGGCTGTATCTCTGTAGTATGCTTATTTTAAGTCCTTTGGTTATAGGCCAAGGAGTGGGATAGCTTGGTCAAATGGTGGATCCATTCCAAGCTTTCTGAGGAATCTCCATACTGCTTTCCAGAGTGGCTGCACTAATTTGCAACCCCACCAGCAATGTATGAGTGTACCTTTTTCCCCACATACTTGCCAACACCTATTATTGTTGCTTGTGTTCTTGATAATCGCCATTCTAATCGGGGTGAGATGAGATGGAATCTTAGGGTAGCTTTTTTTTTTTTTTTTTTTTTTTTTTGGTCCTGGGGATTGAACCCAGGGCCTTGTGCTCACAAGGCAAACACTCCACCAACTGAGCTATATCCCCAGCCCTTAGGATAGTTTTGATTTGCATTTCTCTTATTACTAGAGATGTTGAACATTTTTTCATGTATCTGTTGATTGCTTGTATATCTTCTTCTGTGAAGTATCTGTTCATTTCTTTAGCCCATTTGTTGATTGGATTATTTGTATTCTTGGTGTAGAGTTTTTTGAGTTCTTTATATATTCTGGAAATTAGCACTCTATCTGAAGTATGAGTGGCAAAGATATTCTCCCACTCTGTAGGCTCTTTCTTCACAATACTGATAGTTTCCTTTGCTGAGAGAAAGCTTTCTAGTTTGAATCTATCCCAGATGTTGATTCTTGCTTTTATTTCTTGTGCTATGGGAGTCCTGTTAAGGAACTCTGATCCTAAGCCCACATGATGAAGATTCGGGCCTACTTTTTCTTTTATTTGGTGAAGGGTCTCTAGTCTAATTCCTAGGTCCTTGGTCCATTTTGAGTTGAGTTTTGTACAACTATGAAAGACAGGTTTAATTTCATTTTACTACACATATATTTCCAGTTTTGACAGCACCATTTGTTGGAAAGGCTATCTTTTCTCCATTGTATGTTTTTGGTTCTTTTGTCTAGTATAAGGTAACTGTATTTATGTGGGTTTGTCTCTGTGTCTTCTATTCTGTAGCATTGGTTCAGCTGTCTATTTTGGTGCCAATACCATGCATTTTTTGTTATAATTGCTCCGTAGTACAGTTTAAGGTCTGGTATTGTGATATCTCCTGCATCACTCTTTCTGCTCAGGATTGCTTTGGCTATTTGAGGTCTCTTATTATTCCAGATGAACTTCATTATTGCTTTCTCTATTTCTATGAGGAATGTAATTGGAATTTTAATTGGAATTGCATTGAATCTGTATAGCATCTTTGGTAGAATGGCCATTTTGACAATATTAATTCTGCCAATCCAAGAACATGGGAAATCCTTCCATCTTCTAAGGTTTTTGTTAATTTCTTTCTTTAAGTGTTTTGTAGTTTTCATTGTAGAGGTTTTACACCTCTTTTTTTATATTAATTCCCAAGTATTTTTATTTTTGAGGCTATTGTGAATGGAGTAGTTTTTCTAATTTCTCTTTCAGAGGATTCATCACTTATGAATAGAAATGCATTAGATTTATGTGTATTGATTTTATATCCTGCTACTTTGCTGAATTCATTTATTAGTTCTACAAGTTTTCTAGTGAAGGTTTTCATAACCTCTAAATATAGAATCATGTCATTGACAAATAGTGATAGCTTGAATTCTTCTTTTCCTATTCATATCCCTTTAATTTATTTGGCATATCCGATTGCTCTGTCTACTGTTTCAAGGATGAAGTTGAATAGAAGTGGTAAAAGAGGGCATCCCTGCCTTGTTCCAGTTTTGCAAATTAAAACAACTCTAAGATTTCATCTTATTCCAATTCGAATGGCTATTATTAAGAACACAAGCAATAATAGGTGTTGGTGCGGATGGACATTGCTGGTGGAGTTGCAAATTGGTGCAGCCACTCTACAAAGCAGTATGAAAATTCCTCAGAAAACTTGGAATGGACCCACTTTTTGTTCCAGTTATGCCACTCCTCAGTTTATACCCAAAGGACTTAAAATGAGCATACTACAGTAATGCAGTCACATCAGTGTTTATAGCAGCTCAATTCACAATAGTTAGATTGTGGAACCAACCTAGATGCCCTTCAACAGATGAATGGATAAAGAAACTGTGGTAATATATTCAGTCATAAAGAAGAATAAAATTATGTATGGCATTTGCAGGTAAATGGATGGAATTGGAGAAAATCATGCTAAGTGAAATAAGTCAATCCCCCAAAAACCAAAGACCAAATGTTTTCCCTGATAAGTGGATGATGATACATAATGGGAGTGGGAGGTGGGAGGTAAGAGAAGAATGGAGGAACTTTAGATCATGTAGAGGGAAATGAGAGGGGGAGGGGGTAGGGGTATGAAAGATGGTGGAATAAGATGGACATCATTACCCTATGTACATGTATGATTACATGAATGGTGTGAATCTACATCATGTACAACCATAGAAACGAAAAGTTGTACCCCATTTGTGTACAATGAATCACATGCAGTCTGTAAAAGTAAGAAAAATTTTTAAAAATTTTAAAAATAAATAAATAAATATATTGCATATAAATATGTGTATATTTTTTTGTGTGTATATATATATATATATATATATATATATATATATATACATACCCTATTGATTCTGTTTCTGTGGAGAACTCCAACACATGGTTAAAAAAATTTGGAATTTAAATATTAAGGTATGCAATATTAATCCAGTGGGGCCAAACACAAAAATGTGAGCATTGGTGGGAGAATATGTTAATTTAGCTTTCAAATTAAATGCTGGTTATAAATTTATAGAATTGTTTTGTGTATATATGTGTTAATAAACTCATGAGGAGATGCAAGACATGAAAGGCAAAACAGGTGGCAGGACTCTTCCCTTTTGACCTTTGGGCCATTATGGTGCTGTGACTGAAATGAAATTTAAAAGGAATGGAAACTCTATGTATGTACTTAAACAATGTAGAACCCACCTAGGACTCATAAGTTATTATAATTTCCTGTACCTGTAGTTTTACATTGGAGGAAAAAGCAAGAAAAAAGTGGAAAGAAATTAGTCAAGTAGTTTCCCAATATCAAAGTTCATTTTTATAGGTAAATGTCTAATTTGGACAATGGTGTTGTTTCTATTGTTTTCCAGAATGAATGCTATTTATCCATATGTTCTAGTTCCAAAAAGAAATTTCATGAGCTTCCAATCCATCACTTGTCTCCAATTACTCCCTCTAATATTCCTTGTTATCTGACTTGTTTCTAACCTTTGACACTTGAGATTTATAAAATTCTTCAAATCATCAAACTCAAAGCTCCTTAGTCTCATTCTTCTTGACCTCCATGCCAAATTTGGCACCATATATTACTTGAGATCATATGTAGAGGTGTGTTTTTATGCATCAGCCTATGTTTTCAGTGAAGATTTCATAACTTTCATTAGGAATTTCTAAGAATAAAATTTTATGGCACAGGAAAAGTCTTCAACTCATGTAATGATAGTGAAAAAATAGTAGTTTTGTTAGTTTTTTGTCACTATAACCAAAATACCTGACATAAACCTAAATGAGGAAAGGCTAGTTTTGGCTTATGGTTTCAGAGATTTCAGTGCACGGCCAACCAACTCGGGGCCTCTACTGAGGCAGATCATCATAGGGGAGGAGTGTGGCAGAGGAAAGCTACTCAGCGCATAGCATCCAAGAAGCAGAGAGAGACAGAGAGGGCAGGGTCAGGCACAGGAAGGACCCTCCCAGGATACGCTCCCAGTGACCTACTTCCTTCACTTGGGTCTCACTTCTTAAGTTTTCATCATCTCCCAATCATCTATTCAAATCTCTAGTCTATTAACTGGATTAATCCACTGATAAGGTTAGAGTTCTCACTGTCCAATATTTCCTAAAAGCCTCACCTCTGAATATTAATTTATTAGGAACTAAGTTTTCTTCCCATGAGCTTTGGGGGGGACACTTTAGATCCAAACTGTAACATAAATACATTAAATAGAAAGTCTTTTGAGACCATTGTCAAAGTCATTCTGTGAAGTGCTTGTGATAAAAAGCACCTATTGTAAAAATGAGCTATAAAAATGAAAGACAACTAATAAAGTAAGAACATTAGATGTAGTTCCCATTTTTCAAAAGGAGAATCTCTTTTTGTAATCACCTTAATCTCATCTATATCAATAATTTGTTAATTGCATTCAGAAGAATTATCACATAGGACATGTAGTAATCAGCCATTGACTTCTTTTATTTTATAGTGTTTTAACTGGTTTATCCAAGTCAATAGAATGAGCTATGGCAGACCAAAGTCAACACCTTGGCTTTCCTGATTCTCATACCTAAACCTTCTCCATCACTTTATATTTTATTTTGCTTCTTAATGCTTACAGGTGTGCTTCTTTGTTTTCCTCCCAAACCTAGACAGTCAGAAGCATAATCTCATATATCACAACATGATCCACTTAATAAAAAGGTGGCTTTGACTCAGAGGCCCTGAGTTGAAATTTGACTTCCTTAGATCAGCAAACTTCAGTTTCTTCGTCTGTCAAGTACTACTGATATCACACTGTGGATTTGATGCAAGAATACATGTAATGTACATTACTGTGCTTTAGAATGATCGGGCCACAGAAACAGGTCCATAAATATTGATGTCATTATTATTATAACAATTGGATCACTCTGCACAATGCAATACAGCATTATGGTCAAAGAGTGATGGCTTTGAGGTTGCAAAGAGCTGGGTTCAAACCAGGCATCTGACTTTTCTAGCTGTGGAAATGCAGGCGGGACTTATCACAACAGGCGCAAGACATCCAGAACAGATGAGCAAATGAAGTTTGATGTTTGCAATATTCACTACGCTCACTATTGGAAAAATCCTCATCCATGCCTGCAATGACTGTGTCATTCAGCATTTAAAGTCTGTTTTCCCTTTTTATCTCAGTAGTCACAAGCAAAAGTTGATTTGCCTGTCACACCTCCTTCCAAATCTTTGCAAGTAATGGTTGCTTTGGCAAAGACACGGCCTCCCAGGTGCAAGTAGCAAATTGCCTTTGTGAATGAGTCTTTTTGTAAACAAAAGTAACAAATGCTAAGAATGCCTCTCAGTGACAGAATGTAAGGAAGCTACTCTGAAGGAGGTAGAGGGGAAAGAAGGATGAGATTTGCTATGAGGACTTGGAAAGATTCTGGATGGCATACCTTTCTCTATTATTCTCTTCCTGGTTAAAACATTTTTCATCATCAAAATGGTGCTGAAAATTCCACCATTATGGCTGGGAGGTCATCTGATACTGCCATCAATTCATGCAGTTCTTACATCATACTTGTCCATATAGGGAAGAATTTGTCAAAGAGCTACGGTAGCACCTCACAGACCTTGTCCTTTCAAAGTCCCCATTTTGAATATCTGATGGTAACTAGTCAGACTAGTCCTTTGATTAACACTTCTATGAGAGGGGTATTATCCTTAGTCCATTTTGCAGGTGAGAAAACTGAGTCAAGGACAGGTCAGTTAATTTGCCCATAGCAGTGATAAGAACAAGGCTTTGATCCCTAATGCAGATCTTAGTCCCTAAGTCTGGACTCTGCCACCTCTTACTCTGCTCTGTGTCGCACTGCACTGTAAAGTTTACAAGATCCTTTGCAACTAACGTCTGATCATTCACTGATTTCCTGTGCATCTTCTAAGCAGAAAGCTGTTTTACTTTCAAGGTCAAAGTTCATCAGGAAGTGTCTGTTTTGATGGTTTCGATGCAGACACTGGCACTATATGAAATTATCAGTGATATGAAAGAGACAGCCCATGTATTGGAAAAGTGTCCTAGACTCCCTTTTGCCTCCTTAATTCCTTAACTTTCAAGAAAATGTATCCACATTTTCCAATTCGCAGAATTGCTCAAAAAGCAAAAGAAATCAAAGAGTAAACTTAGAGGATACCATGTTTCAGGGGGAATTTTGACTTAAAAAAGTGGGGAGGGGCTTTACACTCATTTTCTGAGCTTGAGAACTTAAAATTCCTTCTCAATCGGATAAAATAATAAAACTACAGCATCACATCCAGAGGAGTTCATTACCTCCCCTTCTCCAACGTGCCAGGAGGGAGCTCACCTCCCCAGTGCCAGCTGTTTCAGAGGCCTGAGGGCCTGCTTCACCTCTGGGGACATTAGCTTTAACCTTTCAATCGCTTTGATTTAATCATAGAACCATGTAATTAAAATCTAATAGTCAAGTTTCAGGGGCAGAGAAGAAGCAAGGGCTGGGCCAGTTCCATTTAGCCCAAGCAGATGGCAGACTCTCCTCCTGAAATAACATGCTCAGATTGCCTGTTGCTAGCATGTGTGTAGACTCCCTGTTAAACACACACAACAAAAAGGTACAGTCAGTCTACATAAAGAAGGAGAGCTTCCTCACCTGTTTCCGTGAGATAAGGTGCAATGCATTTTTAATGAACACTTTTATCTCTCCTTGGCAGTCAAGACGGTTTCCACGTGATAGCCAAACCATAAGGCAAGCAAAGCTAATGGGTTTGATTTGTAGACAGCAGATGGACCCCCGGGTTCAAATTAACGCATTCTTTCTCTTCTGTTGCCTAAAGCTTTTCAAATGTTGAGGAAGAGCTTTCAGGATTGAGTTTAAAGATGATTCTTCAATTTGTTTAGCTGTTGTTAATAGGCAGGTGTTATTTCAACATCTGGTTGAAGTCTGTTTTATGATTGTACCAGGAAGTCATCAGTACCGTCTCCTACCATGTTAAATTGACAGTGTTTTGTCGAGGAATTAGTAACTTAGAAGTTTCCTTGCACTCTAAACCAGTATAATCGTCACTGAAAGAATGTGATAATATGAACTAAAATCTTAAAAAGGCTCGATTGCCCGATTTTACCACTTATTTGAAATGTGTAAACAAAAGTAAGTACATATTATCTCATATGCAATACTGAAAACAACCATCTAAATATCCTTCACTGGACCACTGATTAAATACATGTTGGTAAATTCATAAGATGGAATATAGGATCCAAATATATTTAAGTATATGATGTCAATTTTAATTTTAAAAACCTAGATGCACGTATATGAAAATGATATAATTACTTGGCTCTGGTTGGTGAGAATGTAGTTAATTATTTGTATCAATTTTGGGGAGATTTTTTTCAATAATAAGCGTATATTAAAATTACCTACATAAAGTTATTTACAAATCAACCGCAAGGCATTTTCATAGCTGTCAGAAATCTATGCTATTATTCATAGAAAGATCAAAACAAAAAACACCAGCCTCTTCACTGCAGTCATTTTACCAGGATCTCAACAGGATACTTTTGGCACAATATAGATAGCAAGGTGTTAGTTTTGCCCATTTTTATTTTAATGTACCATATATTTATGAAACAATTCTGATTTTTTATCAGATGACCTTGAAAAACAAGGCAATACATGTCACTAACTCAATTACTACTAAGTAACATTGACTTGAGAAAGCTTTGGAGATTGCATTTTGGACTCATATACTCTTAGCATCAAGAGTGGTAATAAAGGTAGTTTCCTTTTACTTGAATTTAAAGGAAAAACAGGCAGTTTTCTACATTTCCCTCACTCATTTCTTAAAAAGATGGCTACTTCTTTCTGTCTCTTTGTCTCTGATAGCAACACACAGGGAAGGATTCCTACACACAGACTTAACCTCAAAACATTCTGCAACACGGGCCAGGAACAGAGAGCTTCAGAGAGCATAGAGGTTAAGTGACTCAATCAAAGCACTCTGTGGCTGAGCTCTTAATAAAGTTCATGTCTCCACATCTCAGGGCAGGGTCTCTCCAAGGTGGCTTTTGTGAAGGGCACACAGGATCTGAATTTATTTCAGTTTCTTCTAGGAAAATGAAGCCAGTTTGAGAAGCACTGTGGATAAAGCTAATGAGTACTTTAGCTTTGCTAAAAGTTTTCCTTAAACCTCCAAAGGATGCACCAAAATTGAGATTCCAGAGATCACTTGCTAGGGTGATTGGTTTAAATAACTTAACAGAGCATTCTCAATGACCTGCATAGAACCTTCGGTTATTTTTCATACATGCATGACTAGCTAAATGGCACTCCTTTGATGCTCCTACAAGATTAGTCATCTAGGATGACCAAACTGCTACTTTTTAAAGTTAGTTTGTTCTCTTAAAACTATTTTGTGTGTAGGGCTTGCAATTTTTCTCAAAATGTTCCACTTGTATATGTGGAAGTATCTTCAGCCCTCTCTATACCATACTCTCAAGTGGAACACAAATTTAAAATATTAAAAAAATGTGATCTGAGTTTAGATGTAAAACCATAAATATCTGGAACTTATGTGATGCTTCCCTTCTTGTAGGTAATGGCCATTACACCAGCCATTTCATATCAGCTGACTTTGGTCACAAATTTGACTTTTCCTTAGATTATTCTTATATGTTTAAAGTTCATTTACATTCACAGCACAAATTATGATATTCCCAACATAGAACAAATAAAAAAGGCTAAAAGTTCCACAGTTTCACAGTTAAGTGAATTTTAGTATTATTATATTGATTAATGGCCAAAACTGTAACGTCTCTTCTTTCCATTGTTAAGAAGGGATGTGCAAAGGAGAAATTTTTCAGAATATTAAAGTCAAGTCATTGGTAATTTCTAGGTTTTTATAGATCACTGAAAATATTCTTATGCTTTTTAACTCATATATTTATTCTGAACAACTTAACTACTGTAACGAAATGAGAACAAAAATAACGTGTTTAAATACTCTAGTTGACCTTTGAATCGGTGAAGATTATGTTTTAGCTGCAGGCTAAAAACTGTCATAACCTCTTCTTCAATGTTGCAAAAGTTTTATAATATTTTGTTAGGGGAATTTTAGTTCAAAAATAAAGTTTTTTGTTTAATCAGACTAAGAACATTATAAGAAAAAATTGCAAAAGAAAAATTCTGTGGCCCCAAACTGTGTAAATCCCACTTTGAAGCGGAAAGGGCAAATTGTTTCCCAACGAAAACTCACCTTGGATATTCCTTAATTAAAAGAATGTATGTCAGGAAGTAGAAGTCTTTCCCCAACTTATTCAAAAAACTGCTCTCCCAAGTAGATATCCCTGAACAGCAGTAACATATTGCAGTGTATCTAGAGCATCTCACAGTATTATTTAAAGATTCTCCAAATAATTTATCAATTCAACTCATTAAAGCAGTCTCTGAAATAATAAGGTCATCAAAAATAGAATTTTAATTGACTTTAAATAATATGCTTAGGAAAGATTTTCAACATCAAACATACCTTTAAAAACACTTTGTTTTGCCTCATGTCTCAGGAATATTTGTTGTTCTCTGATCATTACTTTCCTTACATGTTGACTTAATGAGAACTATCTGATCTACATTATTGTCTTAGTGTTGTTTTGACTTCCATATTTAATACAGAAGCTGTTGTAGATGTGGTAGCCCAGTACCAGTGGAAAAGCATATGGAGGGGGGCAGGTGGTGATCATCAATAATGTGTTTGAAGTTCCTTTTATTGTTCAGGAAAATGAGAAAGTTTGATTAATATCAGACTTTAAGTCAAATATGCATGCTGAGATTTTTCAGGAAACCACCAACAGGATTAGAAACAGAACATGTATCTTCCAAATCAGCTGAAGGAAGAAACAAAACCAATTCATAAGAGACACAATTTAAGCATAGAGACATAGATTGGCTAAAAAAAAGAGCAGGAAGAGAACAACATGAAAATATTCACCAAAATTAAGTAAATCAATAATGATTTTAAAATAACTAGATAGATAACAATCAAAATAGTGTTTAGAATAACATAACAAAATTCTTCTTTCTGAAGAATTAAGCAAGTCACTACTTAATTATAAAGAAGGTATCTCACCAAATCATATAATAAAATCTACCCATTTTATAACAGAGTCAAAATATAAAACACACATGACAGAAATTGATATATGTACAATCACTTAACATATCATCCCCAAAACTGATAGAATTAGCAGGCCAAAGAAAAAAGTGGAAGAGATAAAGTGAGGTAATATTAGCTTAATCTGATGGAGTTATACAGAATTCTGTAAAAAAACATTTGACAAAAGCACTAGTTTCAAGCAAATGACCAAAGTACTAGGCCATAAAATAAATCACAATGAATAATAAAAAATTTCTATTTTCCACAAAAAATTGCTATCTTCACGTAAGCCCTTTGACTTAAGTGAAAATAAATTGGAAATAATTAATGAAACATACCTATAAAACAAGAAAGGGGAAAAATAAGAAACTTGTAGACATTTTCCAAAATAACTCCTGAAAAATTTATGGATCAAAGGAGATGATCAATGGAATTAGAAAAGTTTTAAAGATGAACATTAATTTAAAACTGAATAAAAAGTTTGAGAGAGGCAGCTACATTGGTACTCAAAGAGAAATTCATAGTTTCATGTTAAGGAAAACAAAATTTAAAAGTTTTAGAAATAATAAAAAGCTGAAATTTACTACTTGGTATATATATATAAAACAAATCAATAGGTTAAACGTGAACAAATAATAAGCAAGTTAACAGATAATAAATAAGTGAAAAGAAGCTTAAATACTATAGGGATTGGGTAAACTCAAAATCAAAACCAAAATTAGAATTCATTTCCACCCCAAAATAGATATACATTGAAATATTTTGCAATAGGGAACAGCAAGGATGTGAACATGATAATTTTCAAATATCATTGATGATAAAGAAAATCAGTACATTCTCAAAAATGATTTGACAATATCTAGTTAAGTTAAAATGAAAAATAAATTTTTAATCTAGGAATCCAAATTCTAGATATATATGCTTAGGGAATTTTCATATATAACACCAGCAAACATAGAAAGATTATTCATGCAAAGAGAGTTTATAATACTGAAAAATCTAAAACAGCTGATT
The DNA here is from genome assembly GCF_902686445.1 of Sciurus carolinensis. NCBI lineage: Eukaryota > Metazoa > Chordata > Mammalia > Rodentia > Sciuridae > Sciurus > Sciurus carolinensis. The sequence goes on along the minus strand of NC_062214.1, from coordinate 182,991,290 downwards.
GTTCATCTACATGATAAAGTAAAATTAAAAATCCTGCATATTTATACAATAAATGTATTTTCAATGCAGTACAGTGTCATACTATACTGAAAATGAATGAATTAAGGAAATGTGAGTACATTTCAAAAACATGATATTAAGCACATAATGACAAAATACAGAAAGATTTATTGATGTTTGAAACCATTTATGTACAAATTTAAATGATATAAAACGATGCCATACTGTTTATCAATACATATGAACATAGTAAATATTTAAGAAGCAAATTATTCATGTAAATTTTTACATGAATAAAAGTTCTGAAGCAAATTTATAACATAGCTGATTGATGGCTACATAAATATTCCTTTTATCACTCTTGTTACTTTTCAGTGTGATTAAAATACTTCTTAATAAAAGTGAAATTGTAAATAAACAAATAATAAAACAGTAAACTCTATAATCACCTAGGACAGATTTACTACTTCTCAGAATATGACAAAGAATTCTACATGTGTATGAGACATAAAATAAGAAAATAACAGTGAAACTGCATCTGCTCAAAACATTCTCTTTGAAATTGTTGACACACTCAAGTAAAGATAAACGAAAAGTCCAAAGTTAACACAAAAATATTAATGATATAAAGGTCATGAAATTTTATAATGAGAGAAGTTATGGACAATATTACAAATTTCAGTATAAAAGAATTTGACTTAAAATCCTTTGCATAAAATTAGTATGATAAAAACAGTGTTCTGATTTTGACTCTGAGCTTTTTGTTTGTTAAGATCACTCTGTCATTATCCTTGTACATTATTCAAAATTTAATCCAATATATTCTGTGTCACTGGTAACAAATGTGGTTAAGAAGTTCATCTGACAAAACATTTTGCACATTTCTGAATTACGTTCTGCCTCAAGACACTCATATCCATCTTGGTTCCTGATTATCCTCTTGATTTTCAAATTATTAAGGCTCATAAACCAAAAGACCAATGGATCCAAAAAGGAGTTATAGCATTTGCGACAGATTTTGTTATTTGCTTCAGGCAAGTTCTTCCAAGGAGCTATTAAATCATCAAAATTTGGGTCAAATGATTTCTATTCAAGTACATTGTTATCTGAATAAATATATTGGGGCTTTCTAGAGGAGACTGAAAAATAGAAAATTAATAATTAGTCAATTCCCAGATTCTTAAATCATTTCTAAATCATTTATATTTATGATTCTGTAGTCAAACTACCGGGTGGCCTTAAGTTGCATGGAAGTAATAGACATGTTGTCAGGAACAGTATCAAAATTGTTCCAGAGCTTGGAAATATTTATTGGTATCTGTTATGAAGCATTACCTGCAGACAAAGGACATAGGCACTATGAGTTCCAAGGAAGTGGTAAGTTAGGAAATAGAAAGTCAAATTCTTTGCCTGCTTGCCCATGGTTAAAATTTATTCATTCAAAACATTTTACATAGGTCTTTTTACATGGCAAACACTGTGTCAGGTTCCAGTAAACAAACCCTTACATTCATGGACCTTACAGGGAGATAGACACGCAACACATAGAGAGAAATGACCACTGAAGTTGGTATCCTTGGTGCAGGTAGTTAGGGAGGAAGACACAACATCTTCTCTGTATCTAGTTCAGAAAATAAAATCTACCTTAGGCATTTAGGGAAATTACACACTTGGAAAATTAGATGAAGAATTAAAGGAGCAAAGAAAGGGGGCCGCCAATGGAAGTTCTAGGTTTGAGAGCACATTTCAAAGAGTGCTGTCCTTAGTTAAGAAAACACAGCTTTATTGCAGTCACCATCCCCACGTTAAGCGCTCTGGACACTCATGTCTCAGACAACCTACTAACTGAAGTAACAATGGAAGGATGGATCTGTCCCTTTTTGTCTTTGAAAATGCATAAGCATATTTAATTGTGGAAACTCATTTGCACCCAGACCTCCAGCAACAAAGTGTTGTGGGAAATGAGACGCAGAGGTTCATAACTTGTTTAGTTTGGAAAGCCACCTGGGAGGATAGGAGTGACTGTATCCAGGACACTGCACTCTTAGATGACTCAAGGCTCAGAATCTCAAGTAAAAAAAAAAAAAAAAAAAAAAAAAAAAAATATATATATATATATATATATACACACACATATATATACATATATTATATATATATATAAAAGAAAAACACCACCACCTGATTGAATAACATATAACAACTCTCCCTTATACAAATAGATGTGTTTAGGACACTGTTATGGTTTCTATCTGGAATGTTCCTCAAAGTCTCAAGTGTTAAAGATTTGGTCATCCATATAGCAATGTTCGGAGGTGGGTCTTTTGGATCGTCATCGGATTATGAGGGCTCTGACTTCTTCAGTGCATTAATCTATTGATGCTGGATGAACTACTGGGAGAGGGTGGAGACTGCAGGTGGTGGGGTATGGGTGGAGGAAGTAGGTCGCTGGGAGTGTGCCCTGGAAGGGTCTTTCTTATCCCCGCCCACTTCCTCTCTCCCTTTCTCTCTTCCTGCTGCCCAGCGGCCATGAGCTGACAGCTTTTCTCCACCATACCCTTGTACCACAGCAAATGGGTGCTGAACCATGGGCAGAAACCTCTAAAACCATGAGACAAAACAAATCTTTCTTCATTTAAGTTGTTCTTGTCAGGTAGTTTGATCATAACAAGGAAAAGTGACTAACAGAGACTCCTTTTATCCTTTTTCTATTTCATTTTCCTTTTGACAGCAGCCAGCACTGTGACTGGTCAGGAATTTTGCCCAGTAGAATGACAAATTTTCAGACCAAATGGGATTTTACTAAGAATGGTTCTGCCTCTATAACGTTATTACAGTCTTCTGTGTAATGGTACATTTAAAAAAAAAAAAAAAAAGGTAGGAGAACTTAGAGGTGCTCCTGGAGAACCCCTTTGGTTCCACATATACAAATCCTCATCTGTGTAGAAATAACTCTATTCTGCCTAATAACAGGATCAATTGTGCCAGCCAGTGCAGGTAACTTCTTTGCCTATGAATTCAGTGGCAATGGAAAGACTAAATTACTCAGCAGTAATTTTATATTCGAAGGGATCATTATAATGTCCTCTTGTAGTGGGAAGGGGCATTATTCCCTTGAGTACTAAGACCTCGAAGCTATCACTTGCCAAGTTTAGGTAGATGGAGAACTAAATATTATATGTGAGGTACCCAGATAAGAAATGAGTGTTGCCTCTTCCAGTCCCACATTTTGTTTTTCAAAAGCATATAAATAGACATATGTTATATTGTTATATGTTACAAAGTTCAGTTCTGTTGCAGAAAACAAGAAAACAAAGTTCATAATATATGTTCAATAAGTTAGTAATCTGTAAGATATAGTAAGCATAGAGAAACCAAGTTACCTGCTTTGTATACTGAACATAGAAAAGGGCAAGAAAAGTGTAACAATCGTAATATACTAAATATACATGAGGTACTTGAGGCACTTGGCATTATTCATACACTAAATCCCAATGAACAATACAAGGTATTCAGAATATATAAGGGTGTATAGGTCAACCACACATTAGTGACACATATGTCCTGAACACATATGTCCACTGTCTACAAAAAGCAAGTACACATACATGTTCATCTAGTAATTAAAACGCTAGAGCTTGGCTAGGTGTGCATAGCTGTGTCCCAGTGTTCCCCAATCAAGAGCATCAGTTCTAGGCAATTTTTATCTCTTAGGGTACGTTCTTAAACTTCACCTAATGTCCTCATAGCCATGTCATCAGAAGGGAAGGCTGATACAATCAAGAGTCAAAACCTCAAGATTCAAGTACTATGGTCCATCCATCCCACATTCATCCTTTTCTAAAAAGAGTATATATACCTCATCTTTCCCTTCATTCCCATGATTTATTTTAAATTGATCCAATAAGTCATATGATTTGTACATCTTACTCTGGTCTATGAACCTTTCGTTCAATCGTTTCTGGAATTGCTTAAGGTGATTTCCATATGACATTTAATGATGGGGAGCAGATTACATATGTTGATCACTAATTCAGATCATATATTTTATTTTTAATAACAGTGTCCTCTTGAGTAGTCCTTATTACTATTTTAAAAGTCCATTTGCTTCAGGTAGTTTGTGGCACTTGATAACACCTGTAAATCCTACTGGCTAGAATCTATTTTCTCAATCATTTTGCTGTAAATGATTCAAAGCAATGTTGTACGGATCACTCTGTCAGTTTTTCATCACTGTAAGAAAATAACTGAGATAATCAACTTTTAAAGAAAACAGAGTCATTTGGGGGTTGCAGTTTTGGAGATTTCAATCCATGATACACTGGCCCCATTGTCTTTAGGACTGTGGCAAGGCAGTAGACCATGACTGTAAGTACATGATTGAACAAAACCATGCACTTCATGACCAGGAGGTCAAAGAGAAAAAGAGGAAGAAACTGGAGCCCTTACAATCTCCTTTAAAGTCCACCACCAAATCTTACCACTAGGCCTCACTTAAAGTTTCTACCATCTTCTCATAGTGCCAATTTAGGGACCAAGACACAGACATTTGGGAGACAAGAGCACATTCCCGATTTAAACTGTAGCAGTCATGAGATCAATTTCAGGTGTTCAATAGATGTTAACTCCAGTAATCTGAGCCTGAGGTGAAACAGAACATCATGGAGGAAAGCTGCTCAGTTTATGGCATCCAGTAAGCAGAGAGGGAGAGAGACAGGGTTGGGGGCAGAGGTGGAGAGGGTGGTGATCCTGGGACAAAATGTAATCCTTAAGGGCATGATCTTTTTTGAAGAGAAGATTAATAATTAAAAGGGGCATGATTTTTTCAAAAATTTCAGAGGTTTATGCTACTAATATCTTACCAGATTTTCAAGATTTTTCAAGTGCATGTCCATCTGCCTCAAATACTTTAGGTGCCATTAAATTTGCCAAATCACTAACCAAGTGATAAAGAGAGCAGCTCGACCATAGCTTGGAAAGCTAAGGAGTCTAATCTTCTTTTGGAATAAATTCAAAATCTACAACCTTGAGATTACTTGGTGAAGACACTAAAATAGCACATTGAAAAGTGGAATATGTTCCTTTCAAATATCAAAAAAAATTAAACCAAAAAATGGGTTTCTTTCTTTGGAGAAACTATCTAGGCATGCCCAATGAGCTCCCAGAAATTTGCAAAAGGTAATGGATCCCTGAGTTTTCATGAGAATTTTTTCTACCTCCTTTAATGCATGATAATTACCAAAGTATCTAGGAAATCTTTTACTCCATGCTTTTTAATTCAATCATAGGGTGTTATTAAACAATATACCTGTGTGACACCCTCTGGTATAATAATACAGTCAAGGACTCAGGGAGTATTCATGACACCCCATGGGTTATGATTTGACTTTTTCCCTCTAAAGTTCACATGTTGGAAACTCAATCCACAATCTCATATATCAATGATATTTGAAGATGGAGTCTTTGGGAGATAATTAGTATTTGATGAGGTCATGAGAAGTGGCCTTAATGATAGCATTATTGGCTTTATAAGAGGAGGAAGAGATAACTGAGCTAGCAAGCTTGCTCTGTCTTACCATGTAATGCCCTTGCCATATAATGATGAAGCAGGATGGTCCTGGTGCCAGCACCATGCTCTTGGGTTTTCCAGACTCCAGAATTGTGAGCTGACTAAACATCTATTCTTTGTAAATTACATTTTCTTAGGTATTTTTTATAAAAACAGAAAACAAACTAACTCCAAAATTCATTGAAGGTGAAATCATTCTGTAGTGTTCTTTGCTTATTGAGATAAAAATAATTTTTTAGATTGATAACTCCATATGAGATGTCACAATTCAGTTGATTTTTGTTCCAGTAAAGATCACAACTTCAACATAAGTAGCAATTGGAGTCAACACCTGAGTAATCTTATCTTGATCTGCTATTCTCTGGAATAACCAACTCCTTCAGGAGTCAAAGAAGCAAAACAAATGGGAATATCATAGAAGCATCCCCTCCCCAAACTAAAGTCTGGAAATTTGGTGAGTGATGGGGATACTCCATTATGATTACTAGTAGTAATCATAATACCAAACCTGCGTCTTTTATTCAGTTGTACATTTCAGGAGCAATTTAACTTAACTGAATGTCCAATTTATTCATAAAGTTGTGATAAGCAATTATGCAGTCTTTGAAAATAGCTTCAACCATGTTCTGATTACTGTACTCTTGATACCTGTTATAGAAGCCATCTCCACCCTGTAAATGGTGGTCAGTATTGTCATTTGTCCTTTGTCATTCCAGGAGGCCACCACCCCCACTTTAATAGAACACCCATTTTGAGAGCCATTGTCATACCTTCATTTATGTCCAAGAAAAGAGAGTCCTTATTAATGTATTGATAAACATTGTGGTGAAAGAATTACTCTTCAGTATCGTAGGAACATTATTAGATAATAAAGTAAGTCACATGATATGTAATTCCAATGTTCCTGTTGCACTACTATGGACTGCATATTTGTATGCCCTCAACGTTCATATGTTGCAATCCTAACCCTAATAGCAAGCACAGCATTTGGAGATGGGGCCCTTTGGGAAGTAATTGGACTATGAGACTAGATTTCTCATGATCATAGTAGTGCCTTACATGAAGGGATAAGACCAAGCTCCCTTTTATGATCAACATCCCTCTCTCTCTCTCTCTCTCTCTCTCTCTCTCTCTCTCTCTCTCTCTCTCTCTCTCTCTCTCTCCCTCTTTCCTTTCTATCTCTGGAGTATACCATGCAGACTGTTGGCTATAAGCTAGGAAGTGGCCTTCGCCAGACACCAAATCTCTGGGCACCTGATCTTCTTCTTCCCATCTTCCAGAATTGTGAGAAATAAATGAGAATTGTGAGAAATAAATGTTGTGTTTAAGCCACCCAACACCCACCAAACTGTATTCTTGATGTAGCAGGCTAAACTAATTTTTCCCGTAAATCTCAGTTTCTGATATGTTAAGAAATTTCTTGCTTCTCAACATCATTTAGTGTGGGTCACCACTGAGTCCAGATGTCGCTCACTCAATTTCAAAAGCAGAACAATTATAAACATTCTGAGTGTGGGGCTGAGCACACTGACTGAAGACTCATACATGCAAATGAATTGGTTAACTAGGTACAATCTATGATTTTTTCCCTTCATGATGTAACTCCCTTCAAAGTCATCACCATCGATATCCTCTAGGTTGCTCCTAATAATTTTTTTTTAAAAAAACCAAACTCCTTTAAAATAAAACAAACTCTTGACATTTTTTGTTGTTTTAACCTTTTCTTCCTGGTTCACACTTTGCATTGAATCCTCTCCTGACACACAGAGAACCAATTCTAAACATAGAGCTGGGAGGGGCCATGAGGAGAAATGGTACTGCTTGTCCACTTGCTACTTTAGGTGAGTTAGTTCTCTAAGAATGGAACAAGGATGAGAGCCTCCACTGGCAATATAAGCTCAATGAACTTGTTAGTTCAGTGTAGTCAGAGCAATCTAAATTCATCTAGCGTTCCTACTCTAGTTATCTGGATTTCTAATCTTTCTTAATTGAGTCCCTAACTTTCATGGAGTCCTAGTAAGGCTCTGAATGAGTCACATTATAATTCAGTAACAAATAATATCAGACACTGTGCAAATTCCCCGCCCCAATGGCAGCTCTGCCACTCTAGATAGAAAAGGTTTTATAGAAAAGATTTTAAGAGTTAGTCATAGATGTTCCTTGGCTACCAAAACCTTGACTTTAATAGGTCCTTCATTTCAGCAGGTGACCTCAGATAATAATTTCATTAATACTTTTTTTTCATTGCAAGATTACCAATGATCCATTATGTACTGGTAAGATTATACCTCTGTCAAATTCAATCAGGTTAGGCAATAATAACGAATATAACCTTGAGTAAATAAACCTGCAAACAGTTTTAGAACCAAATACTTCATTCAATAAGATTTTTTTTTAAAGAGAAGAAACAGAAATGATCCTGGTTATTTCAAGCAAGAAAGGATTTAATACGAGTATTATACATACACATGTCCAGTGAAAAGACTGGAGGAAGAAATATCAGGGGCTACTTCTTAAGCTGTCACACTGAAGGACATACTCTTGTGGCTCTTGTCCAGAGTCAGGTGTCCCCTGACCTCAGACACAGGAACACTGATTATTGCTAGGCCTGACTGCCTCTTGAGCCTAAGTCCAAAAATTGACAGGAAAATAGCTCCAGTTCATTCTACCCTGAAAACTTTGTACATTTGTACATGTGCTTGCAATTGGCAAAGCAGAATTCATATGTAGAACACAAATATAAAGAAGTCTGTTGAATATCGTTCTTTCCAGAAATTAAGGTATACAGACAGAATTAGGAATAATGAATACCAATTAGAGATATCTGGGGCTTTGACTAAAATCTTGACTCAGAGCCTGCCATCCCATCATTAAATAGCATGTTTTCTCCTTAATCCTTGGAGGCTGTTATGTTTATAAAAGCCCTTCTCTTTTGTTAGATTTCATCTTAGTGGGGTTTTAGCAGAAATAAGTCACAAACTAAATACTTGGTGGAAATTATTAGAACAATTTGCCACCCACATTATGGAGAACTGCACTAGATGTAGTACACACTTTACATACATTTAAACTCATTTTGTACTTACACCAAATCTGCCAGAAAAATGTGCCTACAATTTCTGCAACTTGGCCAAGGTCGCCTGGCTAGTGGAAAGACAGGACAGAATTTCCACACAGACAACTCAGCCATACTGCAGAAAAGCCCACAGGAGGATAAGAATGTTAGATGTGTTGTTTGCACCAAGCACTACAGTTATTCAGGAGGGTGAAGAGGAGGTAGCTTCCAAAGACTTGTTGCTAGAATGGTTTGAGCAGTTTCCTAAGATCTAGTCAAGGTGATTAAATCTCTTTGCAGCAATGCTAGACTCCAGTACAGAGCATGAAGCCTAATCAGTATGGATCCAGCACAAGTATACAGCCATGGTGATATCACAAGGGGCCTTTATTAAAAACCAGGCAAGTTGTTGCAGCAAATGGTTCTATAATGGCAGAGACCTTGAGGTGAGTCCTCCTCCTCCTCCTCCTTCTCCTCCTTCTTCTTTTTATTATTATTATTAAATTACTCTATCCCTCCTAATTCCCTTCTGGAGAAAAGACTTTCAGTCACTTTCCCAAGAATTATTAAAAAAAAAATACAAAGACATTCAAGGATATCTAATACTTAATATACTCATTTTGGTAACTAAATTTTACCTCACAAGGCAATCTTGGCCACAATCACTAATAAATTATAGTAACTGCATGATTCTAAATGTAGAGAATAAGTTGGAAAGTCCATTACTTCACTAAAGGTCTCACTGTCCTGAACAAAGTGTTCAGGTTGTTCATTTCTAGATTTCCTTTGCTTATCTGCAAGTTCATGGCAAAATCCATATGAGTTAAGTAGTCAGATAACTATAGGAAGTCTACTAGTGAAGTAGTACAGAAGTCTACTAGTGAAGCAGTGTGGTACAGTTGAGGAAGCAAACTGATTTGAAATCCTAAGCCCTGCACTTCAAATCTCACTCTGGTTCTTATTGTAAGATTTTAGCCAGTGCTTCCGGGGACTTAAAGTTTTCTGTCTTTAAAATGGGTGATGCACTTGATGGCAGTTGAAATGTCTATACATAAAAATTCTATTAACACTCCAATCCTGACCAAAATCACATCCATGTGCATCATTCAAATTCACAGAACTAGAGGAACAATAAGAGGTTATAACAGGAAGTTAATTTTAGTTTACTTTGCTCAGTAAGTAAAGAAATCCATCGGGTTCAGTCTTACACCTTTGCATAATTATTGTTCTATCTCTGGTGAAATTTAAGACAGCTTGAACAGAAGTGTGAAGTAGGCTGTGACAGGTTTGGGTCCCAGCGAAGCAGACTCAGAAACAGAAATCAGTGAAGAGGAGGAAGGACTTGATGACCTCCTGTGAAAGGCAGGGAAAGGAAGCAGGACCAGGTGGAGGGAGAAGTTAGTCAAGATGAGATCTCAAGGAAGCCTAAACTGAGCCATCAGGAAGATGAGATGGCTCCTTGGAGCTAATCTGAGCTGGAGTAAGCTGCCCAGGTCTTCCTACTCCCACATCCATCAGAAAGGGTATTCTGGGAAGAGGAAAAAACCTTGATGAAATACTCTGTTTATCCTGAGCAATATCCAATGGGGTCAACGGAAGGGCTAATGGCACGTCAGCACTTCTGAGGAAGCCAAGCATGCAGGTAAAGTCTGCTGCCCTTAAATTTGGGATTTCCTTGGGATCTCTCCATCTAAAAGTCTCTTGCTCAAGATTCTCCCATTTATCCTTTGTCCATACTCCATTGTCTTTTGCCCTTTATTGGTGATTGTTGTAATTGAATAAACCACACAGTGCTGACTCCCATCACAGTGGCTAGGAAACTGTTCACTTCTTGAACATCTAGGTAACATGTACTTAGATTTTGGTGATGGCACCTTGAATGAAAGGCATATGGATAAGGGTAGGCATTTTAAGACAAATGAAAGACAACTGAATAGAGATTCAGAATGACAGAGAATTCATGAACCCTTTAAATGATACTACTTTATGAGTAGAATTAACTCTATTGGGATTGTCAGTCCTTTTTAAAGGTAGCATAATTTTACAACATGAAAAATTTGCAGAAGTGTGTACCCTACCAGGTCTTCCAGGTCTTCAAAGAACTCTATTATGTTTTAAATCTTACTTTAAGTCATGTGATAGATGAGCATACAGGATATGGCAGCAATGGCAGATCCAAGTTCAAAGCCATATCATTCCTGGTCACACAGGAAGAGAATCCATTGTTTTGAGGATCTCACAGAAGAGAAGACTGAAATGCTTACTCTCTACAGAAGCACAGAATAGAGCTTAGTTCCATCACAAGAGATGGGAGAAGAAAGGGAAGTTGCATGGAGTTTTACATATCAAAGTGATGACTATATATTAGGCACTGTGTTGGTAACCATAAATGAATGCTCACACCAACACTATAGGAGGTGTTTTTATTATGTTTTTAAATATATAAAACCAAACACTAAAGAGGCAAAGTTATATGTCTGGGGAACACAGCTGGTAAGTGAATAAATCCACACGAGAACTCCAAATCCATTGCTATTTCCACGATGTCATATGCCATGGTGAATCTTGAATGACTTTTAATGACAAAAGTGAAACTTTATAGAAGTTGGAGTGCTAATATTATAAAGTACTTGTTAATGTTTTGATAACTCCTTGTTCTAGAGATAATTTTTTCATAGCTTCTGCATTATACCTGATTATTTAAGTTTATATGTGTGCCACAAATGATTTCTATGTTTAAAGTATCTATTTGTGTGTCCACAAAACATGATGCTTATTTTTCTTTAAAAAGCTAAGTCACATCACAATTTACTTGCCCACACTTCCATCACTATTCTGCATAATGTTTGTGTGGTTTTGGTTTTTATTGTTTTGTCTTACTGGTTAAAATGTCAACGATTTTGTATAAATATTTTACTTATGTCTTTTTCTCTTCCTTATGGTGTTTATTGCTTACTTTTCAGATTACACTGGCTTTTTAAAACAGACTTGATTTATAGTAATTCTTTCATTAGTGACCAAGTTATTTTAAAAACATGTCCTTTGAAACTTTTATGTTCTCATACTATGAAAAAATATCTGAACATAATAAGATGTGTTTATTTTTTTTCTCTCAGATGACTTGATTTCCCTGCAGTTAAGCAGTATTGGTGATGCACTGAACTGCTAGGTAGAGCTTAATTGTTTGTTAACAAAAATATCATTAAATACTTTTATCAGACTTACTTTGCCAAATTCCTTTTAATATCCTATTTTGGTCCTTTTTAGAGGTAGTATAATATTTGTACAAATTAAAAAAAATCATTTTGCTAATTTGGCTGCATTTTATTAAATTCCCTTTGCTGAATTAATGAACTTTTTAAAATTTCATAACAAGCAGCTAATGAATGAGAAAAACAACAGTTTATAAAAGAATAGATAATGATACTTCAATTTGAGTCCCAAGGATCACTTTCAAATTATATAGTTAAAAGCCATCAATGGTAAATATTAATCATTAGACTATTTTAAATTATTGGAAAGGCTGAACTATATAAATATCTTTATTAAAACAATGTTTCATTATTATATTCAGGTGTATGATATGATCAAAAAAAGATAGTACATATTGGAAGGTATTCTTAGACAATATTTAAAAGTCTAAACATTGTGAAATTAACATCCCATTGTTATCTGTTAAGCAGTGGTTTTATAAATGTATTAAAGATGATGGAAAGAAAAAGTTATCTAATTATCTTAAAAACTCATTCTCTAATTTTTTAAGATTATATTTGTGCATTTTTTTTAATTCAGAGAAAGAAGTGTCAGAGTCAGGGTTAAAATGTGTTGTACTTCATCCAAAATATACCACACTTACCACTTAATATTTTCCTGGGTGCTTTTCTCATAATTCCTTTTTTGTTGAGTATTTACTGTTTAATAGCTAGTACATAAAAGGCCTGCAAAGCTTGAAGATATTTTCAATATTTTAACAATTTTGCCTTATATAATTTTATTATAAGAGATTCTGTGATCATTTTTTTTGACATAAAGTATTTTATAAATATGTCTACTTGGTAATATAGTTTTCATTTCCCTGTTGTGAGGGAAATGTATTTGAATTAAGAATGAGTTTTGTTTCCAATTTCTGCTTTTCCTTTTCATCTGTCATTTTTCATTGAAGACTTGACATAAAAAATTCCACTGAATCCTTAGATGTATTGTGTTAATACCTCATTTCACTCTGAGGAAACTGAGGCTTAGGGACATTAAATAAGATGACATAGTTACAAAGTCATGGTTCTTCCTGACGCCATAGCTCCTCCTTTACATGATTATGTTTGTGGTTTCCCGAACATACCTAGTTTCAGGTTGTAATAACTAGAGTGAACCATTTTGATCTTTATAATAAAGTCAATGAAGCTGAGTGTTTAAATATTGCTATTATCTATCCAATGCAAATCTTGAATTTTACAAGAAAACAGGACACAAATCAGCCCAAAGAACAAAAACTCAACTTCCTAGGAAAACTAACAAGTATTAAACTGAATTTAAAGTCCTAACAGACTTATAAACTAACTAAACTTAGGATCAACAAAACTCCCACATTTGTGACAAAAGGAACAAACCAGTGAGTTAACTGATATTATCCAAGATCAAAGGGACAGCTGAGCTATACACCAATTCCCCATATTTTCACATCATAGCTGACGTGGACTGAGTGCCAGGGGTATGCCAGGTATTTTCCTGTGCTGTTGTGGTGGAGGTGCTTATTGTTATTCCTTATTTACAGACAAGAAAACTAAATCATACAAGTGATCAAGACCCAAGGTTAGTGTGAGCTAAAGCAGTGATTTGAATTGAGTTCTAGGCTTGTTTGCTCCCAGAATTAAAGGGGCCTGTCCTGTTTGAATAATATAACTTCCCATCTAATAGGCGATGGTCCTATAGACACTGCCACTCTCTGTCCAACATGGTTGCCTTCAATTGCAAAGCAATTAACTTTCTTCTTCCCCTTATCTCAGAAATAAGAGTGAACCATCCATGTTCCAACTAATGATGCCCATATTGAAAATATTTTTCAATAGAAACACCTGGGGAGCCAACCAATCAAAACAACAGTACTCCAAACAGAATAGATATTGGCTATAGACCATGTAATGCTGGTATTCACTTATACTTGCCAGATAATTGTTCTGAAACCCATTAAACTATGCAGTAAGAAGAGAAAATACTATTCCCCTCAGAATCCAGATATCTAAACTTCTGTGTTTATTGCGCATGCAAAGACAGAAAAATGAGGGAAATGAATACTACTAATATAGACCACTGTGAGTGAGCTGCTTTGAGATTATTATAACTTTCACAAAGTGTGCCAGAAAGAAAAAACAACATGATCTAGCTGAAGAGGATATATGCTTCTCAATGATAACCAGATTACAAAATTAAAAATGGAATCTATTGCAAAAAGTGCCTGTAAAACAGGTGGGAGACTATGACATCTGCATTGCATAGCCACGGAAATGTTCTTTTGGTTGCTACCATGTCTACTGTGCAATCCAAAGGTGAATTTACATGCCATAATTGGTGGTATAATAGAACCATCATCATGTCATTCAAAATCATAGATTTGGGGGACTGGCAGTCCTTGGTTTGATCATCAGCACTGAAAAAAATAAGTGAAGAAATAAGATTATAGATATTTGAAACAACTTTATTACCCTGATTTTTAAAAATGTTTTGGCTCTCTACTCTCTGCTCAACAGTCATTCACAGGCCTTCGATACTCCCAATTCTTGAGCTGGTTTTCAACAATAACCAAATGTGTGGGTGCTCTGCAGACTAGAGAGGAAATATACTGCATTACAAAGGGGTGCATTTTCTTTCTGCTCAATGATGTTGTTCAATGGTCCCACTCATAAGACAAGATCGTGCTGCTATTCTGTTATCCTGTGGTGCCTAGCCTTCCTTAGCTCTTCCTAAGCAAAAATAAAAATTAAAAAAAAACATGGAAAATGAAAAGTTGTAATGTGATTATTGTGCAGCGTTATGTGGCATTTTGGAAGTTGATTATCTTTAAATAAATAACCCCTATATATAACTCTGATCTTAAAACTCAAGAACTTGGCTTTCACGTTAAAAAGATGGCACTATGTCACCCTGTGTTTCTGAATTCATTCTGTATAGAAAATACATGGTGTTGATGTTATTTATTTGGTACTTTTTAGTATCAGATTCTATGTCGACACAGTATCCTGTGTCCCTGCCTCTAATTCTGCCAGCCACTATATCTGTGAAACATCACATTCCCTATTTATGGAAATGGGAACTGATAATTTTGAAGTGTAAGTCATTGCCAAAGTGAACTGTCTGGTCAGTTGCAGGGTCAAGTTTCCAAAGAGTGAGCAAACTCAAGTGAGTGTGAGCTGCTAATAACCACCTGTCTCCACTGCCTCCTGTAGGGGTTATCATTTCTAGGATAGACAATTCATTCCCAAACAGGTAACACAACAGGAACATCTAAATGACACATGCTGCAATTTTATATAGGCTATGACAGTGAATAATAACTGTCTCTTTTGATTTTGCTGATGGAAAAGAAAGGAAAAATCTATCTCTGCTTTTTACGAGGGAAGAATTCATTTTGACTAACAAACTGTCAACGTTTCTGACTCTATGTCTAACCATGCTTTGTAGACTTTTCATGATGGTGACACTTCTTTTGCAAGGTGATTTTGTAAAGACACATCTTTACATGCCTTTCTGCAAGCTGGTTCAGGCTTCCAGGTTGTTCGTAACGCATAAAAAGTAAGTTCTTCACGTTACTTCAGTAGTTCCCTCAGTTCACCCTGTAGGTGTAGACACAGCCTGATTCCATCTAAAACTTTCAAATCAGATAAATGTGTGACCATCACATAGTCACAAAAACAAAACTTCCGTAAAAGACATAATAGGTAACTAAAAGTTATTTTTAGAAAATACATTTTATTCCTTCTTGTAAAGTACATATTGGGAAGTTTAAATGGTTCCACACAATTCAGAATTCCACAGATCTCAGAGGCTTTTTTAAGTCGCTTTGCCAAAAGTGACTAGTGGGGTGGCTGGTCCCCGAGAAGGGGCTGGGCACTGTGCTCAGCATGGGATGAGGTGAAACATTTGATAGATAGGTGCCTCACATCTAGGTCACCTAGAGTATAGGCATGAAACAGGCCCATGGAAAATTAAAATATGTAGGTGCTAAACAGGAAAAATTCTGAAGTGATATTAACTGCATGGGGGGAGGGCTTCAGAAAATTGGCAGGTGACACTGAAGTAGTTTTTTAAGGGCCATGTTTGACTTATATCTAAAATGAGCATGTCCCCAGGCAAAGGAGAATGTCAGATGATGTTCCTTGAGCAAATATAACAGACAGCACTTGAGATGGCTGGGAGATAAACTGAAAGCTTTCTGTGTATGTTCATTTTAAATAAGTGTCTCATGGAAAGTTTATAATGAAGGCAGAGGCAATACAGGTATGGAATATCGGGAGCAGTATGTGTTAATAAGCATCACAGGTGTTAAATTTCTATCTTGTAAGTAATGGTAATGGAATTTTCTGAAAGTAAGACATCATATTCATCCATTTTTAATAGACTGTCCTCTGTCCCAGTGTGCAGGAAAGGTTAAAGAGGGAAAAGACTAAACGAAAGTCAGGAAACAGAGAGGAGAAAACATACTTGAGAGGCTCAGGCAAGTGCTGGATCCGTGGCGGATTATTTCAACAGACACGTAAGTGTTTGAATGAAGCATAGCATAGCGGCAGGAGCTGCCTGGGGCACAAGTTGAATATGAGTGACTTCTAGGACAGATTTTGATGATGCAGTTTAACTCCACTGCAGAACTGTCTTATTCAGCACCCAGACTTACCTATCCTCAGTAAATGTTGGCTGAATGAAAATAAAAGCAATCCAACAAAGGTCCATGTATTCAATGTATTAACCAACTCACAGCCAGTAGTGTTACATTTGATTAGGAGAAAAGTGACCCACTATGGAGGTTTCTCATGTCCCTGAAATCATAAGAGTCCTCCAAAGACATATTGAAATTTTCATTTAGTTTAGACTTCATACCAAGAAAGTCAACAAGGGGGATGATCATTTGGTGTGCATATGCAAATGACATCTGGTTTGAGATATATCATTAAAAGTTCTGTGTCCTTAACTTTCAGAATAACTCATGAAAATAAAGCCCCAATAATATCTCCTAAAGCACACATTCTTTATTTGTACTATGAGGAGTATAAATCTAGAAGCCAGGGTGCTACACCTCTAATCGATTCTGACATAAGTGCATCTTCAGCGGGATCTACAGAATACTTAGGGCAACCTCTCAAGTATGAAACAAATGATTACTAAAAATAGCCCAAGTCAAGTTATCTTGTAGTTCTTTTTCATTGTGGGTGGAGACATATTTTGCTTCCATCTGAAGCCTTCAAATCAGGCATGAGGGCATCAAACAACCACAAAAATGGAATTTCTATAAAAAACTGGAATGAATGAAAAAGGGCTTTGAAAGTCAAATATTTTTTGAGGTTTTCCCAGGGTTCCCTTGATTAGTCATAGACAATAATACTGCATCCACAGAGAGAAATTACAATACTTCCATCTTCACATATCTTTAAACACTGACCAAGAATTTGTCCTGAAAGCCAGTCAGTCTTAAGGCCAATCAATTTATTAAGGGGCAGGAAAACTGCTAAATGTCCATGGAGACCTGCCTGGGGTTAGTTCCTAACTGTGCCATTTGCAATATTTGTGGCTATGGATCAATCACTTAATGTCGCTGGAGCTGAGATTTCAAATCTGAAAAATTAAGAGACCATACTTTACATGGTTATTTTAATGACTAAATGCAAATATGTGTATCAAAGCATTTTGGATACATATTTTTGTATACATAGGTGCTTGATAATTGTCAAGTGCCATTATTATTGAAGATTGATTTCCATTCTGGTGCATAATAGAAATCCAAGAGTTTGCATGTGTAATTACAAAATACAATTCCTAAAGTTTCATTTATATTTACTTGGCATAAACTTGAAAATTTAATTCAAAATGAGCTCAGATTTCGTTAATTTGCTGTCACTTTGCATCACTTATTAAAAGCAAAGACCACCTTAGAAGGTAGATGGTATAGCCACCTTTCCAACACGCAGGAATCTCTCTTTCTCATTACCTTGGACATGCTGCTAGTTTAATAAAAAGAATGTCAAGTGACTGTATGTGCTCTGGGACACTAGTGCATAAGGGAAAAATTATTATAAAATCCATGTGTTCTTTACCAGCAGAGTTTCATTTTTATCTGAATCCTCAGTAGAACCTAACAGTAGACAGTAGATGAGGAGTAAATACATTAGGTGATGATGGACATGGTGGAATAGAACTTGGACTTGATTTGGCTAGGACTGCATTTGTTCTATGAAGCCTCTGAATTCAGCTGGAGCCTGGAATAGAGGAACAGGACCTTCGTAACTTCTTTTAAATGAAAGGTACTCCTTGGCCAAGGGATCTAGTCTCCATAGAGTAATGTCTGTAACTCTTGGCAAAAGCAACCAAGAACTAAAAGGACATTATTTTACATAAAATATTCCCACGTAATATGAGTCGCCAGTTACCACTCTCTCATAGTTCATTTTCTAGCAGAGGGTCTACAAATAAGTAATACTAGTTAACTGAAAGGTCAAAATTTTATTTCCTGATCTCTGTCAAAATACATTAGTGGTGAAAATGGCCAAGAAGGTTAGGGGAAGGAGTTCTGGAACATCCCATGAGACTAATCCAGAATATCCAGAATTGAACTTGAACAGACACATTTTCATGAGTGTCCACAGAAAGTATAGGTGATGAGCTCTGAGCAATTCTAAAGGAGAAAGGTAGCAGGAGGATTCTTACAGAAAACTGACAAGAGTTAAGAGCATGTTAAGAGCAGATTATGAGAGAGAAGACTATTATGACTGGATAACTACTTTGGCATTATCTACATCCTAAACAACATCATCTTCACAAACATAAACCAATATGCTCCATATATGTGAGTATATGTTAAGGATACTTGTGAGAACACAAAATTTAGTTGGGAAGTAGGAAAGAACATGAGGTTTTCACTAAACCCCTCAAAAAAAAAAAGGATCAACGGCCCTTACATAACACAAGTTGCTTGCATGGTCAGAGAATATGAAAATCCTTTCACCTCTTCCATTCCTCTTTTCTCTTTTCCATTAACCATACAAGTACTGGCTGTATCCCAATGAACTGAGTAGATAAACACAATGTGGTTTTCTTTTAAAATAAGCCTTTACTGAATATATCAACAAGGTACTGTATAGTGTGGAGCGACGTTAAAGTTTGTAGTTAACAGAGTGTGTGACATGGTAGGTCTCAGAGGATGTGTGATGCAGACTCTTCCAGCTCCTTGAAGTCCCTGGTCAGAAAGAACACACCAAACACAAACCAGAAGCAAATTGACATATGATTCAAACAATAACAAGTCATCAGGATTGACTTTCAGCAGATCGATCAGTCCTACAGGGGACAAGCAGTGCTGATGCCTCACAGTGTCTCAATTGGTTACAAGTCTTACACCCCGTGGACATCTTTACAAATGCCCTCAGGTCTACAAGTATGCACGCACATGTGTACTTCATACTGATTAAAAAATGCCTATTGCAATAGCCTTGCTTTGTGCTCTTTTGGTGGGTGTGCAGAGAGAAAAACAAAAATACAACCAGAGATTTGTCAACAGCCTCATCCTATGTGTAAAAAACTTTTTCCCCACAGCCAGTGAAGAGCAACCCCTATTGCCAGCAACTGTCTTTCAACCCTGCAGAAATGACTGAAGAGGGATGTGAGCTACAGCTTCCTATTTTTAGTGTTTTGACATAATAAAGAGCACCAGGAAATATTTGACAAGAACAAGAACTAGAAGTTGTTTTGTGTATGTTATTGTTTTCCCTGTTTTGTGCTCTTTTCTGCTTTGCTCTTCCATGAAGCTGGGAAGGGAAGTTATGAGCCTATGTGCTATTCTCACGCTCTAAAGTAAAATGTCTCCTTGTTAAGGTTGGAGAAAAACGCCATAAACAAAGACCTTGAGTGAAATTAGTCACTTCACGGTCAAAAATTGCAGTGGATGCTACAGCCGGGTATGCTGATAGAGTGAGGCACCTGCTCCCTGTGGATGACAAAGTTGCCCTGTGTTTTTTGAGTGCATGCTTTGCTCACAACATGAAGAGAAGGAAGTTCTGACTTGGTGAAATGACTAAGACCATTATGATCAGTACTAGTAGGAAATGGAGCTGTTTTATAAGCTACTTCAATAAGACATTTTACCAGATGGGTCACATCACAATTTTTGTTTACAACCTTGGGGGAAAGTTTCTAATATGGTTTCAGCAAACATCTGGATAATTAGAAATTGCATTTTTTTTCCTAACACAGGAGATGGTTTTCTACTTGTGCAAGGAAAATAGGGAACTTCCTTGTGGTCTCTGACTGTGATTGTCCCATGCAATGTGTAGGCAGTGGAGCTGAGGGTGTTTGAGTGAAGTCCAAGATCTCTCCACCATCAAAACACCTCCCCAAACAAGCAGGTATGAGCAACAATTTTATCTGTTGATAATATTGTATGACCACGGCTATGCTTTCTCCTTTTGGAATGTCTTCTGTACTGTGACAGATTTCTGCACTCTGACAGGGCCGAATACTATGTGAGATCATCTCGGCTGGTCAGACAGCATTGAGCTCTCTGTAAGCCATCGGTTCTACCATGGTATTGGCCTGCATCTTTGACCTTGACTAATCACCTCAAAATACATAATGATGAAACCAAAAGAGGCCAAAATAAATACAGAGCAGATGTACCCACAGATCACACTCTCATGATGAAACATGCCAGTCAAAGGATAATCCATCAGTGACAGTCAGCAATTTTCATAAGATGCCAGAGACTTTACATATTTTGTGATGTGCTTTCCATCCTGGTATAGGTGAGAGTCCTAGGCATATTATTATAAATGGCAGACTGAATCTAATTGTGGCACTCTTGGTTATGATGTACACAAGATCAAAATTTTCCTGTAACTAGATTTTCTCTCTTCAGCAGAGAAATTCTGTCAGACCACCCTAACCATTTCACATGACTGGGTCTCCATTGTACTACTTAAACCTGAAATAATTCTGCAAAATCCTAAAAGATATTATAAGAACCTCTCCATTCTTGGTCTTCCTGGCCCAAAGCAGAGAGGTTTCGACAGCCAAAATTCCCACTGGGAGTTAAACATACAATACCAATAAATGAGGATGGTTATTTTGTGAATAACAGAAATAAAAGCCCTCAAAAGCCAGAGTACCGTCATTTGAACACGCAGTTTTATCTACACAGCCAAGGCAAAGAGGCCAGTGGAAGGACATTATCCAGCTAAGTAGAAAAAAACCCCATGACAATGTCCTGATTCTAGTTGGCTTACTATTACACTGATCACCTCCACAGGTTGTCTTATTCCTTCGTGGTATGGACCTATCTTTAAAAACACAACAGCCCAGACCCTCTAGCTAACAGACTAAAATGGAAACCAGAGTCACTTCAGAATTAATTTAAATTAATTCATAGTTAAATTCAGCTCTACTGACTGCACAGTTTCAAGTCTTGTGTCTACAACATTCTACCTTCAGTTACATATTCTGCTTTTCTGAGGGATGAGGGGAGATTAAAATATATAAGTCAGGGTATATCATAAAGGAAAATAAAGCTCTTACTATAAAGAAAAACTTGCATAGCGTTTTATACCTAAACTTTTACAAAGATGCATCACAGTTTTATTTTGCTTAGAAAGACAGAAAGCAAGAGAAGTGTGACATTTACTTCATGAATCCCTAAAATAATGGCCAGTGGTAACGGAAATATGCCACACAGAGTGAAATGTGAAATGTAGACATGATCTACAAAATAATTTTCCAAGGATGCACTTTGTTTCAGGTAATGCATGTGATCTATAGCCCTTCTACATCTAAGGAGCGGTGAGGATTAGAGTAAATGGTACATGCTTTCTGAAGATGGACATTGCTTCAAAAACACTTAAGATTAAGTACAGACATCCCTATTCCTATTTTATGCCCTCTGCTTGCTGCCCTGCTCTGCCAACATTCAGGTAAACCCTCATTCTCTGACTCGTTCATTTTTCATTGGTGGTCTTCCAAAAGATTAACCATGCCTCCACAATTCCCAGATGGGAGGAACTTCCGTGATCGAAAAAGAACACATGACATTTCAAAGGCGGAACGGGATCAAAGTCGGTCTGAGACAGAAACCTGGTATTGCTTTTAAAAATATGCATTCTTTTGGCCAGCTTTGATGTGTCCTTACAGAATTATCAGCAGTGAGAATTAGTATGTGTTTTCAAAAGTACATAAGGATATTTTGTGCAACTGGGACTGGCATTCATAATTCTCTTTGAAATACTGAGCAGAGGGGGACAAACAAAGGTGGCATAAACAACTTAATTACAAAAATATATGCAAAATGATTGGAAGACAAGAATTTGAGAGGGGGTAAAGGTATTAATTCAAGCTATTTCAACATGATACTAATAAAGTCAGTTGACAGAGTGTGATAGAACCACTGATCAGTTGCTTTTGTCTAAATAGTATCAGTATTTTTTAAATAACAAGTT
Organism: Sciurus carolinensis; assembly: GCF_902686445.1. Lineage (NCBI taxonomy): Eukaryota > Metazoa > Chordata > Mammalia > Rodentia > Sciuridae > Sciurus > Sciurus carolinensis. The sequence continues at coordinate 182,968,984 of NC_062214.1, read as the reverse complement.
GTTTTAATATATTTCAAACACTGTTCTCTCATTGGTCTAAATATCATGTTGATATAGCCTCAGTGAAACTACCCAAATAATTCTCATTATCAAAAATAATTCCATTCAATATAATTCTTCCCATTATTTTATTAGGCTCTTCTAAAAAAGTATTCTAGAATATATCTCTGTTGAATGTGATTCCACCTGACATATGATCTGAACAGTGACACTTTTTAAGGGATTTTTTTCTTGCTAGGACTGATCATACCGGTCCCTGAAGATGACTGGCATCAGACTCAAGTCTCTAACTCTGTTATCACATAGGGCCAGGGAAGCATGAAGAGCGATTTCAAAGCGCCCACTCAGAAAGCCACTCCCTGGGTTCTAAGGTCTTTTCAAATATGCTCTCGATTTTCTCGATTCTGTCAGGCTGGGTTCACTTATCTCACAGGAACCGGCTTCCTTGTGATGCTTTGTAAATTTCCTGCACTGGGTCAAGTCGGGGTAACTACCTCCTTTCTTATATTACGGGATTTTTCACTTTTCTTCCAGACCAGGAGGTACAGAAATAGCGTGACAACGTCTCAGCCATTTCTTGCTTTACCCATTATTCCTCTTACCCCGAGGAGTCCATGTGAACCTGCCCTTTCATCTGATCATCAGCTCTAGGAAAGGAATTTATCCTGACAGTTTCCACAGCAAAGTGGCTAATGCGCATCATAAGGAAGAATCACTCTTGCTTCTGCTTCGGCACTGGGTTCTCATTGTACAACCCCGTACAGTACTTCAGCAACTAATTTTTTTTTTTTTTTAAGATTTAAAAAGCAAAGAGTTACAAAACTGTTTGTCATTAACATGAAATAGAAAAGATAGCACTTTTTTTTTAAATCCCATTATATAGTACACCGTATAAATTACAGAGTATTCAAATGCACAAATGCATCTGTGTAACATTTATCAAATGTGATCTGCGTGTCTGTGCGCACACACGTGTGTGTTCTCAAGAGTTTGGCGGTTCGCCTTCCTAACGCTGGACCTCTGGCTGTTACGTGTGGCAGTGTTCCAGGTCTGGCACGCTGCTGTTGCAGTATCTCATGTTATTGGGGATATGGCAGTCTGTGTAATTAATGCCCCCGTTTGGGGTGTAAATGGGCTGCAGTCTGAAATCTCCTTTAAGGAGCTGATCGTTATTTAAGGAGACGATCTGAAAACTGGTTTCCGTCATCTCCAGGATGGAGTTGTCCTTCTTGGTGCCCGCCTCGCAATAGTCATCTTTCCGCCGGCCCCGGTTGTACTTCCACTTCTGCGAGGTGTAGCGCCCCTTTTTGTGCATGTGCCAGCAGAAGACGCTGAGCAAGACCACGAGCACGAATATCACTGCACCCCCGATCAACCCCGCCAGCAGAAAAGGGGAGCCCACGCTGTGAGACGTCGTCTGCTCATGACTGGAAGCGGTGTTGCTGCCATTGTTCGAATAGGAGGCATGGGTGGTGGCCTCCGAGCAGACGGTGTCTTCTACAGCGCGGTAGTTAAAAGCATCCAGTGGCACTAAACAAATCCGATAGGTGGATCTGGGCTCCAAATTAACCAGGCTCAGGTGTTGCTTCTCCCCACTGACGATGCGCTCCTGAACGATGCCCCCCACCAGACTGTGGCCCATCTTCACCCATGTGAGTTTGTATGCCATCACAGTAAAGAGAGAGAGCCAGCTGACTTGGATGGAAGTATCATTCACAAAGTGGATGGACAGCTGGATCCGCTCAGATATAGGTGGAGTTGCTCTTTCTCTGCCATCCCAGTCAGGCATGGTGGGAAGTTTCGATGTAGTAGGAGCTGGAGGTGTGTAGCTTCTGCTAGGGGTTGGAACAGAGAGGGTGGGAGGCTGAGTCGTTGGAGAAATAGTGCTTGGGGCTGGGGTAAAGAGCGGCTGGCCAGGGGTCATGGTGGGACATGACAGAAGATTCATATTCAGCTCCCTGACAGCCATTCCCCGGACTTGTTCAGGACCTTGGCACATGAAACCCCGCACGTTGAGAGATGAAGGGATATACTTGAGCCATTCTGTGACCCACTTAATACTGCAGTCACAAAACCAAGGGTTATTCCGAGCAGTGAGCTGCTTCAAGTTGGAGAGGTTATCAAAGACCCCTTGAGTCAACTTCCGCAGTTGGTTGTTGGATATATCCAGCCGCTCCAGCTTCCGGAGGTTGGAGAAGGCTGTCAGCGGGATGTGGTTAATCTGGTTGTCCTGCAGATATAGCCTTATCAGATGCGTACCTGGCAGATCTGGAGGGGGGTAGGAGAGCGAATTACGGACTATGGAAAATTCCTTGAGCTTGGTGAGATGGCTGAAGGTGCCCTCTGCAATGCCCTTGTTAGTCAAGAGATTCCCGTCCACAATCAGTCGCTCCAAGCTTGTGAGGTTCTGAAAGGCCATGTCTGATATGACGGCGATTCGATTTTCATCTACTCTCAGCTCTTGCAGGTCCACAGGAAGCCCCACAGGCACGCTGCTCAGGTGGTTCTTGGACAGAAACAACAACTTGAGGCTAACAGCCTCCCGGAAGGCCCCGTCCTCCACCCCCACTGTGGAGATAGAGTTGTCATCCAGGTGCAGCTCTTCGAGCTTCAGGAGCTGGGCAAGAGCGGCACGTGAAATGGTCTGAATGTTGTTTTCCTGCAAATGGAGAACTCGGACGTTTTTGGGAAGGTTCATAGGGAATTCATCCAGTTGGTTGCCATAAAGGTAGACCGTGTGCACTGACTGTACATTGTGCAGCTCTGCAGGAAATCCAGCATTATTAATTTGGTTGTTGTGGAGGTAGAGTACGGTTACGCCCTCCGGGATCCCAAGAGGCACTGAGGTCAAGCTTCGCTCGTTACAGTAGACAAAGTTCCTGTCGCAGCGGCACACGCTAGGGCAGGCCAGGAGTTTTGACACTTGTGAGTAGAGCCCCAAGGAAATGATAAGCCAAGATTTCAGGAAAAAAGCCCCATGGCTGGGCCACTTTGTGGTCTGCAGGCCCATTTCTGAAGAACAGAAAGAAAATACAATGTGGCGGGGAAAATAAAAATTAAAAAAATATATATCAGCAAAATCAAAATGACCAGACGGGTTCTGTCAAAGTCCAGAACTCCAGCTACAGGAAATGTCCGGAGGGCATCAGTGAAAAGAACCTTTCTGTTGTCTCTGGTCTTATCGGCCTGTGTGGCCCTCTTTGCTGTTGTCTTCCATGTGCCAAAAGACGTCAATAGGGAGAATTTTCTACGCAGGCAGCAGGTGAGGCTAAGTTATCTGCCTAGTGTACCCAAGCCAGAGTGGGCGGGCAGAACTCCAGTCCTCTGGTGGAGGTCAGGGTAGCACTGATGGACCTATGGATTTCTTGGTTACGCAGAATCTGCGATCTGTTGTTGGAAACAAGAGAGAAAGGAGTCAGTTAAGGGTAGTTATATAAGAAGTACTGATATGCCCACAAGCCTTTTAAAAACAGCAGGATTGGGAATCAGCATATATGTTAGATAACCGGTATTTACTGGGAAAGGTATTCAAGAAATAAACGATTAAACTACCCTCAAAAGGAAACTCTTGTTAGCAATAATCATACTATGAACTGTGCATCCCCATCAGTACTTTCTCTTGAATATCTATTTGCATATGCAAATTGACAAGTGCAACAGACACAGACACGCAGTCAATCCACAGGATGGGTCAATGATTATCACTTCCAAATCCTATTGATCAGTCTTACTACAGGATGGAGAGGGGCACTGAGCAACATTTATGGGGAACATGTGAAGCCCTCTAGAGTTATAAACCTTCAAAATGAAAAACGGGGAGTAAGCCATTTTAAAAATGCATCCTTATTAAGAAATTCTTCCAAACACATTGTTTCCAAATACATTTATCATACATATTTTACAAATGATATAGCTATAGCTTTATACATTTCCATCTCTTAAAATGCATCTTAAAATTCTTACACAAATGCTTATCTCTGCTTAGTGGAGAATTTTAGAAAATGCAGTGAAAAGGATAGAGTAAAAAGATAATAAAGATTATTCATTACATTACCATTCAGAGGTAACTGATAAGTTTCCTTCTTTCTCCTATGAATACACATAACAACATTGGAATCATTACTTACCTTCCACCTTCCTGCTTATTATCTAGCGATTTGCCATGATCACATTCAATGCCATTAAGAACTCATGCATCCTTTCCATCTGACACAGAAGAACTAGTGTAGACACAATGCACAGAAGCACAGATGAAGGCAGAGAAAAGATTTCTCTTTTCTTCCCTGCTTCTTGCCTCTCCTCCTCTTTTGTCTTCCTCCCAAATAGCTTCCACTTGAGTTACCAAGGAGACTGGTCAAACTCCAGGCCTTGACACAGTTCCACCATCCCCTCCTTTGGGACCTCCAGGTACAATGATCTCTGCCACTGTGATTCCTTTAAGAGTTGCCAGGCTCATGATTGAGAAGAAATGATTTTTCAACACCACCACCCTCCTGCCTGTGAGTGGTTTCCTTTTATTGAAGGACTTCCAGCAAATTTTGAAATGACAAAAGACATAATGGAGAAAGGAAAGGCAATCCAGGGCTAGCAATCATGCCTTCTTGCTCCAGAATGTGTTCCATTTGTTTTTAGATTAGAGAGGTAAAGAAGTTAATTGAAAGGTGCCAGATTTGATTTCCCTACAAAATAAGCTAACATGACAGGACAAGGGAGCTGCAAGTCCTCTAATTTTCACCAAGATACAGAAATTGAAATAACTTATATCTAAAAGCACAAAGGGTCTATTTGTAACTGTTCCTTCAGCTATCTTTAGAAAGATAATTAAAAAAGAAAAAAATATTGTAAATGTTATTTCAGTGTCAAGGATACTGTAAATTTGTTCTGTAATTTAAAAGATTAGAAACCATATAAAATGCCTTTGATGATCAAAAATGATAAAATTCATTTTTGATTGCTTATAAACCTTTAAAAAGGGGGGGAACATTTCTTACCAGGCAAAAGCAAAAGGATAGGATACTTTATTTAAAATTAAGTATTAAAAGATACTTAGAAATGTGTTTTGCCATGGAAAGATAGCCATTCCCTTGAGAAGAAATCTCTCTACATGCCTAAAGAATAGTTCATACAACTGAGGGTAGCACAGGAAAACAGTTTGATGCCATCACCTCTATGCTATCTCCAGCTCAGGTGCTATAGTATCCCACTGATTCCTAGTGTCTGCTTCTCAAGTGTGGTATGTGGTCCAGCAGCAGAAGACTGACCCAGGAAGCTGGTAAAAATGCAGTAACTCAGGGCAGACTGCAGTTTAGCAAGAACGGTGGGTAGGCACATTAACACTGGAGACACACTGCCCTAAACACAGTGATGCCTTAATCATTCATGTTTTAATTTATTACACGTAAAATGCAATGCAGGAGTACATCACATGACCCCTGTGAGCCAAGTAAAAGTAGAAGAGACGTTAATCACTTCCATCTCCAGGGGATGGCCTCAAGTTATATCTTATGTGTAAATTAGATCTTCTAGGTGGAGAAGCTCAAAGACTAGCTATGCCACTTGACCTCCATGGAAAATATTTATTGCATGACAAGCTTGACTGTGTGGTAGGACCTTGAACACTTACTTGTAACCATAGCAGCCATTTTTGTGAGGTAATTAAGAACACCTGATTTCTGGTGGAGAAGGAAGGCCAAAAACCTAGAATGTAATATTTCTGAGTATTGTGTTCTCCTGGCATCTTCAAAATGTGACAGGAGCACTCTGTCCTGGTTTCAGTTCAGAGAATGCCTATTGTTATATTCCCTACCAAGAAAAACTGCTGCTCTGTTTTGAAGTTCCTAGGTAAAAAAAAAATACACACTTCAAAATCATGAGGATAATAATTCCTAATTCACAGCACTGTTGAAAGGATTCAGGAAGAGTTATGAAAAGTTTGATTAGTGCCTTTAGGTGGCAAAAGCACACACAAACTGCGATCTCAATGCAATCGTCTTATTAATGATATCCAAAGAGGTGAACCCCAACACATAGAACAAAGCAATACCAGCTTTGACCTGCTAAGTTCTACGCACCTTCTCCTACCACAGGGTTCTTGTTCTCCACACTGCTGATATTTTGGGACAATAATTATTATGGGGTTGTGGTGTACATCCAAAAACTTTTTCAGGCACTGCCATATATATGTCCTCTGGGGTGGCAAAGTCACCCCTGGTTGATGACTGACCTACATCATCTTACACATGCCTCAGAAGGTTGGCATCATTACTGTTAATTTTCTAGAGGAAATTAAAGGTAAGTTTCTAATAAACATCACCTAAAAATGTTCCCTGTAGTGGACACTAATAAAGAATGAAAGGGTAATATGCTTTTCATTCATTTATTCAATCCATATCTCCCGGGCACTAGAATGGGCAGGTGAATACAGGGCGGAGTCAGTGTGATTTTGGCCTCATGACTTAAAGTTTTAGAGAGGAGGGAGAAGAGACTTAGGTAAGCAGTGCCCTCACTGTAGGGCACTGGGGAAAGAGCTCTAATCTTGTTGATAGGGGACCAACCACAAAAAAATAAATAATAAAGTGCTTTAGGGGAAGGACTGCCCATATTAAGCTGTGAAGGACAGAAGTCTCAAGCCTAGGATCCATTTGAGGCGTTTGCATATGGATCAAGTTGTTGGCTATTTGAATCACAAGCTGAAACCCAGCTCAACCCAGAGAAGGACGAGAACTTGACCAACCAGAAAGCACTTTCCCCAGCACATGGTTAGCTTTGTCCCCGAGTCTTGTGCTTCCAGAAGATAATAAACAAACCCACACATCAAAATCATTAGACATGTATAAGTCTGTAACTGCTGGGATAAAAATTGCTTTGTAAGATGGATCTGAAATACTGAGAGAGAATGATATTATTTCCCCGTTTGTTTGAATGTGTATTGAATATGTTTCCCCTACAAGAAACCAGAGATTACTAAGAATGGCGAAATGGAAGGTGCTACGGAAAAACAGAAATTTTCATTTAAAGTCTGCGGGTAAGCCAATACGTAACAGATGCTCTTTGGGGACACACAGAACCTGGCTCTGCCAGTCTCTTAAAGATGACAATAACAGCAACAGCTTTTCCAAGTTATTTACTTTATTTTAACTCTTTTCATAGGAACTAAGACTTAAGCACACAAATAATGTAAAAGCTTTATGCAAAATGTTTCTCTCCTGGTGCGGCCTAAGAAGTTTTTCTTTCTTTCTTTCTTTCTTTTCTTTTTTTTCCCCTAATTAGTTCCAGAAGCCTGTATTCCAGGAGCGCTTAATAAACCCAGACTATAAAAATCATAGTACAGAAAATAAGAGTTGTCAATAAGCCCTGCCAATCGCATAACATAACCACACTAGGACAGACCTAATAAAATCTTAATGGGTTCAGCATTGGCTGGATGGTGACAGGACAGCACGGGGCATGAAGTGACAGGAATGAGAAAGTGTAGATGAAGAAGAGGGATTCTCCCGGAAAAGTGTCCTGGGGTCAGGTCCCGCTGTAGAGTTTTTGGTGTTAAGCAATTTGTGTTTACAATCGCACCCCTGCAGCTAGTGATTTCATAAGCCTAACTACACTAGGAACGTCTCTGTTAGGATCTGGAAACACGAAAGCAATTTATAGATCTTGTGCACATTTCCACATTCCTGAGGGTAGGTTATAAATACTGGTTGCACGACAATCGGAGAGCTCTACAGTCAGCTGGCCAAGATGTGGGGATTAGCAGAGGAATTTGGGGAATACAACAATAGCCACCTCGGAACTGAAACCATTTTTCCATCTTATTCACTGGACCAAGACCCTTGAAGTTTCTCATTAGACAAATATTTTTCGTTTACTGAGAAAGAGAGAAAGGAAGGAAGTGGGAAAGAAGGAAAGAAGGAGGGAAGGAAAGAAAGGAAATACTTTATTTATACAGTTGACAATTTCCTGGCTCCACTCGGTCTGGAATTAAAATCAAGGCCCACCCCAGTTCTCAAAAAAAAAAAAAAAAAACCAGTTATCTGGCAAAACACAAAACAGTCTAACACATCTGAAGAAATAATGGAGATAGTGTAGAGCAAATAGCCACTGTTATAAAATGTCAAATGCACGTGCACTGAGGGCATATTCATTGCTCAGCCCAGGAGGGAGCTGCTGGGGACTGTCCTGTGGTCCCTTTAAAATCTGGAACTGCAAGACAGTGGCCTCTTTCCTTATCAACTACCACCCACATGTAGGTTTGCTCCAGAAGGTACACTGACCAGTTAACTTGATGCTGGAAAGCAATTCCTGATAATAATCCCTGGCTGGGTAGTCGGTTCCTAACTACAACTAAAAAGAGAGAGAGAATTGAAAGAATACTAACAGAACACAGAAGTACATGACCCATAAAAGATGAACTTCCTCTAACTCCTATTTATATACTTTTCATCCATTTCACAGAGAGGTGGTTCAGTTCATTTATAACATTAATTAATTTACTTAAACAGACATCGAACACCTCATGTTTCATAGAAAATTAGTGATTTCTTCAGGCTCTTACCTTGGAAAAGGATTTTTTCCCCCATTATTTGGTACAGTGATGACCCAACCCTGTGGACTATCAAACCATGATGAGAAGGTGAGGGAAAATAGAGGCTTCTGGGATACCCCTGAGGACCCTGATTGAAGAGATCTGTTAAGGAGGCTGGGGAGGGGTGTTCCAGCTCAACCTTCCCCAGGGAAGCCTGATGATCGGCACTTTAGGCTTCCTCCACTGGACCTCTCTCCATCAGGAAGTTCTTTGTGGGCATCCAGACATCTAGTCCTTCGCCCTTGCCCATCAAACCACCACGTGGAATTTGGTTGGTGTCAAGGAAAGACAAGAGGTTTGGAGTTAATGAGCTTTTAGCAGTGATCTCAGCTCATCCACTAATGAACAGCAGGATGATAACACCCGATTTTACCTCTGGCACCTCACTTGCTTCATCTCAAAGAGGTAATAATCAGCTGTGTTTACAGAACTGTTGGGAAGATAAGATACCAAGTATGCAAACAAAGATTAAGTGCAAAACAAATTGGCTTAAGAGAGGGAGAGAGGGGCCAGACATGATGGCACAGGACTGTCATCCCAACAAGGCAGGAGGCTGAGGCAGGAGGATTCTGAGTTCAAGGACAGCCTCAGCAATGTGGCAGGACCCTGTCTCCTAAAAAGACAAAAAAAAAAAAAAAAAAAAAAAAAGACAAAAAACAGACAGTTGGGTGCTGGTGACTTGGCTCAATGGTAAAGTGTCCCTGGGTTCAAACTCCATTAGCAAGAAAGCAGGGAGTAGAGAAGGTTTGGTGAGCAATGATGGGCTCTGGCAAAGATGAGGGACAGAAAACCTGAGAGGCATTTCACTTACCAATTCTGTTAACTTGGACACATGAATTCACCTGACAATCCACTTAAAATGGAGAAATGAATAGCATCAATCTGTTATGGTTGTTGCAGGGCTATAAATCACTTAGAATATTGCAGAACAGTCATTATGTTGATCATTCCTATTACTTGTTTTAAGCAACAACTGCAAAACTTCCTGCACCAGGTAGCATTTTGCCCTAGTTTGGGAGAGTTGCTTTGGCTGAATTCACCCATTTTAGTCTCCCTTTCATCCACTTATAGCTCTTTCCTTGGGTGATACACACACCTCTTCCCATCCATTAATGTTGCAAATGTGTGCACACATTTCTCAGGTCAATCAGCGAATAAATGACAAGCTGGAAACAATATAGGTATGAACTACAGAGCCTGGTTCCGTACTCCGCCCACCTCCCAGCATGCTCCTCGCTGAGAGAGGCAGGTCAGCATTAGCTCTGGGTTATTTCTCCAGAGACCATAGCAGACCGTGCCAGGCATTTAAGAATGGTTTGTGGAATAAATGAACAAATCAAAGAATGATCTTCAGATGATTACTCTGTTTCAAGAGGCAGTCTGTAAAAACTCTTCAAAATCTTCAATTTGAGGTCCCACAAGAAATCACTGAGATAATATTTCATAACAGCTTTCACGGGTGTTAAGTTATCCTAACCTATGTGGACAGGTTGAGGGACAGGTAGAGAGATGGATGAATGGTCCCTAAACACAAAGAAATTAGTGACCTTAGTAAAAGGCACAGAATATGCTACTAGAAAATAACTGTAGTTACTACAGTAACAGACTTGCTTTCATAGTAACATCAGGTTCAATGCTCTCGTTAACCCACAGTACTGCTGAAGTGGGTCAGTCTGAACCATGACTACAAACTAGGTTTGGCGAGAGGCCAGTCAATACCTATTGCTTCCTATGATGGCTGAGAGCTAAAATCAGATCTTTGGGGTCTAAACAAAATATATGAATTTCTGTTCATACAATACCAATCGCTTCTAAATATTTACATAAATTCATGGTGGCAGTTCAACTGAGCTTTAATTGCATAGCATTTTACCATTCCACACAGTTCGAATCAATATAAAATAGGGCAGTGTCTTTGAGAGCTATAAAAAAACTTACAAAAAATAAACTGAATCCAAAAATATAAACATGGCCTATTTCCCCCCAAAATATCACACCACATATGTAATCTACTAATGGAACAGAAAACCTTTTGTCTTCCTTCACAAGGAGAATGCAGATTCCAGTCGGCAATATTGATTAGGCATGTGAAATGAAATTACATAGTGTATATTTCCAGGTGAGTTATCTGGTTTTGAGTCTGAAAAATGAAAAATTCATTGCTTAAGACTATTTTGGTATCAGAGGGATGGCTCTGAATGTAAATGGTATAAAATTTCCTCCCTGCATAAATAGGCTTTTACAACCCGCCGTCTCATCTTCAGGACACCTGTCATGCTAAGGTGGCAGTCTATGTTCAGGGGACTATTTCTGGATTTTGGAAATGAGAGGGGAAAGAAACAGAAAAGAGATTATTATTTCTTATCCTTGACCCTCTCCTTGTCTCAAGGACACTTTCTCCTCCAGAACATGACAAGAAATGGGTTAAGATCAAATCATTACTAAAGCTTAAAATAAAACCCCACATGAGCAGTAACAGTTTTATAACCAGGATAGCTACACAATGCACAGAAGAAACTATTCAACAGAAAACATAAAAAATACACAGCAAATTTTAAAAGCCACTTTTATAAAAAAAAATCTATACTGGGTGGCTTTTCTCATTTGAATAAATTTTGAGACATATTCCTAAAATGTAGAGGAATCTAAACACACAAGAAGTTTCTTTTATAGGTTTAAAAAGAATCCGAGCACTGCTCTCATTTATGGACACTACAGAATTTCAAACTTTATCCCAATGCCACAAGCTTGTGTACTCTTAAGTTCGTGCTGCCAATTTCAACCATTTAATTCTTTGTTTAAAAAAAAAAAAAAAAAACAGAACAACCATCAAACCAAACCAAATCAAAAAACAAAACAAATAAACAAACAAAAATGGTGTTGAGAGGAGAAATAAAAGGCCTTTTTTTTTTTTTTTTTAAGTCACATTGTGACTCAGAACATGTCACCCAGGCCCATGTGCATATAACTGCCACCAGAGGGAGGCAACACTGTGGAAAGGTGGTCCCAATCTCTCTCTCTCCCTCTTTTATACACACAAACACACACACACACACATACACACACAGAGACACACACACCATGAGAAAATAGTATTGATTCATTTTGCATAATTTTTAACATCTTAAGGTTTGGGTAGAACAGGGCTGGAATCTTTACTGGTAAATAAAAATAAAACTCAGGCCTAAGAGAGCAAAGGAAAGTGTGGGAAAAACTAGATCTAAACTCAGGGTGAGATTAAGAGGTGTGAAATAAGACTAGGGACTCAGCATTCCTCAGCTACGCTCCCAAGCCTGGCTGAAAGGCAGGTCCTAGTCCTGGGGAGTAGGGTCAGTGGTCTATGAAGGTTTATCTCTTAAAGCATGGCACCCAATGGCAGCCCCAATCTCTGAGACAAAACCCAGGTGACGGAGAAAGACACAGGTCAGGAGTAAGAACTGTGAGTGGCCCGGGGCTTTGTGGGCTGTCATTCTCCAATGGACTTCCATGTCCTCCAAAACCTTTCCTTGCCAGTTCTCATATGCTTAAAGTACTGCAATTACAAAGCAAATAATTTAGATGAGAATGCTACTCTCCCTGAAAAGGCAAATGTTTCTGGCAACCATTCCTAATCCAGTGAAGCACATTGTTTCTCAATCATTCCTTAGTTGTGAACTGGCCACTGTGTGATGCAAAGGTAAACGAGAGAGAGGAAATCACTACATTTCAGCTTGGAAGGTGAATGTCCAGAAAGCAAGAAAGTAAAATCAACTAAAAACTACAAGCTTGAGACTAGAAAAGATACAAATGTGAGTAACCTCACAGAGGAGAAGAAGTGTGGTAGGGAAGAGATGGAGGGAGGTGTGGGAGTGTTTGGACACAGGTGGCACCTTAGAGAACAGGATCCCACATGCATGAGTAGTTCTTAAAAATGGAGATCCAGGGTGAGGAGGGGCAGTGCATGGCACCAGAGAGGCTACCTAGGATCACAGTCCAGGATCAGATAGGGAGCAAGCAGAAAGAGCCTGGCCACCTTCAGGCCTGAAAAGAATAAGCAACTGGAAAAGAGGAGAGGGCAGGGTGCAGATGGAGGGTCAAGAGTTCTAAGAACCTGAAACTTGCAAAGCCTCGTGGCTCTGCGAAGCCAAATGGACTTAATTCTCAGGGCAATGGGCAACCTGCAGAGAGGGAATGAAGAGAGAAGGTGCATTTCAAGAAACCACCTGAAACTATGCAGCAGAGAGCCAGAGATGCTCTTGAGGAAAGGAAGTAATGATGAGGTAGAAAACGCAAAAGTCCTGAGAAGAACCTAGAGAGGAAAAGCAGTTTCAAACATCTGTCAGAATTCTCTCTTCCGTGTCCTGTCTCAGAGTCTCCCAAACACCCCCACACATTTCTTTTGCTAGCCATCTCAAATTCTCTTTGGAAATAAGATAATGCATAAATAATAAATAAATAAAAGAAACACAGCTTTGAGTAATCAAGGACTTTGATGACAAAGTGAGGTACCCATGCTGGGTAAAGACAGCCATGTCATTAATTAGAAGGGTCTTCCCCTTTCTATGCTGAGCACTGAAGACTGCCTCCCTGCTTAGCCTATCATACCCTCTGCAGGGGAACACATGGGCCACCCCGCTGTTCCCTAGCAAATAAATTGGTCCCTCCTTATAAATTATTCTATGTGAAAGCAAAGCACTGGCCTCTTTTTCTTTCTCAGAAGTTCAGTGCACTGCCTGGAAAACAACCGCAATTCACTAATAACTCTAGTGACCCCCATGATAAGGAAATTCCTAGTGCAACCCAGGTTTGAGGTGTTTCTTGAAGGCTGCCTGGGTTGCACTGTCTGACCTGAGCAGGAGATGCAAGCTGCTCCAGGTCTCTGCAGGTGAGGGTGGACCCCACATAAGGGGTGCAGGAGCTCATGCATGCTCTGCTTCTACCCCAGATCTGTTCATGGGCTTCTGGAACCAAGTTCCCTCACAAGTGCAGAAACTGTTCAGGATCAGAACTTAATGCAGCAAATTCCCAGGGAAATGCATCCCCCCACCTTCTTAAATTAACTAACTTTGGAATTCCGGTGGGAAAGGAAGAGACCTGGAACCAGTTTCCCCACTGCCTCTTTTTTATGCATAACTTGCTAGAGTTAGGAATTTTTATTATTTATTTATTTTGGTACCAGGGACTGAACTCAGGGGTGCTTAATCACTAAGCAACATCCCCAGCCCTTTTTTATGTTTTATTTTGAGACAAGGTCTTGATAAGTCCTTAGAGACTCGCTAAATTGCTGAGGTTGGTCTCACTCCCAATTCTTCTACCTCAGCCTCCGGAGTCGGTGGGATTATAGGCAAGTGCCACTGTGCCCAGCAATTTGTGGAGTTTGGGAATTGTAACGTCAAACCTGCCTGACTTCCCAGGACTTTCTGAGAGGCAGTCACAGTATAAGAATTACACAGGCTTTTGAAATAATTAAAAAATAAGATTTCTAATTATTGAATAATTAGACCTATAGTGTATCTCACCATATATTCTTGCTCAGGGGCCTGCAAATAATGGGTAGGTCTGCTGATGGTGGCAGCTCTTCACATTAATAGGAGACCTGCCTACATAGAGAAAACAGTTGAATGTAGTTATTAAATACATAGAAACATCATTGAGGAATGTTAGCTCCTAAGCCTATCTTCAGGGTGGAAGAAAGAGGAAAAACTTTTAAGAAACATTATTTAACTCAAAAAGTATTTCTAAAACTGCTAACTCCACAGACTTAACCAAAATTAAATAAAAATCCAGCCAGCCAGCCAAAATTCATATATCAACTAACCAGTATATGACAAGTAGTGGCCTCTTATGGAATGTGTTCCCTCATATGAGATGTGTCCTTACCCTGCAAATCCATGTGCTCAAATCCTGAACTCAAGTACCTCGGAATGAAATTATATTTGGAGACAGAGTATTTAAAGAGGTAATTAAGTTAAAAAGAGGACTGTGGGGTTGGTGCTGATTCACTAGGACCAGTGAGTGTCAAGAAGAGATCAGAACACAGGTGCACATGGAGGAAAGAGGAGACGAGACAGCCACATGCAATCCAAGGCAAGAGGTCTCAGAAGAAACCAACCCTCTCAGCACCTTGATCCAGGATCTCCAGCACTAGAGGAACTCCTGTTGTCCTATTTGTCCAGGCTGTGGTCATTTGCTATGGCCCTGTAAGCTAACAAACTGAGATAGAGCTGCCTTCGTAACATAGTGGAATGTAAAATACATAACACAGGACAAAGGTGTGCCAAGACTACTAGTAGGAGCTGATTAAGAAACAGACCCCTGATATCCAAGCCTGATAGTAGGACTATGGAACAAACTCATTTGTAAACTGAGGGAGAGCGTTCTTCTACTGGAGCCTAATGTCAGCTTCCAGGCCTCCCCAAGAGTCTCTCATTCTTGAACCTGAAGAATTTCTTTTCTGAGGTGCTGTGGTCCCACCCTAGGCAGTTCCAAGAATCCACCCACCCCCTATTTTTCGGGTCAATCAATAATGACATCATATCTCCAAAGACAGTCTGAGTTAGTCAGCTTTGCATTGCTATGATCAAAATACCCAAGAATAGTAATACTTTAAGGGTCACCCAAAGAATTCAATGGGTTGGTCAATCTGCGACACACAGTGTGGTACATTTCAGTGTCCCATGACACTCAGCACATGTCAGTTATTATTATTCTTACTTTCATACTTGGTATTCTATGGCATTGACTTTAAAACATTTTCTATCCTTGCTCTCTAAAAAGTGACTTATGTACATTTCTTTCTACATAAGGTTATGTACTAGAGAAGGACATGAACAATATCATAAGTCTAGGTCTTTTTTCTCCTTTCTTTAAGAACCAATTTTCCTTTGGGGCCCATATCACCATCATTGAGGATGTATGATCAAAGCATGTCAATGGTGTTTAGTGTCTGAGAAAACAATTTTAATTAGGTGGTATTATTATATATTAGTGACCACTTAATAGCAGTTTTCATTTTGGTTAATGGACTGTGTTATAGTGTGGATATGAAGTGTCTCCAAAAGTTCCTCTGTTAATGCAGGAATGTTTAAAAGTGAAATGACTGGGTAGTGAGAGCTGTAAACTAATCTGTCTGTCCTAGTTTGAAGGGACTGTGTGGTAACTGAAGGAAGGTGAGGTGTGACCAGAGGAGGTGGGTCACTAGGGGCATGCCCTGGAAGGGTTTACCTTCCCTGTGGACCCTTTCCCCTGCCCCTGCTTCCTGCCCGCCATGAGGTGAACTGTTCTTCCTAAGTGGTATCCTTTGGATACAATGTTCTGCCTCAAGTAGGGACCAGAGTAATGAAAGAATGAAGATGACCACAGACTGAGACCTCTGAATATTTCCATTTCAGTAAGAAACTGACGTATCACATGTTTAAGTAACTTTCCTAAGATCACTCAGTTTAGAACTGGTAGCTTGGACACAGAAGGCAGAAAGTATCTTGCCACTCCATTTACTTGATATACCAGAAAGCATTATGCTGCTGTGCCCTCATGAAGAATGGGCATCGCTGGCTGCCAAGGCAGTCTCCTAGCATCTAGACATGTCTCTTGACTACAGAGCTCTGCACTTCCCCGGGGACCCAAACCTACCACGTCACTTGTGCTTTTCTACTGCAATCATATAACGTGAACACCAATTTTGTGAATAAAATAAAATAAGGGTACAAAAGGGAGTTACCCATAAATGAAAACCCAGTTGAACTGTTTACACATTAACCTTAAGTCAAAGTCACTGCCAAAGTGGGAAAGAAAAGGACAGGGTAGAATCTTAAAAAACCCTATATTTCAATATGCAAGAAAACTGGAAATCAGTGTTGACACATTTAAAGGGAAAAACAATGTTAATCAGTGGCTCCATGTGTCAACCAAAATCACGAGCCCTGCACCAAAAAACTGGCAAATCAGTGTCTAATTAGATGTGATTTTGTGTAAGCTATTATTTATTCTTTTTATAACTTCTTACTTTAACGAGTAATTTCCAGTTATGTCTGATATCAGATAACTGGTATATTATGGAAATTTTCAAGCACAGTTTGTCATAATTCTATCAGTCCTAAAACCTGGAATATATGTGACTTACTGAGGCAAAAAGTAATGTCAAACTGGCGACCACCATGCAATGGAGAGAGCCACCATGATGGATGGAAATCAGGCTCTCAGTCTTCACCTGTATTTGTGAGTTATCAAAAGTAAAATGCAGCTGAGAGTGAACAAAACTCCAAGTTCCTTTAGAGGTCTTCAGAGAAAGTGTGTGGGGATGGGGGAGTGAGATAGAAAGGCCTGGAAGATTGAAAAACTCAGCTGATGTCTTCCATAGACAGACGCCTCTGACTACCTGAATTATTTATCAGGTTCACTGTAGTTAAGCCACCAAGGGCAATGAATTCTCAGTGGCTTTTCTCTGTGACCTGTGATGATTCTGAACTCCATGTGTCAAAAGAGTCACTTCAGGACTAACAGCACTGATAGCCAGATTAGGCTGGGAGGACTCTATTGTCTTTCCAGTTTCCTCCCT
Organism: Sciurus carolinensis; assembly: GCF_902686445.1. NCBI lineage: Eukaryota > Metazoa > Chordata > Mammalia > Rodentia > Sciuridae > Sciurus > Sciurus carolinensis. The sequence goes on along the minus strand of NC_062214.1, from coordinate 182,951,870 downwards.
AATTCCCCCATTCTAGGCCTCTGCACACACACACAGCGGGAAAGACTATTTCCCCCTCGTTTCTAAGCCCTCTTTGAAGGTATTTCTTTGTGCTGCTGCTTTGAACTGCAGCTATTTAGAGCAATTTAGTTTATCTGCATCCTTTTATTGCCTCTACCATTAGTCCAATTTCAAAAACAATAAGAACTACAAAAAAATTTTCTTCTGAGATTTAAAAACAATTCCTAGGCTTATTTATCTGGCTTCTGATTCTTTTTTCCCTCTTTCTTGTTGGCGTTTTCCACTATCTCACAATTTCTTCTCCCACACCAATTTGTGAAAACAAATGCAGCTTACAGTAATCATTTATCCTTAACCTGTGACCTACTGTGACTAATAATGTTCAAGACGTGGTGAGAGGTCAAAAGAAGTCAAAGTTATGCTCTTGAAAAATTTCAAGAGCCCTTGAAAAATTTTTTCTATTTTAGTAAATAAAATTCCCACATTAGAGAGGATTACTGAGCAACATAAAAACATGTAGAAAACACAAGAAATAAGGTACAAGTAAAAGAAGATCTGGATAGGCGTTAGAAAATCATGATTTCCATGGAACTCCTGAATGTTCCATGAATGCAAACTCTCCCAGGCACCCTGTCACCCAGTCACCATGTCTGAAAGACAATGCAGGGACAGTATCTCAGCTCTTTTCCAATTTTAAAATGTGGCAACTGTCCAATCCATCCCATACCCCACAACAACAAAACACTACCAAAACTGTTTTTGAGTTAGTAAGACAGGGAGAACTAATTTATGTAGGATGGCTTTTGAAAATTTTAATTTCCTCAAAACAAGGAAGAGAGTGATAAATACACTTGGATTTCTGGAAAAGCAGTTCATTTAATAGTCCAAATGGCCCCATCAAGACACACAGAAAAGTTACTCAGAAACAGGTATAATTTCAATCTCTGACCTTTTCTCCCTTCTTAAGTCAGGTCTTAATTACCTGCCAGGATGGGACAAAAGCAAAAGCGCTGAAGAGGGACTCACATCACTCTCAGAAGCTGCTCGCTTGTCCTTATCTTGTTCTCATTCAGGAAGCTTCACTCAGCCTTGAGTAATGAGACAGGGTCATTCTTTTTAGAATGGTTTTGTGGGTATCAGGTGTTCACTCAGTCCTCAATCCCATTATTCTAAGAGGTATTATGACACACATTATTTTTTTTAAATTTGTTTTCCCTTAATACTTGATGCCCACGACCTCAACTTTCTTCCTCCCTGCAGACACAAAGGGCCTCTGTCTCCTGTTTCTGGCACTTACTTCGGTGTAACACTGATCAGTTTCTAAGTGAGCCCATACTGAGCCGGGTGCTCTTACAAAGCACCTTCAGGGAATTCAGAAGTAAATCAGTCCATGTCCTTGCCTGGCTGTGATTCAAGAGAGAGGAAGACAAGGAGGACACACAATGGAAGACTGAGGGCAGAGGGTCTTAAGTGCCACAGAGAGCACTGGCCAAGTTCTCCACAGGTACAAAGCCTGGAGCAACACTATTTGGGGCTTGGAGAGAAAGCTGCAGCTGAGATAAGCTTTATCCACACTCCCCACAGAGTTGCAAAGATGGTTATCCCTAGAAACCCCCACCCCCAACTCCAGAAAACAACCCTAAAGAGAGATGGTCATTCATTCAGAGTTATGGCAGATTTCTCCATGATGTGTCTTCCAAATGGTTATTAGTTTCATTGGAAACAGGAACGAAGGGTCCCCACTCAGAATCCACACACATGAAAGGGCACACCATCCATCTGTGACTCCTAAGCAACTTGTATCCTAGTAAGTTGCCAGACCCATTCAGTTAACAAGGCAAAGGTCACTGGTGTGGAGTACAGTCCCTAAGGCAAAACGACATCCTTTTCATTTTGTTCTTCATAATAATCAAAACTTTTGCCAAATCACAATTCTCTATACTGAATGCAAAGCTCCAATAAGCTCCTCACTCTCTCTCCAAAGGCTTGAACTTGGCTTTGAACAAACCCCGATGAAGACAAAGAAGGAACAGAATGTTATCAATCCTGAATCTCCAATTTGTTGTCCAAGCTACAGGGCGCTGTAATGAAATGGGAAGTGTCATCTTGCTTTCCAATCCAGAAACTGGGCAAAGAGAAGAGCCAGTTGCACCCCAGGAACTCTCCTGCAATGCAACTCCACCTGCAACAAAAGGACTTTTGAGCAAGATGCTTACTTTGAAAATCTGGAATAAATGCATTATCCTTTTAAAAAGCAGTTTTGTCAAGAGAGAGCCAAGAAAATAATTATATGTATATTTTCATATAAAATACATGTTTACTTATGTGTGCATTTACAGGGCGGGTATCTATAAATATACTCAGTACTCTTTAGTATGATTACTAAATGATACATTTTATCCTTATGTTTAGATATGGTTAAAAATATTTATTATGAAAAAGACCTTTCCTCCATATACATTCAGAAGCATTATTCATGGTAGACAAAGAACTTCTCCTCCTGACTTCCAGGAACAACCATTTATAGTAGCTGGTATTCAAAACACTGTCATAAAAAAAAAAAAAATCTCCCATTTCTGAATAATATGTGGCAGTTGCAGGGAAATACTCTGGCTAGCACTCTGAGCCATCCACATTTCTATGACTTTACAAATGATAATAATGATCATTAATGAGCTAATTAAATTCTTCGTTTGCAAAGAATATTTAATATTCTTCTATGTATCTCATTTGATACCTCATAACATCTCTCTGAGACAAGTGTGGTCATTGGTTCCACTTTATAAATAACAAAATGGAGGTCAGGGAGTGCCTGGGATTGGCTCCAGTTTGTCTGGACAGCAGGCATCAGAGCTGGGCTTGTGACTAGGAAGGTCCTTCAGACTTTTTCTCTCCAGGACCCTGCAGCTTGTCATTCACCTGCAGCTGGGGCAGTCTGCTGTCTTCCATTATCCAGAAGCTTGCCGTGTCCCCAGGGAATTGTTGGTGTTAGGCACAATTTTAGTCATGTATGTCTGGCTTTGCTCCAGAACCTTTTCATTAGGATCATGTTGTCATTTGAAGTTCAAAGGGCCTTGTAAGCAATGCTGACAAACAGACTCAACAGTGATCTGAGTCGGTGGCAAGTCCACCTTGGCCCTGATCAATATGGACTCCTCGCCTACTGCCCACCCAGGGCCCCATCCTGCCAGTGGGTCTCCTCTACATGGAGCCTTCCACCCCTTCAGTCCCATTCCATGCTGCTGGCCTGCATCACTGCTGGCTTCTTGTGCCTCAGTCCCTGACCATCATTAGCTAGAGTTCCCTTTCTGAGGTCAACTCTGTGTCCCTTGCTGAACCATGTCCACCTACCTGCCTCTGGGACATACCTTCCATTTCTTTCTTCGATTCCATGATTCAACAGCACTTTTTTAAAATATAAGAGTAGTACCTCTCTTTCTGGCTTGATAAAAGGCTAGTCATTTAACAAGCAGCCACTAAGCCCTTAAGAGTGGGGGCGACCCACAGCATGATGCACAGTCAGAGAACTGACCTCAGACCAGCTCTTTCCACATGATGAAGAGGGTCAGGTCTTTGCCATTCTAGAAACTCCTTCCCAGCACCAGCCATTCACCAAGCTCCCATCCCACCTGTATGTCTGCTTTCATGTAAATTATAGTGTCTCTAGTTCTTGTTCTCTGGCTCCATCAAATCCAGCTTACCCCATCCTGACATACAATATGATTTCATAATACAACATCTCATGGTCTCATTCAGCCTTACTTTCCCTCGCCTTGGTTTCTCTGCAAGAACTGACACTCTTGACCACTTTTTTCTTTTCCCTAAACTCTCCCTCTCGTCAGCATCCCTTTTAACCTTCTGATCACACTGTCTGCTTCCCAACCCCTATGTGTACACAGAGTTTTATTCCCATGCACCTTCCCTTCAAGATGTGATTAAATGGTAGCACTTTAATCTTACAGAACTGAATCCAAAAATGTTAACCCAATTACAGCTTTTGATCAGAAATGCAGTCTTACATTTCCAAACCCGTGGATTCTGACAGCCAGCCATCCATCTGGAACTTCAAACCAAATCTCTCAGGCTCTTCTGGCTTCTGATTTTGACCAATGACATTGACATTCCCTCAGTTACCCATACTAAAAAAAGTCATCTTTACCTCCTGGTTCCTCTTATCAGTCAAATTAATTCTTCTAGAGGTCAGTTCTCTCTGTACAGCAGCTCTCCTACCTCCCTTTCTGACATTGCAACCCCATAAATGAGCTAAACCGCACCTAGCCCGTAACTCTTCATCTCTAGACTCTTTTACCTCGCAACTTTTAACTACCGTCATATTTAAAACTACGATGATGCCCATGTCCTACTAAAAACTGTTACATCTGCTGCCTGTGACAATAATACCATTTCTACTCTTCCACAGTTGTGTGCAGTCTATCTTTTCATCTGGATCTTGGATTTAAATCACAGACGCAATACTTACTACCTGTGTAACTGATAGAAAAGTACTTAATGTTCTCATGACCTGGCTCCCTCTTCCGTAAAATACACATATGGATTTATTAGCCAGCGAAAGAAAGAAAGAGAGAGGGGGAAGAAGAGAAGAGAAGAGAAAGGAGAAAAGAGAGAGATGCAGGTGCACAGACAGGGAGGTAAAGAAAGGAAGGAGAGAAAGAAGGCTGATGGAAAAAAATACAGAGGAAAGAAAGGGAAGAGACGGGTGGAAGAAAGGATTAAGCTGAATGGTTAAGGTACAACTTTACGAATTTGTTTTGTTGTGTGTTAAACAAAGTTATTATTTCTTCGGTCCAATATAATATGGAGGGAAACAAGCAAGCTTTATAGTTGGTAAAACCCATGTTCAGTTCCTGAATATTCTAATAAGCAGCTGTGATACTGAGGAGTCATTTAACTTCGCTGAGTCCCTGGTTTTCCCAGTAAGTGGAAAGGACAATCAATACCTGCCTTCCAGGAATACCTTAAGGATTAGGAAGAGCAACATGTATCTCTGGTGGTCACGTACTCCATGGGCCTCCTTAGGACTGTTCTTGAGAAAGGCATAGGGTGTAGCAGCCAAAGCAGGTTATCTCTAACTCTGAAAAACACCTTTAGCCTACAGAGTCAAGCAAGAGTGTTTTCACTGGGCCAAAAGTTGTTTGCATTTATTATACTAATCAAAGAAAAAACAGAAAGAAAAAAGAAAGAAAAAGGAAAAACAAAAAGAAAGAAAACCAAAAACCTACCTCTCTCATTGCATCTTAATGCAGAGTTACACAGAACATGCTTATGATTAAACCTGCATTCAGAATGAAGAGTAGGAAGAGGGAAAGTTTGGATTCCAGAGCCCTTTGCATTCTCACTAACTAAATGTGTGGTCACTTAGTCTCTCTGGTTTGAGCATTAAAACTCTACCAGAAAGAAGAGAGCTTTTATGATGTCTAAGGTCTTCTTCAGCTTGAGATTCCCATAGTCCTGGGGACCATGCACTGTCAGGTCTAACAGAGAAGCATTCCTAAGACCTGGAGAACATCTCAAAGCATCTGAATGTCCCATCAAAAGCCATGTCCTGTGAGGCATATGAAGAGCTCGTGAGGATGTCAGAGAGGACCAAATTTCCTGAATATCCTTCCAGTACCTGGTATTACTCATGCAATAAAAAATTACTTGAAAATCTAAGTTAGAATTCCTTTGTAACACCTTACTCAGTGAAGAAACCTATTAAATTCCAGGATGAACAAAACGTAGCCAAGACTCCTAGGTGCAAACACTCCTTCTGCCATTAATGAGCTGTGGGTGAACATTTAGCAAATCATTTAACATCTCTAATGCAAAATTTGCTTGCTGTGTAGCTGTAAAGATTAAGCGAGCCCACTTATGCAAGGCTTTTCCTTAGTGAATGGCCTGAATGGAGTAAGTGCTCAATAAAAATAATCATTATTTTTATCATTAGACTGAGGTTATGTCTATATGAAGTAACAAGTTAAGCAGTTTTGAGTGGAACAACTGAAGTAAAATAGTGACAGGTGTAGACAACACATTAAAAAAGTTTGAAATTGATGATCAATTTAGTTGAGTTTCCAACTGCAGACAATTACATTTATGACTATAAATAAATCAATTTTACTGGTGCCAAAAATTGCCACCAGAATATATGGTCTCTGAAGTACCACTCAGCTGTAACCATGTTTCCATATATAATTTCAAACCACACCTTACTGCACAATTTACCAATGTCTTCAGATTTCTCAGAAATAGAAATGAGTGAAGAGAAGCATGATGTCTCAGTGAGCAGACTGAATTTCTCCCAAGCTGTTTCAATTCACTAAATACCTTAAAATCATTGTATTTTGCTATTTCCAATATCAAGCTCTTACCTAAGAAGACAGTATGGTTTTTAGAAAGTAAGTTCATAGACTTTTGGCTATTTAGAAAAGGTAGCCAGCAAAATCTAGTGAACAAATTAAAGAAACTTATAATGGCACCTATATGATATCTTTCTTCACAAAGAAATAAAAAATCTATCAAAATGTCCAAATACATTCTGCTATCATGTACAACAAATTAGAACAAGTGAAAAACATTGAAAAAAGTAAATCAAATATCTCTAGACAGATCTGGAAAGAAAAGAAAGGAAAGAGAAAGGAAGGAAGGAGGGAAGAAAGGAAGGAAAGAGGAAGGACCCACTCCAGTGTGTGAGAATTGGCCACCACATTTGGAAGGTGCCATGAGACCAAAGACACAGAAATCTGGGACTGCACAAATGCAATTTATAAGGGACTTATTGGGTAAAAGTGTCTTGAGTGACAGCTGGATAGGTGAACTCAGCACTCCAAGGTAGGACAAAGGGATTCATATGGCAAGACACAACAAAGTGGGTTACGGCCAACTGGATTGTGCCTTGCCTCTTCCGCAAACTGTTGAATATTCAAATGTCAGTCAAGAAACAGTTTGGCCATCAGTGGCTATATGAAATGCTCAGCTGACTATTTTAATGACTTTGCTTGTCCTATAGGGTTCAGGGTGTTATGAGGGTTATCTACCAGGCAAAATAGTAACAAAATGGTGGCCACAACCAAGATGTCAAACTGGGTCCTTACATGCTCATTCACCTCACTTAGTCACATACTTCTCTAAGTTCTTAAGGAAATATGTACTAAGTAACATATATGTGTGTGTATATTATGTACTTCTGCCTACTGAATATTTCTCTTCATTTTTCTTTCATGCTCTGATACATTCTCTCTCATTTTCCAGCTCCTTGATCTGCACTTTTCCTTATTATATTTTAATTGACTTTTTAATATTAAATTTTGCTTATAAGAATGATTGAGTTCCAAAGCACAGAGGTAGTCATACCCTTGTAGCATGTTGTATTTAATTTGACCCCAACTGGGTAGCAAATTCTGGTCTTTCTTGTTATATTTTTTTCCTTATCAAAATAATAAAATATAATAAAGGCGCAGCAAAAAATAATGAAAAAGAAGAAATCGTTTCCGCCATTCAAACTTTCTGATTTTACCTTGACTTTATCATGAAACTCTATCATTTTTCAATGTTTGCTTGCTTTCTGAGAATCAGATCTTTGAAGCCATATGCTATTTCCCAGCTTGGCATTCTCATTACCATTTAAAGTGTGCTTAAAATCAATTGAAAGTCAACATACCACATAACGAGGCACAGCTAGTCTGTCCTGATCAGTGCATGTGTGCAGGAACTGATCGCCTATGCAACATCCCAACTCTCCCAAGCACCATGGTGATATCCAGAGAGAGTTTAAATAGTGCAAATGTTTAAAAAAGAAAAATCTCTGGGAAAACGATGAATTTAGTTACACTGGAGTATCTAAATCTGAAGTTCTTGTACCTGTGCATTGAAAAAAATCCAAAAAATGAAATTTTCACATTAAATCCTTTTTACACATTATAAAAGCAGAAATAGTCACTTCAAAACCAGCCCATCTTGTATTACTGCCCAACCTCTGTGTGGTCCAGGAGTCTGAAAGGCATAACATGACAATTAGTGAACCATGCACGGCTGCTTTTCGAAAAGAAAACAAGAGGACATGAAAAGCGTGTCTGACTATGTTCATATTTACAGAAAGGCTGCATTCATTTTAAGCATCTGGTGAAGATGAGGGCTGGTACGTATTTCACTGATCCCACCCAAGCCCCTGAGGACAGTTTCTCTGTCCTCTCCAGATCTGGAAGAGATGATAAGGAGTGGAAAAAGACAGCAGCGACAAAGGTTCAGAAGAGCCTGCTCCTGGCCCCTGGGGAGGTGCGGTGTCCTTGCTTTCTACCTCGTTTGTATTTTGGGTACCAGTATTTTAAAAGACTCTTCCTAGACAGTCAAAAAATGAACTGTGATTTCCTGAGAGATGCAGCTGCCAACCTGTACAAATATGAATGAAAATGAGAAATCTCGCAGACCTGCAAATCTGCTCCAGGGGACTAGAAGGTCTTGACTCCAAGCAACAGCCCAAAGAACAGGTTGACCTCTTGCCAGCCAACTGAATCATCCCAACCTAATTCATGGAACCCAGAAAACATACAGATGCATCCTCGAAGACAAGAAAGCACAGCAAACCAGAAACTGCCTCATTTCCCCACCAGGCCTGCTTCTTGTTTTTGAGAACTTATTCCCATATAGAAAGAGCTATGGACTTTACTTCTAGACCTTCTGTATTAGGACTTCAAAGAAAAATTTTTAATATTAATCCTATTGGTGCCCTTTGAACATGATAGGCACTTATACCTTGGATAAAAGCAGGACATTAATTCCTAAGCTCTTTTCATATAGACTTCAAAAGGTTCTTTCTTCTTTATCTCTGAAAGGAATCCATGATTTCTTATGGCTACATGCATATACACAAGCACAAATAAACAAGTATACAGACATATATTTGAAAAATGTTCATACCAACCACTGAGCACCTTTCTCAATGCCAGGCAACCTTGTCAGAATATTTTTACACCTTATTACTAATCCTTACAGAATTCATGTAGGCCATTGTTACTAATCTGTTTCTGAGATGTTTTTAATACTAAAATTGAGAAAAGTAAAATCATTTGCTTAACTTAACACAAATTGTAAACATCATCACTTGATCCTAGGATTATGTGACTCCCCAAACCCAGGATCTTTGTAATCTGTAACATGCATCTCCAATTAGCTAATGACTATGGGTACATATGGAACTATTAAGAAAACTTTTGTTCTTACGAGGATTATAGGGAAAAAGTTCTCAAAAGTTTTCCAAGAACTACCAATTTAGAAGGAATTAAGGGGTGTAATGAAGGGCTGCATTCGGGACAGTTTTAAACAGCTGTGATCAAGCTAAGCCTCATCTGAGACATTTGAGCTGAGACTTGCAGAAGAAGCAGAGTTACAGATATAAGAGGAGAGTTGGGTTAAATGGAGCTATGCTCATGTGCACAAAATCACAGTCATAGACTCTCTCTCTCTCTCTCTCTCTCTCTCACACACACACACACATACACACACGCACACAAATAAATAACAAAAACAAACCTCCAGACCTCCCCAGCTTTAGGGATCAAGGCCTGCAATTCTCCTCCCCTTCCCCTTCAATGAGGGCAAATCTGAAACATAGACAGGACCTGGGCAAGACCCCTGCTCCCTGCCAGTCACTCCATCACCTTTACAACTTGTGTTTTCAGTCACCTCCTCAAGGGTTGCTTCCTGTTATAGACCTACAACATTCCTTAAGTTCAAAGTCCTGCCCCTTGACAAGCCTAGGTATGTCTGTGGAATTTCTTCTCATATTATTCCTTTCTGGAACCCATCTTGAGTCCACTGGCTTGTTCCATCTCCATTCTACTTTCCGCAGGCACCTTTCCTGGGCCTATTCTGGTTCCAAGTGAGTAGTCAACGACATCCCTTTGTGAGGGGGGTTCCTTAGTAGTAGGTGACCTCTTCCAATCAACATAAACTGTCTTTATTTAATGTGCCCTTATCTGCAGAGAAGCCTTGAGGAATCCAAAGGAAGGAAGCCATGTTGGCGGGTAACAGCAGTGGGGCTGCAGCTGGGGGCAGGGCACCCAACCCTATGTGCCTCCGCACAGTATGGAGACAGAGCCCCTCCCACCTCGCCTGGCGCCATGTTCTCAGCTGTCAGAACTGCCAGACAGTTAAGACAGAGCTTAGCTGTTTTATCACATGACTGGTGAATTACCTGGGCTTACCAACTTCCATTTGAATGTTCTGTAGAAACTGGATCAAAGAGCTTAAGTTACAGTCCACTCATAAAAAACAAATGTCCAGAAGGCCACGATCTGATTGAACTTAAAAATTTCATTACTATCGAAAACACATATTTTCTCTTAGACAATTGTGATCCTTCAAGTCAGATACAATTCCATGACTTGATTATTATTTAAGTAATAGCATTTAAATACTATGTACTTAGTGTAATATTGTTTTTAATAAATTTGTGGACAAATTAACAAATACTTCAACCCAATATTCTAAATCAGCTGACAAATGATGGGATCCTACAAGAAGGGACCAAGAGTTTTAAAAATATAATTTAAAAAATTAGATGCTAAGTTCTTAAGACTCAGGTGCAAAGTTATTTCATGAAAAGGAAAAAAATAAAAACAAAAGGCTCAGGTAACTAAAAATTGATGAACAACTGAAAGAAATAGCTCAGAGTTGACAGTGACGTAGAATCCAGAGGCTATAAAATTTATTCACTGGTGCCCAGGTATACTATAAATACCCACCAATTCCCCTTGGTTCCTATCCTTAGAAACTACATGACATATTTAAAGTCCTACTGGCACTTACTGATTTGGGCTCAACACATTTTCAATCTTATCAAACCAACCAGGGTTTCAACTGTACTTAAAGATACACATATGAAAGAAACCTCAAATCAACCCTCCATTCATACAGCTGGGAAAGGCGGGCCCGGAAAGAGTTTGCACATCATGTGTAAGAGGTAGTGGTTACCTTTGTGGAATTTCAGAAATGATACAGAACCTGGGCACACAGGCAAAGGAGAAAAACCTGAAGATATTAGGAAAGTCTAAAATTTAGTGATGAACTACTTAAAAGTCTGTCATTCTTGAAAAAAAAAAGTAGTTAATCTAGGGATATTATACAAACATCTAATCAAGTATCTTTTATTTATGCTTCTATATTTAACTTTAATGTTCTTAAAAAAATGTATAACCTAGAGACAATTATTTAACCCAAGAAGAAAAGAAAATGTTACCTGTACCAAGGTGTGAAGTATGTTGACCATTCAACTACTGATTTGAAAATATTACATAAAACATGTATGTGATTGGGAAATGTCATGGAATGCCTACAAAGAAAGCCCTGTGCTCATGGGACTAACCAACTGGTATATTTTCCATCTCTAAATGCCCAAGAATGCTCTGTATGACATTCTGCATAAACAGCTAATGAAATCATGTGGTTCCAGTTTACAACAGAGCAGGCAATACAAATACCCACCCCTTTGTATACACCAGACACTATTTATTCTTAGAGTTGATACACATCACCAAACAGGAGGTTCTATCACCTGTCTGCCTGATGAGAAAGGAAGGGTCAGTGGTGATCTCTACTTACAGTGTGTCCCACAATTGGCAGCCCAACTACCACTTGCTGGGAGATACAGTTAATAAGATGCAATGACCCAAAAATGAGGAGTTCTGTCCTTCCTTCTTTAGAGTTACGTTCTTCCTTTTCTTATTTTCTTTTCTATCATCAAAAAAATCTATATTGATGATAATTAAGAAATAGAAAAACAGTTTTATCTTCTCACTTGTTTCTGAAAACAGTCTTACAAAAATGTTTTTTCATCATATCACATCTATTTTAAGACCCATTTCAAGCAGGGTGAAATTGACTAACATATAAAGCAATTCCTAATTTGACACTTTTTAAATCAAGTGGTAATTTACTTTGGTGTCTTCAATTTAGTGGAGTGCATTATCCATTTTTTGATTGTTATGTGTTTTTTTTTAAAAAAGGTAAATCTATATTAAAATTATATGGCATTCTGTGTAATCATAATGTCCCTTTCTTCCTCATATCCATAAGTCAGGGCTTAGTTCATGAAATATTTATTAACCTATAATAAGTGGCATATATTTACCAGACAAAATTCCACGTCACTTCCAAATTAGGTAGTCATATACACTTGTCACTTAATAAACTAAGAGCAATTAAGAAGAAACATTTAGTTGCTATAACCCTGGATGTATGAAGATTTGCTTTATTCTGCACTAATCCTATGTACTAATTGGCAAAAACAATTTAGTAGCTATTTTGCAGACTTGAGGTATTGGAATTCCTGAGCACCCACATTTACCTACTTTACATTTTCAAGTGCATGCACAACATGAACCTGCTCTGGATCACCTAGAGTAAGGGTAGGCCTGTGGACGGTGCTCTGCCCCTGCATCTTCAAAAGTCTAACCTTTGTCAGCCATCGACTTTCTAATGAGCAGAACACGTTCCCACAAACAATGAACCTCACACGTAACGACTCTGGAAAAGGGTAAGATGTGTCCTCCATTTCTGAAATGAATGGATGTCACCAGCATAAGTCACCTCTGATACGTGCTTTCATTTAGCTTTTCTACAGTGGTTTTTGTATTTACCTCCTCAGTGATTCCAAGGCCTAAAAAAGCATCCACCACTGAGAAAACAGAAACCAACCTCAGAAAGGTTGGCTCAAAACGAACTTTCGTTTCTGCCTGCTGGCTTTCTTCTGACAATTTGAAAAATCAGTGGTTGACAAATGGACTACTTCATCTCAAAATTAACTCCAATAAACAATGCTTTATTTTTCAAAAGTGGTATTTACATTTTGGTGGACTGGACACCTCAGAATTCCTTTCAAAATATTTTGCAGTTCACATCTATCACTCCCTAAAGTCAAGGGTAGGAGGTGGTCCTCAATTCCTCAAAAAGGAAAAAAAGAAGATTTACAAATGATTCAGTGACTTGCTCAAGGTCACTCAGCACTTCCTGAAGAAATGGTGATCACAAGTCTGACTCAGAGCACTTGTGACAGCTGCATGCCCCAAGCACACATGCAGGGAGGGCACCGAGGTGAGTAACTGAAGAAGTGCTTACTATAGGACTGCATGAGACGCTGTGCCAATGTTACTGCCTTAACTACAGAGACCTCTGCACTATCTTTAATTGAATAAACCCACAAGAAGGAAAGGGAGACCTTTATCAATACACTTATCATTGACATTAGTGATTGGCTTTTTAGAGAGAAAGGGGCAAGAAGAGTGAGAAGCTGTTAACTACAAACAAGTTAAACAGAAAGAGTTCAGTGGAAGGAAATTAGTCTAGAACATTCCCAAGTTCTGTCATCTAACTTGTGTAGTGGTTTTCAGGGAAGGTAATTTTACCTCCCCAGCCCATCCCAAAGAATTGGACCCTGTGGGAGACAATTTTGATAGACATGACCTGGGGTGTGACTGGCATGTGGTGGTCAGAGACCACAGAAGCTGCTAAATCCACCTCACACAGCAAGGAAGACTTCAAAAGGTCAGCAGGGTTGCTGTTAAGGAACCCTGAACTAGTGGTAGGATTTTGACAAGATACTGAATTTCTGGAAGCCCAAATCTCTTTATATGTATAATGTTACCAATAAAACAGTACCTACCTTAAAGGTAGGTGAGGATACTCTTAAAAAATAACTCAAAGCAGAGCAGTTCATCCAGTTACTGGAAGGTTCTTGTATCAGAAGTATTTTTATTGTTTTTAAGTAATAATGTCAAGTCTTATACTTAAGGACCTATCTAGAGAGGATATAAAAAATAAGCACTCGTTTTAGGTTTATAACATTAAGAAAAATAAAATTCAGTACTCAGGAATCATACTTGATTCACTTAAGAATATTTTTATTTGACTTCCTTTATAACCAATTAGAAAGAAAGCTCAAATAAGAGCAATCCCTCAAAACAGTCCCTCCATATCTACCATGGTGGAGTTCCAGGTATCTTACTAAAAGGGTGATTAAGACACTACAGCATTGTGGGTAACGCCTAAACAGGAAAAATTTATGCTAAAAAGGATGTTCAGCTCATTATCACATTAATGCCATCTTTGAAATATGAGCTCTTGGTCTAGGGCTGAGTTTTTTTTTTGGTCTTAAGGGTTTTGACTGGATTCATTTGGACTGTCAACTGTGACCACATCTAAAGAGGCTGTTTGCATTTCTCTGCTGAACTTGTGGTAGGGTTTGAGTAAGAGCAAAGTGTTCACTTAAGAAAAAAAAAAATCATGGTCAAGTCCTTTAATTTGTTGAAACAGTTGGCATTTGAAAAGCATCCTGTAAGAGCAACCTAAGGATCCAATGTGTTTTTCTGCTTTAGGTGATGAAGAGCCAGAAACCACAAGATTATACAACCAACGTTCAAACAAAACAAATCAGGAAGATCTGGGACAGACAGAGTAGCCTTCCGCAGGAATTCTTTGGAAAGACTGGCACACTCACACTGGTGTCTGCTGTCAGTGCCAATTAGAGTAGCCATGATGAGGTTGGCCTTTCTGTTGGTTATCGCTTTATTTTATTTCATTACTTAGCCAGCTACAAACTAGATGACAAAGCAGTTTTCAAGGCTAAAATTTACTTGTGCCCACTTCCTGAAATGCAGAAAGAAAGTGTGTATGCGTGTGTGTGTGTATGTGTGTGTGTGTGTGTGTGTCTACATTTTGAAAACATAGTAAAGGTCAGCTTCCCCCTTTACTGGTAAAAGAAGTAATCATAACACTCTTATCTAAGATACAGGCAAGGGACCAAATATCAAGTTAGATACTGGTTCCATAAAATAGTGAAGACTTCCCTATAGCCAAAGTGAAGGATATTGATCTATGAAGGCCAAGCGCAGAACATTAATACATGAATAAATCTACTAATTTTACACAGACATGCTCCCTGCTCATTTCTTTGTTCCACAGAAGCCCCATGAAAACCAGCTCACCTACTGTGTCAACCTTTTGGATGTTAACTTCCTCCCTGTTACTGTGAGAAACATCATAGCCACATGGTTCCAATAACAGAATCATTACCAACTGATTCCATACTGACTAATGGTAAAGCTTCAACTGCTAAAAAAACAAGTAAACCAAAGAGATGCTTTTTATTTTTAGCTTTTTACTTTTATATACGTTTTATATATAAAATTTTACATATTTGTTTATACATATCTAAATACCGTATTTTCAACTACTAAACTATGTAAAAATGGGTGCATAAATTATATAAGTGAGTTATCAGGACAATGAAACATCAGTTTTGGACATTATTTCTTTTGTTAGAAATTTTATTGTATTATATTAATAACACTTAACATGATATCTATCCTCAATAAATTTTAAGTGTTCAATAAGGTATTTTAACTATGGGTACAGAGTTGTATAACGGATCTATAAGACCTGTTCATCTTTCATAAATGAAACTTTATTTTGCCTGATTGAGCATTATTTCTGACACCAACATTGTTAACACAGTAAGTGGAGAAGATAAAAGCTTAAGTACAATGGTCCCTTAGGATTGAAAGCTGGCTCCAGAGTTTACTGGCTCTGTGACTTGCAGGTAACTTACTCTCTTTGCCTCATTTTCCTCATCTGTAGATAGGGAAAATTGCACATCATAGAGTTTTCGTATGGATTAGTCATATATTTTTGTATAATACATAATGTGCATATACATATGTGAATATATAACATGCATGTGTACGTGAGTTTATCTGTTATACATACATTGATTAAGTATTAACTATGTATATCAATTGTATACTGTAATTAAATATACTTATGCACTTTAATCATCAGAATCAACTTCATGGAGGTATACTGATCAAAATATCCACCATGATCATCACTGACAGCAGCAATGAAGCGCTGCTACTCCTACAGGGCATTAGGAAGGGGACAGCAAGCACTTATCTCTGCTTTCCTGGTCCTTTACCTCCACCTTCCGCAGGATTCAGGAAGAAATCCAAGGACGCGTACAGCTTTCTCTCCTTACCTAATCTCTTGCTAAATATGAACAACAAAAAAAAGTCCAACCTCATTCTCTAAAAACTACCCGGCAGCATCAAGAACCCTAACTAATACATTAAGAAAAATATATCACATTACGATGTAATGAAGTCTCCTCTGTCCATATCCCATGCCTATGTAATAAACACTCAGCAATCCTCTGGATGCTGAGGTCACAACTGGTGGTTCTTTTACCCCTTCCCTTTGGATTTTCCCAATTATCCACAGTAAACCTACCTGACGCTTGTGATTAGAAATAAAAAGGTTCACATTCTTAAAACGGGGACAATGTTAGTATTCCATTTTCACTGAACACTAGCGTTCCCCCTGAGTGGGGCAGTCAGGATAAGACCGGTATAATATAAATACTGCCCTGAAAAATGATAGTCTGGGATAAACCAAATCTGAAGATTAGTAAGAGAAATATCATGTCTGAGCAAACAACTTTTCTCTTTCAGCCCAGAGGGCTGATATTCAACTCAGTCAAAGCTGGGGAGAGAGGGCTGCCCAAGAGAGAGGCCCACGCAGTGCTGCTGACAGGACTTGAAAGGCAGCACCTCCTTTAATCTCACCTCGTCTCCTAAGTCACTACTGGAGCCACCTTTTTACTCAGAAGGAAACAGGGGCTTCCAAGTCCCACAGCCAGTCAGGAGCAGCCTTGGAATGCCAATCACATGGCTTGGCACTAAGCTAAGTGTCTTTTCACCATGCCACAGAGGCCCTCCCTGCCTCTTGCCTTTGCTCAGCCTTCTTACAATTTTATTCATTGCCTGGACCGTGCCCCCCGCCCGCCCCCACTCTAGGCCTTTTGGATGCTCAGTGAAAACTGAACAGGACAAAAGCCTCCTATGGCTCGCGCACAGAAGGCCTGACTAAGGTAGGGCCAAGGAGGCCTGAGCCCACCAGCATTCTGGCAGAAGCGCAGCTGCAGACGTGCATACCAGTGCTGCAAGACTCATAAAGCAGCTTTCAGCCCACTTAGAAGCCTGTGCGTGGGCATCTGCAGCAGCCACCAGCTCAGGCACAGTGAGGAATTCTCTGCCGACCCAGGCAGGGCCCTGGAGTCCAGAGAAGAATGCCTGTTTTCTGTGGCTCTGGAGGGCATATTGTCATGTCCTGAAAGACAGGAAGGGGAGAGAGAACTGCGAATGTCAAAGGAAGAACCTGTCTCACTGTTTCACATCACCCGACGCAGTTTTACAGAAATACAAATATAAGACCAGTAGAAGAAAGGTCTTTACAGCTTTAATTGCTCCCTGCATTTTTCTCATTTATACCTTTTGGCATTTTTTAATGTAATTTCTTTGGCTAATTATTTAAACAAGGAAATAAGTACCATGTCCTGAGTCAATATTATGCAGCCTGGTACGTGCACATTCCACTCAGAACAGGCATTTTCTAGTCTTGTGCAAACATTAATCAACTCACTCGCTCATGTTGGGAGGCAAGTACTAAGGAGCCCTAGTTCACCAGTGCTCAGAGAGGTTAAGACAATAGAGAATTTAATTGCAGGGCCTTCCCAGGCCTTCCAACTCACTGGTGAAGGAGTATGGGAGCCCATATTCTCTAAAGGATAAACAAATAAATCCTATTGCAGAATAAAGACAGTCCACTGCACCACAGGAGCCCATAAATAAAAGAAACCGGTGCCAATCACCAGCTATTCTCAAAACATCCATAATAACCATTGTCAAGATTGTGATTAGCTTAAGAAAGGCCACTTTCTCCTCTTGCTTGATTCTCAGGAAGTTTCTGCTTTCCTCTCTAGAGCAGGACAATCAACATGCCGCTCTTGATGTTATACAGAGTGAGTTACAGTTCCTTCCTTTAACAATGTCTTGAAGGGACAGTCTTGAAGGGGGCCAGAAGCTGTGCTTCTTCTGACTCTACCCCAGGACAGTCCCAGGCTGTGTTCCGACTACCCATCTCTCCAAGGCATCTGTGGCCCTATTCTAGGCGTGCATGAGACTTCTAGCCAGTGTTGCCAAAGTAGGAGTGTTTCCTCCTAAAATTCATTGCGTTAAGCCACATTTGAATTCCGTTCATGGGACACAGTGCCCATCCAATGCTCAATGGGATAACTCCTTGGGAACTATGAGAAGGGAACTCTGGCTGCTCTCCACTGTCCTCTACCACTAGCAAGGACTCTGGCTGGGTGAAGAGAGTTCCTTTAATCTCTGATTTGACAAAAGGGATGAGCGCTACATATTCTTGTGTCCTACCTGTGCTTTTGTAAAATCTTGATATAACATAAAAAATGAAGGTGGGCACCACAGACAATGCACGCCCCTTAAGTATGTACTTCTAGAAGTCCTGGGAGAGACCTTCTAACCCACCGGAATTGAACCTTGCCAGTCATTTTCATTGTCCTGTAGGACATTATCCCTCAATGCTTTTCTGTACAAAGTTCCTTCACAAGGATCATTTCTTTCCTCACATGGGTTTTTCCCTATATTGTTTTGTTGTTGTTTTGTTTTTCAGATGGCTCTCTATTTCAGATAAGCACAAGGAGGGAAGAGCAGGGAGGTAGCTTAGCTCTAACCTCCAGACTCGTGTAATGAAAAAATGGGGCAGAAAACTAAATGCATGTATGGCAAAAAAACTTAAGCTATATCTAACATGCACAAGATCCTATAAAATCATGTCTTTTTTAAAAGCTACTACTTAACAGCCCTTAAAATTAGGTGCTTTCCTCCTGAGTTAGTAACAACAACAACAACAACAACAAAAAAAAAAACAGCTAGAATTTATTTAGCACTGTCTCTACAGGGTAAATCTATACACGAATATCTCGTGGTGCTCCTAGGAGGTCCACTCAGGATAGAACTAATTATTATTCCCTTTATACATGTCACAGTATAATTATAGCAGCAATAGCCTTGGTTGATTGAGCCCTTAGCTATGTGACGGACACCTGGTTTAAGATGTATTCATTTAACCCAGGCAGCAGCATTATGGAATTTGTTCTTCAGTTACTCCTAATACACACATGAATATTGACCCTCAGAGGATGACCGACTTACTCAAACACCCACGCAAATAAATGCCAGGATTTCAACTCAGACTGGTCTCATTCTAGACTCCTTAACTATTCTGTTATGTAACTCGAACAAACACAAATGAAAATCAATCAATCAGTGGGGTTGAAAAGATCTCTAAGAGTTTTTGAGGAAATAACTTTGACCTATTCCTTATGTGCCCACTTCAAGCTTTCCCCCGCTTCAATAGAGATTCTTAAATGAAACAAACCACAACTATGTCTTACAGGCACATGCAGGCACACCATAGAATCATAAGGCCTAATTTTACATCTATGAAAATAATGCTCATATGGCTATGTTTTAATTTTTAATTTGTTCTTTTTAGTTATGCAGGACAGTAGAATGTATTTTGACATATACATACATGGAGTATAACTTCCAATTTTTGTGGTTGTACGTAATATGGACTCACATGGCCACTGAATAGAATTGTGTCAAAAATCTATTTCTTTTGCCTACCACCAACCTTCAGGATCTAAAAACTGGCCCTATATATACATTTAATCCATACATCATACGACCTGTAGAGAGGTAGCTGTAATTATAGTAACCTGATGTCAGAGGTACCATTTGTGAGTTGAAACCAAACTACATCCATGTTTGCAGGTACAGCTGCCAGCCATACCCAACACTACATCCTTCAAAAGCTATGACCCAAACTGAAATGAAATGACACAGAATCACATGTGTCATGCTTCCTTCACTGTGGGTAGAATATATATGAAGTAATAACTCTGCAAAGTGACCTCAGATATTAGACCATTTGTCCATTTGTTTCCTCAAATGAAATGTGGGTAAGGAATTTTGGGGCAACCAGTCTCTTGAGCCCCGTAAATAAACATACTCTTTTTCCTGACTCAAAGTAAAAAAAAAAAAAAAAAAAAAAAAATTTTCATTACTTAATATCCATTTCTATACATTTAAAAATCATGGATACTGTAAAATAAACTTTGTGAGAATGTGTGCCATGTCACCATTTTGTAAAGAAAATTTAATTTTTCATTCCAGAAGAAAACAGAAGTCTGTATTGTGGAATCAGTCTCCAGTGCTAACAGCGTGGTACCAGTCACTGCGGATGCCTACAAAGAAAGGCTGTGAATCTAAGTAAATGCATCAATGTCAAAGTTTCTCCAAGAAGTGGAGATGTGGTCACATTTCCTAAATTGACCTAGAGCTCCAAGGTACTGTCAAGCTATTGCTTTCCTCTCTTTGACCACTAAATAAGAGGACAGTCTTCTCTGGGGCTAAGTGGCATCCTGTAATGAGCCCTGGGAAGCCACGGGCTTGTCATTCAGAGCACTGCTTGCTCTGTTCTAGAATCTGGAATACTGAGCAACTGCTGCTGCCTCCAGACCATCCTCCCAACAAATGAGAGGCTGATTTGCATAGGCCGCATTTCCATTTTATTCATCTTCTGCCCAAATCTAGATCAGGATGTTTTAATACCATCCCGCTGTGGGAGGTCGCACAAATTTAAAGGGCATTCCTGGTCAATAATGGGTTTCAGAATTGAGGTTATACTTGAAATTAAAAGCTGAAACAAGAGAAGCCCAGTCAAAGACAGATAATAAGACAGACAAAAAGACCAGTGAAGGGATAAACACGAAAGAAACCCGAATCATCACTATGCCTTCTGTCTCGGAGGATTAGCTAGAAAGCCACTGTATTTAGGGAGTGTCTGTGATGTACACCAGCCACTTCATTTGCATTTCCACATTTAATCTTTAAAAGAACCTAGGAACTGAGGGTTTTCAAGCTACTCGAAAACGCAGATGCAAGATTCAAACGCAGTAGTGTCTGGCTCTGAACCCGTTTCCTCTCCTCCCATGAGACCTGCTTTCTGCTGATCGGCTAGCCCTTCACGTAACAAGAACATGTCCTGATGCATGTCAACAAAAACTTCAGCGACTCATCAGCTTTTGAGCATTTTCCTCATTGGACATTAAACAGACCAAGACAAATCATTAGCTTAAATTAAAGTACCATAAGAAGTTCAGGTAAGTGTGGCTATCTCTTTCTACTAATAAACAGGTTCAATGCCATGATAAAGACAATAATTTAAAAAAGCACACACGTGTGCATGCACTCACATAACCACGAATGTCTTATGCCAACATAATCCCATCAGAAGGGAAAAACAAAATTACTTCTGAAAATGCTGCAAAAATTCTGCCACACCAACAGCACCTTCCCTGACTCATTAATTCTGGCCTCAATTTGCTGCTGTCAGGCAGATGGGGCACACCGTCCAGCAGACACCCACCTGCTATTAGGCCCAGCGCGCCTGGCATCTTGACATTCTATTGATTCCCGTCCAAAGCTTATGTAAAAAAGACAGTTCAGAGTCCAAAAGAAATTTCAGCCACAAATACTTTGGGAGAAATCCAAACAAGTAAAAACAGAAAGAAAGACAAGATGTAAATTTGAGTGTCAAAATTGTGACAACCCAAACCAGACAGGTGCATGTTCAAGGACAAATCTACCAATGACGCAGGCACCCTCTTTTGACACCCACTTATTTCAGGAAATCCCAAAGTCCTACATATGGGGTGCCCACCCCCTCCCAATCTGGAGTAGCATTTACATATTCAAGAAGAAACATTCACAGTTCTTCCAGTGGTGCTGATTTTACAGTCTGTCGATTTTTGCCCTTTAAACACTGATACCTTTTTAGTAGAAATCTGCCTTGCCATAAATACAGCAATGATAATGACAAAGTTTAAGTTATGGTGCTGTTAGGATGAGCCAGAAATGGGATAAAATCCTTAAGAATATCATGTCCTTTAATCTTCAAAACCACCCTATGAGTTAAGAGAGTTTTCTTTCCATTTTACAGGTAAGAAGAATTGGGGCTTTAAGAGGCAAAGTAATTTGACCCACGTAGCTAGAAAATGAGATCCTAGGAGAGGGAGAGCATCAGGATTCATTTTTAAGCTTTGTGATACTTCCCGGACCTTCCCCACCCACCAAACAACTTCAGCCTAAATCAAGTTGGGTGTCTGCCCAACTTCCAAATTATGACACCCAGAGCTCACAGCTCCTCAGTCACCTCTGTATGAATAAGCTGGCTCCGGAGGATTTATAAAGCCAGACCAATTCTCCCTTTATTTTAGCCAAGAGAAGACCTGCATTTCAAAATAAAAATAAATATATAAAAAGGAGAGAGGAGAAACCTGTAATCTCATGGAGTCCATGGGTCTAGCTAACCCTGATTCTTCCCCTTCGACTTTCCACTCCCCCCAGCCCACTGCACAGCTCCCACCAACTTCAAAGACAGCTCCTGGGGGGAATAAGAGCAATAAAGTCCAGTAAGGCCAGCTGGAAGGAAGGCCTTATCCATAGGGGAGGGTGGGAGAGAAGTAGAGGTTCATTGCAGTCATCTCAAAACAGGAGTTCAAAGCATCTTCCCAAAGCTGATTTCTATCAGAGATGCTGGGCGGATCAGAAGATATGAGGTTCTAAGTGGGAGGGATGTGTGTGCTTCTACTGCTTAGATGCTTTCCGGGCTTAAGAGGCGGCTGCAGGTTTTGAAGAGCCAGTCTGAGTTTGATGCACATGGAAAGCGATCCGTGAGCTCATCAGACTCAATTTACCCATACCATGGCAGGGCATGAGTATCAGACCCACCAACAGAGTTCTTTGACTGTGTGTTTCTATAATTTCAAGCAATACTCTATTTGATCAAGAAGTCCCTAGATTGAGATACATAAAGTAAGCCTGAAATAATCAGGAAACTCCTTTCTGTAGGTTTGCCATATTCCAAACACCCATTTTCCCGCATTGTCAGTGGTTCTATTTTCTTTGCCCATATCAGGGGTTGGAGGTTTCTGCCCGGAAGTCAGATCAATGCCTCCGTGCCTCTGCTCTGCCACTGATTTACAAGCTGACTTTTTCGAGACAGGCACTTAGGCATCCATTCTTGGTTTATCATCCGTCAGTTATCATTGTTACTGCTGCCATTATTATTCGAATGATTACAGACTTATAAAGATGTTCTCCTCTGATAATAATGTTTGCAATATGCTTTTACAGTGCCTAGTTAATATAGCACGCCTGTGATTTTGGACCTAGCACAAGTCACCAGAGCTGCTGCAGTAGAATGTTTAGCAGCTTTCTGAATGGCTATGTGTAGAATTGGGGAGTCAACATACTTTTTGAAACAACAAATTAGGTGTCCTTCTGTGCTCAGATGACAACAAAAGGGGAGTACTGAATGCATCATTAACAACCTCTGGTCCTCTCCTTGACCCCTTTGACAAACTTTCCAAGGAGAGTCAAGGTCATTTGCTAAATGAAGGTCAAAGTCTGTCCGTGTCCTCCTCATGTAACCCAACTGCCAGAAAAGGAAAATGTGCATTCTGAAGGTCAGGAATGGTCTTTAGAGACTAATGAGTAGCCTAAATGAGAATTCACCCTAGAAAGCAGAACACAGAAGGGAGACTGGTTTCAGGGAATTAATTCATGCATCTCTTTTTGACAACAGCGGCACAGAGTTTGATGAGAATCTTCCTCTTCACAAATGCACTCAACTCTAGTGCTAACAGGAGTTTTGTAACAGCATTGCAGGGGGATATGGATTCATACGTCATTTAAAATGAATCACTTCACTTCCTCTCCCCCATTTTTCTATATATTGACCAAATATAAAAATATGTTCTTAAAAAAATCAATTCAGTTTTGTAGTGTTCTCCTGAAGCAGCAGAAGTAGCCATCAGAGTGATACAATGTGATAGCCTTGGAATAATTATTTAAATGGGGTCACCCACCATGGAATTCCACAGGCCCCAGATTCTCCAACCCAAAATGAAAACCACAAGCGGCAACGCCTTCCGGCTAACTCTTCATTTATTTTGAGATGTGAATTTCCATTTTATTTTTAACAAGAGCTTCACAGTTCGCTGACAAATGTCCTGAACTATATTTAGAGGAATAATCATATTTAAGATCAGAAGCACACATGAATAGAGCTGGCTTTCCATGTTTTCTAAACAGAAACACCACACATGTGGGTGTTGTCTGAATTTCATGTAAAAGTTCTGTGTTTTCCAGAAGAATTACTGTTTCTCTGAAAGCACTCTTGCAGGTACTATAGAATACTTTCAAAGTACATCTACAAAGTCTTTTCTCCAATGCAATAAAGAATTGCCACAATCAAGCAAGCAATTAGTTTCACTATGGAGAGCTGCAAATGTGAAATGAGTTTGAAAACAAAAACACAAAGGACAAATAGCTTGTTAACCTACCTCAAAAGATATAGTCTGCTTGTCCTACCATTGAATTGGGAATTAAATTTTTCAGAAACTGAAAAACACTGTCTCAGGCTTTCCTTAAAGGGTTGCTGGAGGCAAGCAATATGCTGATTATTTTTCAAAGAGAAGGTGTAGGAAGCTCTTAATAATATGCAAAGTTCCAAGTTTGCAAGCACCAAACACAAAACAATGGAAATATTTTAATACTTAATCAATGTAAGCCACCCTATCTACTGTTGGGAGACAGCAAATACCGTGGGGCAAATTAGAATGCCTCTGTTTCAATGCCCAAATTGAGGGAAACCGCCAAATACTTGGAGGCATCGGAAGATAACTATAGTAACAAAAATAAACAGCTCTTGAAAGGAAAAGTAAGAAAACATAATTAAAGTAGCATCGAATCACAAAGAAATTGGAATAACAGAGGGTTCTGTCAGGAAATTCATATTTCTGAGGTAGCCTCTGTCAGTTATATTTTCAAATACAGCAGATTATGAATAAAGGAAGATCATTTCACCTCGTGGCTGGTCATGATGACTTCAATGGTAGATCATTAATCAGAGGGAACATGGCATACATGAATTATGTCTTAAGGAATCAGTGCAATAAGCATCCTTACCGGTTCTAGAAGATGCCCTCTCAAACAGTTTGGAAGATAAGGAGGAATTAAAGTTTATAGAGACCCTTAAAGGTCATGTCCCTTCCCGATCCTGCTGGTCACTGAACATGTATTACTTGCTTAATTTTCTTCACAGCCAGGTCTAGGCCGAGTACAACTTCTTTAGAGAGGAAGAGGTGACCCTGAGAAGGGAAGCCTGTCGCTGTGTACTCTGGCTACAAGGTGGCCACAAAGCCAGGCCCTTTCTGCCCTCCTTCCTGAACACTCACTCTGCAGCTCCTATGCAGACGCTTTGAGCTGCTTCTGAGTTCTTTATTCATTAGTCCACTGGCCCCACAGGAAGAAGTACAGTCCAAGGCAGGATCTTCAATGCTTACTGTAAAAACTGTTGGTTTGGGGTCTTTTGGATCCAAATTGTTCACCTCCCATTACTCCACTTAGTTTCCTTTGCATGGGATTACTCATGCCAGTTCCAAAGCACAGGATGAGTTTCCTTCCTCAGTTCCAGCCCAATTTGTACCTACTAGAAATGGAAAGTAAATTTGGAGACACTTTTTTTGAGCCATAGAACCCCTTACTGTGCTCTAAAACAGTACCTTAGAAGGGATAAAGAAAAGGTAAATGCTGTTGAATTTGAGGAAATCTTTCAATAAGAAAAAAATGAAAGTGTTATCAGCCCCAGAAAGTGGGGGCATGTGGTTTTAGGTCACAGAGTCCCCTATTCCACATATCCCCATGCCACTGCAAAGAACCCAGTATAAGCATTCAGCAATTTTGTGCAAATAACATAGGTCCTGCTTTAGACATCAGATTGTTGTTTGATTGATCTGCATCTAAGTTTCTCAACTGTAAAAGCTGCAGGATTGGAGTGGAAAGTCAACAACCTCAGACCAAGGTGAGGGTGGCCCTGGACACATGCACTATCTCCTTGCCCATCATAACCACCTATTTCAGGCTGCATCCCAGGATCTGCCATATTCACAAGACAAGTATGTCTATTAAGTGCACATAAAATCATAGTTGATAACTTATTAACTAAAAGCCAAAAAGAAACTATTTCCTTATCTAACGGCCACAGGCTTTTTCTGCAGGGTGAGTTCATAGCAAGCGTGGGTGGTACCCAGAGATCAATTTAAGTAGAAATGAATCACAGTGTTGTTGGTGCTGACCTGGTTTGCTGTTGAACAATGGCCAATGTCTCTGTTTTCTACACTGCCCAGTATTTTTCTGGGTATTTTTTTTTAAAGGAGACTGAGGAGGTACTATTCAACAACAGTGAAAAAGATTTCATTTGGAATAATAACTATGTAAGAAGACAACAAATTGACCAATAGGGAGGTCCTAGATTTCTTATAAACCTCACATGAAACTAAAGTTTTGCAACTTAGAAGGTGATCATAGCCACATGAGAAAAGTTGGAACACATTTCCATATGAAGCGGTGGCTTAATAAGTCAAGTGGTTAAATTCCTTTGTACTCTTAAAAAAAAAATCTTCAATTTATTTAAGGAATAAAAGTCAATGCTTCCTTGGCACCATGCAGCAAGCAGAAAGGGACAAAAAGAATGAAAGATAAAAAAGGAACTTCCAAATTTCTAATATAATAGTTCTCAAAAGGACTCAAGATACATGCTCACAGGCAGGACCAAAGCCTCTACAAACCTCTTTGTCTCAGGATCCTTTGTGACCTCTCAGCATTACTTGGTTCTTTCAATGAAAGAACCAAGAGTTTCCTGACTCTATAGTATAAAAGTTGGCAGATAAAATGAGATAACAATTATTGCATGGGGCTTATGTATGCCAAAAAGAACTCATGATTTATCAAAAAGTCAAAAGTAATTGGGCATCATTTATTTTATTAACTATATCACCCTAATAACAGAACAATTAAACTGTCACGAGCAAATACTGGATGAGCTATTTTTGAGCTGACTAGGGGTGCAACCCAGAGGTCCTCTCTCATCTACTTGGAACACTGTGAAAATGCAAATTAGCAGGCCCACCTCCTAGAAATCAGGTCTCTGATGGGCCAAACACCACTACATTAAAGTCTTGAGAACAACTGTTGTAACCCAGAAAATTTTGTAAAAAATGAGGAAGGCACAATAAGCCAGATTTCTCTGATGGCTCAAGTCACTCCATCAGGTCTTTAGAGATGATTCAGAAGACTTAAATCAGAAGATAGTATATCTTGGGAACATGAAAAAGAGATGCTGTAAACCCAAATATTAGTGGAGAAAATACCGTAGTGTTCTTCACCACCCAGATGAGAACATCGGTGGTGGCGGCAGGGGAGGGAGGGTCAGCCGCATCTAAACCAGCAATCTGAAGAACAAGAATAGAACCTCCCTCAAACACCTGATGGCAGACATCTCCCCATGCTGTCACTGCTCAAAAATCCCTGCCATCCTGCTTCTGGAACAGCTGAAAGAGTTGGCACGCCCAGCAGAAGGAGCGAGGCATTCTTCTGTGCTGAGCTAAAGTGGACAAAGGGACTGTCCAATCAGCCTGGCATAAAGAAATCCACGTCCGAGTCAGGTGTTACCTCCACAGATGTAAACCGCTTCTTCATTTTATCAGTAAATGCTAAGATAGCATTAAAAGCAAATCCAGAAAAATCTAACTGCACTTGAATGAAAATAAAACCCATTGCTGTTTTCATTCCAACGGTGTGTGTTATGTGTGTGTGCTCCTGTGCATCTGTACATGCGACATGGGGGTGGGGGAGGGATGCCTCCTTTCTTTCCATCAGCAGAACATCTTCTCTGTGACTGATACAATGGTCATTTAACATAACTCACCACCTACCTCTCCATTCAAAATGGATAAGGACGACCCTCCTAGAAGTTAGGGTTGACAATTCTGAGTTGCCACGTATTAGTTTCAAAGGTCCATAAGATAGCTCAGTCAAATAGAGATGTTCACACAAAAAACATGGCTTATCAGTGACAAGAATGGTCAAGGACTGGACGGCTAAAACAGAAGCATGAGCACGTTTGGTGGAGGAATTCAGCATAGGCAAAAGATCAATAGGATAAAAGCTACTCACACCTGTGTTCAAAATTGAAGTTCTACCTTGACTGGCCATGAGCTCCTGGGCAGGATGCTAAAACCCTATGAGGACCTTAGTGGTCCATGAAGAGCAAATAAACAAACATGCGTGAAGCACCTACTGTAGCTCACTAAATGAGAAGAAAGATAAGCAGGAGGGTGCAATTCTGTGGCCCTGAAGGGTTATTAGTCAGTGGCTCTATATTTACCAGTCCTCACATATAAACTGACTCCATGCCTAGCTGTGTGGAAGAGGAACAGGCTACAAAAGGAAAGCAAGACCTACTGTCTACATGTTCTTGCCCTGTAATCTAATAATCAGTGTATGCTTATTAACAACCCCTGCTGTGAACACGGGCTGATTATGTAGATGATGCCAAAAAATTCTAACATAGCCTGCCCTGCTCTCCATGTCTTGGTTGAAGAGAGGAAGCATATCCATTTGCGAAGTCAATGAAAACAAAAGTTCAGTAACATCTATGAAAAGACAGCATGACGGACAAATGACAGTTGCTGAGAAGTAGCCAGAAGAGATGCAGCTGATAAAGACTATGAGGATAAGGGACCTTCCATGAGTTAGAGCAGTTGGAGAATTCTTTGTGGAAGATAAGCCACTTGAGACTGGCCTTGAAAGAGGAGCAGGATTTAGATAAACAGAGAAGAGGAAATCCTGGGCTTATGATACAAGTAAATCCACCAAAATGAGAACACAAAGGACTAAGTGATGACACAGGGATGCACAGTACATTATCCACGTTTTTTCCCAGACGTGAATGCTAGGCACAGAGAGTCGATCGCTGCTGTTTAGGTCTGGGGTTCTCAACACTTAATTGTCTAATCACTGTCTAACTGCTGAACAATAACAGGAACTATTCTCAAGGCTCTTCCACCAAATATTTGGGGCTGCTGAGATAACAGGAGAGCCAAGAGTACATGAGAAAGTTGCTAAACTGAAAATTACTCCCACCCCAAAGAACATAAACACACTTACACTTCTATGTCACTGAACCACAAAAAAAAAAAAAAAATGTTTCTTGACACACGGTTTACGTCACTGCGTGGGAAACCAGAGCCACTAAAAGCTTTGGCAAGTCAAATCATGAGACCCTTGATAAGGAAGGAAGGTGCTAACTGTGTACTTCAGACATCAAAGGCACAAGGAGTCAGATAAGGAGAGGCTGTCCATGGCTCTGCCCCTGCTCCCAGCCCACCTGTTGGGAGTCCTCCCACCCCATGGTGAGGACAGTCAAGGAAAAACTCAATACCAGATGAACAATGATTGCATTTGATTCTACTCATGGGATTCGATCATCGATATAGACTTTGGGCATACCCATGGAAGAAAAGAGGCCAGAGACCAGTCAATTTCTTCTTTCTCATGCCTGTATCGATCACCCCGTATTGTCCACTATGTACAGAGAAGTGAGATGTCATAATAAGCACTATTTAACCACCTAATTCCTCCCACTCCACAGCCTTCTCATGCTGAAGTATGCTGGTTTCTGAGAGCGATATGTAAAAAGGCAATACTTTCCATTTTGAAAGAAGTTCTAAAATATAAATATAGCAGACCCCAGGTTAATACCATGATGCCCTTAAGGTGGCCTTCTCTTCTACAGAAACACGGTAGCAGACAGCCTTCTGTGCTGAAGTAAAGAATATCCTTTTTACACCATTTTATCCTTGAGCAAAAAAGATGAAGAAAAGTCTGTGTTCAAATCCTTATGATGTCTCCATGGCCCCAAATCCCCTGTTATCACTTGACATCACCCAAGCACAATACTGGAGAACCACAAACAGACCTGTTCTTAAGAGAGTTCTGACAGACACTAGAAGTCTAAACTCCTTAGTATAGACTGCAAAAAAGAAGGGAAACAAAAAAGGAAAGAAAAGTTTAGTGGAATGTTATATTAAGCTACTAGAAATAAACAGAATTTAAGGGCAAACACAAACATAAAGAATTCATTAAAACCATGCACTTCACTCGGTTCCTTCAGTATCTGTACAAATCGCAGCACCCGGTGCAATTTTTTCAGCAATAATTGATCTCTAAATGTGAAGTCATTTAGCTGCTTGAAATAATAGTGTGTTCAAATTGAGGTTAGAAACCACAACTAGGAATTCTAATGCCTAAAGTGAAAAAGAAGTTGAATTCTTACAAGTGCAATTTTCATATGTATTTCCTGAATTATTTACAGTGTCTTCACACAGATTCTAATCTGGAGTAGGAATCTGAAACCTATACAAACCAAGGTCTTCCACCTTTATACGCAGTGTAAACTCGGAGAAAGAACAAGAGAACATCTTTGAAGGAGCCAAGGTATAATTTATGTGTCAAAATGACAACTCTACCCTCCTGGGTGACAGCTGTCAATACCGGAAGCTGGAGAGGAAGGATGGCAGAAATACGCAGTCTTATCTGGCATGAAAGCTTGTCACTTTCAGTTCCTGATTTTCTCTAAGGTTGAAAGATGATATGCCCATTTAGAGAAAAGACTGTTTAAAGAGTCCTGGAGTAGACAAAGTGGGCATAGCAATTTCTTATAAATACCACGAAGACTCACTGTCACTTTTAATTAACATGATCCTAAAATTCAATCCGGCCAAAACACTTAAAAGAAAACAGCCTGGTCATGACAATTCCAGTGATCCTATTGACTGCTAATGCAAAATTCCTCCAAAAGCAGAGAAAAAAAAAATGCCATAATAACACTATTTCAGGATTGGTATTCTGCCATGGTCTCATCAAGATAAAAATGTGTCTTTTAGTAGTTCTGATAAAACCGAAACAGTCCCTGAGGTTACCAACAAGACTGAAGACAAAATAAACCTCACTTGAAATTTTTAAAACACACTCCTCCCTGTGACTAGCTGCAGATCTTTCTCTGAACTCTAAAGCACACTCACAGTGTCCTGGTTCTAAAGACTCCTTGTCACTAACTTTTATCTCTGAGAGCCTAGGTGAAGCTATCTGGTGTGGTGGTGACGCCTGCAAAATATCACCTCTCATCTGGGCTCTTCTTGCCCTGCCTTGGTCCTACAGCCCCAGGACAGAGGACGTCACTCCTACTGTGCCCTCCGTGCTGCTCCTAGTGCCACCACGTCCTGGTCAGCCAAGGGAACCAGTAGAGCTTAAATTTCCCCTTCATTCCAGGTCAGGCAGGAAAAAGAAAGCCAGCATTTACAGCAGTAGCCTTGACAATGGCTGTTCAGTTGCCAAGGATGTGGGGTAGTGACAGAGCTGCTTTGGGAAGGCACGCTTCCTCCTTTTCTAGGAGAAATCCAAGAATAGTGCTCAAAGGCAAAACAGTAATCACCTACAGCAGGTGCAGAGCCCTCCGTCCCCCACAGAGCCCTCACTAGTTTGTCACAGTGCTTAACAAGTCCACCACAATGTTGTCCTGTGTTTCAGCCAAGGCTTGCAATTGCTGGGAAATTGCTGTTAAATGTTACTATCTATCATAAAAGGATTTAAAAATCAATTAGTATAATAGCTAGGATTTCTAGAATAAATAGATTGAACTACAGATCTATAGTGTCAATAGGATACTAGGGTAAATGGGGGATGGAACAAATGAGCTGTAGAGAGAGGTGACTAATATATGCTGGGCACTGTGCTAGACACTTTACAATTGTCCCTCAGTATCTGTGGGGAGTTGGTTCCAGAAAAATCCAATACCAACACTGAAGAATGCTCAGCCTCTCTATAAAGTGGTGTTCAATCTGCATGTAACTCCAGCACATCTTTCAGATCATCTCTAGATGACTTATAATACTAAAAATAATGTAAATGCTACATAAATAGTTGTTATACTATATTTATTAAGGGATAATTACAAGAAAAAATCTACATATGTTCAATACAGACATAATTTTTCCATTATTTTTGGTTCACAATTTGGTTGAATCCATAGACCCAGAGGCCATGGACATGGAGGATGGACCATATCCATTTCACTGACATCTGAGGTTGGTAGTGACTTCTCCACTTTACAAACTGTGAAACTGGGTTCCAAAAAGACAAGGAACTCAGAGGACAAAGGCACAGATACCAAGGATAGGAGGAGAGACAAAACAAGTGGGGTCCACACCGAGGTGTCCTCATTAACTGGGGTGAGGAAAGTGCAGGACGGGAACATCAGTCCCTAAGAAAGTCCATGGAAACAAAAGGAGACAGAAAGCCAGGGACTGGGTAAGGGAGAGCAGGGGAAATGGATGTGAAATTCAACACCATTTCTTGTGCAATTTGACCCAGAGCTGTTCTGGACTTCTGGAAAGAGAACCCATTTTTAATTATAATCCCCATCTACATTATATAACAAAACGAAAATTAAATTCACTCAGATTCAATGAAGAGATTGTCTGGCTCTGACTGTTGTATTGGTATTATGCCTCACACAAGGTTCTTAGGCTGTCAGTTATTTTGTGATTTCAGCGTTCATTCTCCTAACAATAAGCCCTTTAGCTGGGCAAGCAGGGAAGAGACGTTCTGTCCCTTCAGTGAGAAACTGTGACGTACCTAGAGCAGAATCACATCAAAACTACGTGCTGAGCCTCAGAGGTGCACCAGCAGCCTCCCTCCTACAATCAGTAAGGTGTGTAAACAGAAGGCAGAACCCACCACTCTTTCAATACCTCATTTTTATTTGTCCCCTTTTGAAACAGGGGAAGGGGCATAGTCTTAAGGAACTCACCACAAAAGAACAGAATTGCTAATTTCCAAATCAGGCTCCTTGCTAGCAGTACGAAAACATGCCTTCCAAGAGGAGGGAGGGTCACATGGTTCATAGGAAGAGCTAATCGAGGTACATATGTCTCTGTTCTCCATGGGGTACAAATCCCTTTAAAGGCACTGTGCTAGACCCTGTCCTGTTCTAAGCCATTTACAGAGGCAGAGAGCCAAAGAAACTTGGCCAAACTTCTAAAGAGTTAAGTAGCAGAGCTCAGATATGACTCCATAATCCATGCCCTTAACCGACAATACAGCAACAGGGCAAGCACACATGTTGTGTACACACACACACACACACACACACACACAAGGTGTACGGTTTCCTAGAAAGCTCCATCTTGGTCCAGCAATGAAACACAAAAGGAATAAAATAAGCCTAGAGGTTCCAAGTACCCTTGGAGCTTCTGTGACGTGCAGGTACTACCCGAGGCTGGGGTACCACTGTCCAGGCTCTGCACAGGTGTCCACAGAGTGCTGAGGGATCATGTCTAGTGTGACAGCTAAACTGGGATGGCTTCGATCACCTCTGTAAAGCCCAAATCTACTATCCTGCTCTTGATTTAGGCACGTGTTTATATGTCCCTTCTCCAACGCCAGTCCCTTTGAACACATTGCCACTGAGTACAAACATCAACACATTCTTCATTTAAACAGGTGCTAACAGACACATCCTTCCTCAGCTTTCAGTGACACTATCTGAATCACGAGAAACATTGTATGACCTGTGGAAACTATTTTCATTGCCTTTAGTCATTATCCAAATATCAACACTGTTTGAAGGCACTGCACTGTATTCCCCTCCTCTGGCCAAAGTGAGCTGCTATATCATCATGACTAATTCACAAATGACTAAACGGAAAAACATCTATGCTTGCTTCACTCCTAGGGAGCTGACCCATACAAGGGTGTATGTTCCCTTTTTCAGGCCAAAGATCTTGATAGTACCCAACAGTGAGACTCTTCTTCAGCCACTGGGTAACATTTTCTTTCCTTGCAAGAAGGCCAGGAATGTACTTTGTATATCTCCCTGCCACCCGCCTCCCTCCCCCCACACTCACACCAAAGATAAAGACTGTCCCTTTAGGGCAGGACTTGAGAATTAGTCCAGTGTTATCTTATGGACGGAAAAATCAGAAGAAGGATTTTTTTCTATTCCACTGACAACTTTTTATTCCCAGAGATCAGCCCCTGATTTGTTTTAAATGGAATAATCATCTCTTGCATTTCCATTTTTCTCAATGAAACCTTCCCTTGTACATCTCTACAGACTAAAGAGTCATCCATGAAATAGTCTTCCCTGACCACACATGTGGCTCACTGGGGTACTCCAGGTCACGACACTTTGGCTTTTCCCTCCTAACACATCTAGACACTATGGTTCATTGGCTTCTTGAGGTTCTCCAACGGCATGAACTGGGCCAAGTACCATTACGAATGTGAATCTCTGTCCAGTTGTAAGCTACTTTGTTCTCCAATCTTTGATGTATACAGCTGGCACAGAGGTATTTTCACATACCCCTTCATTTGTCCTTTTCCTGTACCAATTTATCTGTTAGCATGGTATAGATCTGGCAGAGGACATCTTTCTTATTCTACTAATTGACAGGGAATCTTACAAAATTAGATGCATTGTGCATATTCATTCTCTATTCAAATCATTACTTGAGCAGTGAATTTTGTGTCTAGCCTTTTTTCCCTTAAGATAAGATCTGATAGTACGTATTTTCTAATAAATTTCATTCCAGGTTCCAAGGTCCTGTGGATTCAATCAGTGTGAACATATCAGTGTCACATCAAGCACATTTTCCCTCACGGCTGGCAACTACTCTTTCAATACAGAGGCTTTTTATGCTGCTTCCAAGTCACAACAATGAGAAACAGCAACTTTTATTTTAAAATTTAACCATCTTTACTTTAAAACAAATAACTAGATTGTAAAGACTCTCAAGCTTATAGATCTTAGTATGTTGCCCTGTCTTTTGGTTCCTGAAATCAGTAGGAAATTTGACAATTAAATAAATAATTCTGGTCACTGACCTTGCATGTAATAGAGCATGTAATAGTACTACTCTGCATTAAGGAAATGGGATTCCAGAAAGGATAGAATGTCTCTGAATAGCTACATCAAGGTCATTATTTCTGCACCCAGTCCATTAAAACAACTGCAGGATCCACTCGCCTCATATCCACATTTTAACTTAAAAAAGGAGCATGACAGACTTCTTATGAGAAAAGTAGTAGCACACCATCAATGCTATGACATAAGCTATCTGTATGACTCCAGCATACTGAGATGACTGACGACACTCTATGAATTTGAAACAACAGGTGGCACTCCAGGCCACACATCATTTGAGTTTGGCAGAATTTCATTATCCTCATTCAGAAGAACAAACACCAAACCATAACTAATTTTAAAGTGAGGTATTTCACTCTCTTTCCTAAGATCCCTGAAAGGATCGGTAGTGACAAAAATGGAAATCTAAGTTAAAATAAGAATTTAGGATTCCGAGGGCCTCGTATCGTATTTTGATTATTTTATGTGCCATCTTATAAGATCAGTAGAGGCTGGAACTC
This sequence comes from Sciurus carolinensis, assembly GCF_902686445.1. NCBI lineage: Eukaryota > Metazoa > Chordata > Mammalia > Rodentia > Sciuridae > Sciurus > Sciurus carolinensis. The sequence goes on along the minus strand of NC_062214.1, from coordinate 182,916,561 downwards.
CTCCATGTCCTCGCTGTCACAGGAATGGTAACAAGAGCCAGGATAAAACCAGTGACTGCATGATAAATACCTTACCTCCCTCTTGCTATGAAATGAATATCATGCATTTGATAGTTTCCCTTTTAATATCACAAAGATGAGGTGCAACTTATCAATTCATGAGCTGGGATCCTCTTTAAGGCTGAAGAAGCAATATTTAAAAATCCCAAAGACTTGACTGAGTCATAAAATTAAATTATTTGCTTTTTGCTAAGGCCAGGATTGCACTTGAGAACTAATTCATGGCTATTCTGGAAATATCAAAAAATAGTTTAGTGAAACAAAGGAAAATAAAGAAATTGCAAAATACTATGTAAATTTAAGATAAAGCAAGAAACCACAAGAAACATGGCTGAATATATGAACTGCCCCAAAGAATCAGAATAATTATCACTACCAGGACTCACATGTGAATAGGACTTTTTAACTTGCAAATCCTTTTTAGATATCGTCTCACTACAAAAAGCCTTTGAGATCAATGCCATTAGAATCCTCACAGATAAAACTGCTGATTCGAGAGGCTGCATAGCTACAAGGTTTAAGAACTACTGCATTAAATTATACATCATTTGTTTTAATCATAATAGGTATAGTAGCATTTTTCTATAATGTTACCAAGATATAGAAAAAAGACAGAAAATGGCATGTAGAACAGAATACTACTTTCAAATTATTTCTATTAATATTATTTGAGAGTCTGATACATATCAGAAAATCCCTTTTGCTAACATCAGAATGCTTTTCAGAGATCCTTCCAGTATATTTGGCCTGGTTTTGATTGGTTCAGTAGAGATGTCATAACTTCAGCTTTTAATTACTTAAATATACTTATAACTCATTGCTTGTGATTGATTTTTTTTTCCTTCTGTTTCTCTCAGACAATCCATTTGTACCAAAATGAGGAAAACCAGTGGTCCTTTTAACAATCTCGAATTGCTACTTGATATATGGGTTAAAGATTGCTAGGGTTTCTAAACTGATAGCCAAGGCAACGTAGTCCATGCAATATACAGTCAAGTTACACACAGGCATTAACCAAATCAATTAATGAAATATGAGGAAAATGCCATTTGGCTGCAATACTCGCCAGATGCAGACTGAGAACAGGTAGCCAAGTGCCACTTTGGTTTCTGCCTTACAAACACTCCAAGTAGAGTCACTAAAGAAACTAAACAAGGAAACTACTTGTCTACCTTATCTGTCCCTTGCTAAAGTTACTTTATATAGGAAGAATGCTAATGCCGTGACTGTCCGTTAAAGAGCCAAATGTAGGACTTAAATTTTTTTGGGGGGTATGGGGGATTGAACTCAGGCATACTTAACCACTAAGTCATATCTCCAATACTATTTTGTATTTTTTTAAGAGACAGGGTCTCACCAAGTTGCTTACTTCATTGCTAAGTTTGTGGAGGCTGGCTTTGAACACATGACCCTCCTGTCTCAGTCTCCCAAACCTCTGGGAATACAGGGGAGCGCCACGGCACCAAGCAGGACTTACTTTTTTAAAGAGTCTTTTCATGCTACAGTTTTCCATGGGTCAACATCATCTCCCTTTTCACTCCAGTATCTTCACTAGGAGTAGAAACATTCAATGTAATTGGCGTGTATTACACAGCAGAAACCATGGAGTCAGGTGCATCTTGTTCCATTCCAATCTCCCTGTTTCTTGATTATGTGTCCCTGCTAACTGTGTAACTTCTGTGATGTTACCTAGGCACTACTGTATTCATTAGGCTTCTGTAATGATTAAATTGAATAAGATGACAATATTTAGGAAAAATTCTAATTCTCAAAAATAAAGTGTTCCTTTTAAGTGGCAGATGTCCCACAGAACCTTCTAATGCCTATAATTATGTAAGAATATGACTACTTTAAAACGTATTTGTTTAGTATGCATTTTCACATTTAACACTGTGAAAACAGCCTTGGAAAAGGGGAACAGAAAACCTAGTACCTGGTCCACATTGCTTTGTAATCACCTCTGGTTCTCTGGGACTCAAGAGCTTTGTGTCTTCTTGTAGGGTTCTGTTACGGTCCATTGATTTCTTACACACAGGATAAAATTTCCTTTGCTTAATTTCATTGGCTATTTCCCTTGGGTCACTGTGACCAATTATGTTCTTTGTTGTTTATGCTGCTGAGCCATCAATAGATTTCATTTTGAAGAACATGATGCAATCAGGTGATGGTATTCTTTCCTGTTATTGAACCGTTGTGGCCTGAATAATGTCCTAAAGTACAGGAAAATAATTGATGTTCATGAGCTTCATAGTCTTTAAGGCAATTAGAAAATAAATAACATAACTCAAGTCTGGATTCCAAAAGAAAATTCAGGTGGGATAAGGGGAGATTTGGTACTAGCTCCAAGTGGCTGACATTATCTATCCCTCCACTCCCTGTGATATTAACAGAATCTCATCTGGTCCTTGAAATAAGTTCCTGAGTTGGTAACATTAAGCTGTATTAGGTCTTCACAGTCCACAAGTGGTAGAGACTGAATTCAAATTCTAGTCAATGTGAACGGCCACGTATTGAAAACCAAAGAAATTTAAATGTTTTACATAACATTTCAATTACTTTAGATTTACATTTCTGCAATATATATTTCCGTCTGAAAATGAAATGTCCTTTTGGAAAACTGAGTTGCATGAACTCAAGAAGATGATCAGGTGTGTCACATGCATCTTCCAGAGACAAGTGACACCTTTCCTCCCATGAACATTCCTACTCTTCCTGGTGTTCATAAGGACCTGCGTTCAATCCCCAGCACCACAAATAAGTAAACAATTTTTTTTTCAGTAGCTGTTATATGATCTTATTCTGAGTTCTTCAGTGGCTGCCCAACATTCTGTTTCAGTAGATACCTGCATTTAGTCCAAGGTATTACTCACAAATTCTTTCAGAAAACATTTGGCATTGGAGATAGTCATATTCACAATAGTGAGAATGAGCCTCAAACTTACGAAAACCAGCTTCATTGTTAAGAAAGCTTAAAGACTTTTGGAAAAGAACAATGTGACCAAAGTGTCCCACAGGTTAAAATGGGGACACTTGAATTTTAAGGTACTAAAGTCAAACATCAACAATAATAAAATACAAAGACAATTATAACAGGAAAAAAAAATACAACTTTACCAAAGGCTGGGGCCGTCAAGATCATTTTCAAACTCCATTATTATACATCTTAAAATAAGAGCAATCTAACATTGTATTTAGAGTAGCTTCTGGTATGATTCTATTTTATCTCATTCCTACTTTGACAGTGAATCACCAATAGCCATTCTGCAACTCTTCTGGTTCTCGACAGCATCATCTACGGTGATAATGAAGAGAGAACTTCCAAGCAGGCAGGAGTCTCCGACTTTCCAGAGTTCTGGGAATGTTCTAGTGGGTTTCCTCCACTTGTTCTGGAAGTGTATTTCATACTCTAACCGATGGCACCATTAAACAACTGTCCCTGATCGTCTCTTTGAAAATGAAGGCAAAGAAATGCAGAACGAAATTAAGCTGACTAGAATAATACACATCCTTATTCCCTACAGTATGTTGACAATGGCTGACAAATTTCTAGTGGATATAATCTCAGAGAACATGCACAGTAATGTTTTACCGCAGCATAAACCAAGATTGTAAGATACCTTGATAAATGGCTCCTTTCCCACCCCGACTGTGTCTCCTCCCTCCAGTTACATGTACAGCTCCTTTTACCATGAAACAGCCAAGGAGAGTCACAACCTGCTCAGGACAGCTTCTGAAGCTGGGGAGACGTTAGGATGTTAAAAAGTTGTATTCAAATCCTGAGGTGGTAGGACACAAACAGGTTCTAATTACCATTTGGAGGCAAAGAAATGTACATGGTGCAACAGAAAGGTAATGGGGGAAAAAAAAAAACTTAAGTGTCCTGTGTACTGACAGTGAGCCAGCCATTAACAAGGCGAAATTACCAAATAATGGTGCAATCTGAAGCTTGCTTTTGTGTTTGGGGAATTATGATAATATGACAAGGTTAGTGTTATAATTAGGACAGTAAAGTAACAGAGTAATTGCTCTTCTGCATCTTTTTCTTAGTTCAGAAGAACTAATTGTGGAGAAAAAAAAAAAAAAAAAAAAAGACAGGAACAAGCTTCATATATAAATCTGAAATTTCTCCCAAGCATCACAGAACCCAAAAGAAGGAAGACCAGCCGCATTGGCACATCGCTCCTTATTTGTTTATTTTCCTTACAAACAACTGCTTCTTTTTTTAGCAGCTACCAATCCCTGCACCTATAAGTTCTACATGTGACTGTGTGAGGAGTCTGTCCTTGGAGTGGTACCACTTCTAATCCTGGTACCTTAAGATGTATTTCTTCTTCCTCTTCTGGACTTAGTTTCAATTAATTGCAAGCTCACCCCTTCTCACCTACAGAAATGAGGGTTAAACACTTGGTTTGTAGGAGCAAATAATAATTTAAAAATAATTTTAAAAAACCTGTCACTATCCCTGGAGTGTCAGAGGCGGACAGTCAAGGTACATCCAGCAGAAACACTCTGAAGAATGGAAATGAGGAAACAGCATTAAGAGATTTGCTGAAATTCCTAAGGGTGGGAGGGGGTCCTGGCCAGGATGAGAGAAAGTCAACGTTTTGGTGAAAGTCTATGGGCTTCCTGAGACAGATCGTCAGAAGTGTCGGTGATCCAGGCAGGCCCAGGAAAGTCACTGACAGATGCTGCTACTGCCACCAGGGGTCCTGGAGTCTGAGATCCCACCTGCAACCCAAGTCTAACCACAGGTGACAGGGAAAATGAGCCACATGCCCTGTGAAAGTGACACTAACTCCATGAGACTCCCTGTCCTTTCCTGAAAGATAATGGTTATAATGATGGCTGAACTGAGGTTAAATGGGGAAAAGGGATGAAAGGGCCCTATAAACAACAACACCCATATAACACATTCATATGTGCACATAAACATGCACAAATGTATTACATACAACTTGCTAAATATAATCTTGACTACAAGCCACTACAAAGTCCCTGACTCCATTTACTCTGGGCACCAGAGTACTGTATTTAAAGAACAGCTGAACTCCCTGGAAACAAGAAGAATTACCATTCGTTTTAGTGTAAATTTAACCCCAAAGTGATTACTTAGCTCACCTGATGTACCTCTCTATTGCTCATCTGTTTTGCTCATCCCTGTTCCTGCAGCAAGGAAGGATCAACTCAAAGGCTGCCACCTCCCAGAACCTGTCCAGGTTCCCAAGGAGCAAGAGCCCCCTTTCTGCTCTGCTCCTATGTGACTGTGAGCACATGTCCACCATCACAGCTTGTGATCTCTGCTCCCATCTGGGACCAACACAAAGACCAACCTAAGAACAGGGGCTAATTGCCTGCACCACTGTATCCCTACAAAGAGCACCTATGTGTGTTCAGTGAACATGTGTGAACAGGACCAAGTAACAAATTATTCTGCATGAGAAACTGTTGACAGTTATGTAGGTGTGTATGTCTGTTTTTATATGTGTGTGCACACATCCATGTGTACACATGTGCCTCTATGTGTATTTGCCTGTGCAAATTTATTTTAAATACATGTTTTTATGATTAGGATGCTAAATCCCTAGCAAGTCACTAGACACCTTGTATGTGTTATCCGATTCAGGGAAAGCTATGCAAATAACAGAGTTCCTTTATTTTAGAATACATTATTTCCCAAAGGTTATTATCTGCTCTGGCAATAGCAGTATCGCAACAATCGCTCTAAAGAAACACTGTGTCAGATATGCATGATACAAAAACATTCCAAAAACAAAATGTTGATCTAGAAAGGAATCATGTAGCAGGAACTCCCAGGTGAATAAACACCTCGAGCCGCTGGGATGGCTGTTCTTCATCCGAGCAATTGCATCTTCCCTTCTCTTTTGTGATGTGATTTTAAACTGAAAGCATTAGGTAGCAAGGAGTACTGTAATTAAAGCTTCAAACAGAAAATGATTGAAGAAAGCCTGAAAGAGGCTTCTCCTTTGAAACTGCATTTCAATTCTCCCCATGTCTCCAGAAGAAAAATGCTTCTGACAGTCTATATTTTACTGCTGTTTCATTTAATAATGCATATCGACATTTATCCAGGAACATCAGCCCTTGCTTTTACTTCTCATTCTAAATCAGCTAAGCACCTGCTCATTCCCATGATTGAGTCTTCCCTCCCCCCACCCACCCAGTTGTTTTCTCTATGTATTCTTATTTACTTATTTTGAAATTTACTTTTGAAGAACAGATAAAACTTGCAGGGTGAAAACATGAATTCCCTGAAATACTTGAATATAACTCTGGGGTCAAATGAGAACCCTCTTTGCCTCTTGTTCTGCTCACAAAATAAAAATGTCAACAAAACTTGACAGAAGCACACACAACACACCTATGCGTAGATACACACAGAGGCACAACTCTTCCAAGAGCAATACAGAACACATGGAGGCTTCATGAGCCCACAGTCTATTCCTAGGGCATACTCAAAGATGCTTTCTATGGAAGTCCATTACACGCTTCATTTCCTGGTAAGGGTGCAGGCTGATTATTTCTACAATCAGTTTTCCTTCTAATACAAACAAGTGGTATAAACAAAGTGGTTGTGAGAAGTATGTCTGTGTTTTGTTTTTGTTTACATACTTTATACTGGTCCATGTTCCCATCACCCAGTCTATCTATCCTCTTCTGGAAATCTAGGTGCCCTGCACATAATATCTCACATTCATAATGTAAACTTAGGGAAGGAATAATTCAAGAAGATTTATGCATCACTTCAATACCTGGTTAGGTGCTGCAGAGGTACTACAAGATGAATATGATATGAACCTTGCTCTCAAGGCATTTGCAAACTAGTAACACAGGTACCTCATTAAAAAATGCTTTAAGAAAGAACACTGAAAATTAGTCAAGGTTTTAATCTTCCACTTCAGAGGAGAGTCTGTGTTTTTTGTTTTATTCCCAACTTCCTTTACCAGATCAATCACAAATGGCACAGAAATCCTGCTAGGAAAGCAGTGTTTACACCTAACTATAATAACTCTTACTAATTGTGCACATACCATGTGCCAGGCTAACTCAGGTGCTACCTCATTTAATGCCATCGACAGCTTTATAATTTAGGCATTATGACCATCTCCATGCTCTAAATGAGAAAACTTGTCCATTGTAATCCAGGACGTGCAAGAGATGGGATTTGAACCCAGGGAGTCTGGTTCCAGGATCACTGTAGTTATTTTCTACAACTACCGCCAGGCAGGGGTGCAAGCAGGCAGAGCACAGCACACATTGCAGTATGGCTTGGAAGGAGCTTCTCCTCCAGGGACACACGTCATCACCAGACCACGCTCAGGATATGATTCTATTTTTAAAGCTGAAACATTTTTAGCAAAAGAATTTTACACTAACTTTTTGAAATTAACAGAGCCCTGCTTGTATATGAAGTTCAGGGAAAGAAAAGAGGGCATTCAGGATGTAGGCTAGAGTCTGTCAAAAGGAAAGCCAAACATCTAAGGGAAAGCTCCTTTCAGGCAAATGGCTGTGGCAAAGGCACACTCTTCTAAGCTCATTTCCCAACCACCCAGTAGGTGAACACTGCAGATGAAATCTATACAGTTGTCTCCAGGAAAAACTTTTTTAATGTCTAGACAGCATGGCTTATTATCATGGCTTTGGTATTATTTTAATAGAATCATCTGTATATTCTACAGTTTTATGTAAGTACAAAAATCTATATTCACAAGATAGGATTTACTAAATAAATAGCAAATTTCTTATTTCTACCTATATCGTACTGACATCACATTGCTAGAAAATAGAAACGTGTATGCCTCTTAATCTTATTTCTTCCTCTCATTCTTAGAAGTATTTTTGAGTTGGCTTTCTTTCAGCTTTCTTCTCTCCTTAACTAGATTCATTTTAAGATTTCTGACGTGGAGAAAAAAATTTATTGCTGATCTGTAACATCTTCTAGGACTCTAGGTATATTCTGACACACTGACTACTTCATTTCTGAATGTACCACAAGATTATTAGGCTTGGTAACTTCCTGTGGCCACTTCATCCATGATCTGGATCTCAGGTGAAAAACTAACCTTCACTAAGTTACCGCCTTAAATATTCCCTCTCTACCTCCCAATAAAGATGACTTTCATACAAAAGTAAAATCAAATTTCTAACCTGCATACCAAGTCCTTAAGGACCAAAACAATATTAACAGAATGGTGCTTACTTCCTTTAGAGAGGCATTACTGGATGATGTTACAGGTCTTTAATTCATAAGTATATTCTGCAGGTGTGATACATACCCAAGGGGTGAGAGTAGGTGACTTTGGCATGTGACAAATGTCACCCCTGGCCAGGCAGAACAATGAACCACCACCTTTAGCCACAGGAAAAAGGGACATTAGGGTCAGGCTGTAATTGGACATCTGGTAGCGATATAGAACTGCTCTCTTAACAAGGTCAAGTTTATTGAAATTCAAAGTAGCAACTCTGTTTTCATATTCATAAAGGAATAACCAAAGAGAGGTAGCCACTGTTTTGATTAGATTAAAATCATACCTCAAGTTTGCTGCATTAATCGTTTTGGTCAATGAATTAAAACTATAGATAATGGATCAAGCAGAACTAACACAACTGAAGAGGAGCCATCCTCCCCTTCCAAGTGAATTGAATTTGCAGTCAGATGAAACACCAGGATTTGCTTTAGGAAAGGAAAGGAGAATCCAAACCAGGTATATGAACCATGCAGAAATGATCTGGAAGGACCCAGAATCATCTGCAGCAGGAGACTGAAACACTTCAAGAAAAAAAAGGAAAGAAAATGTTAAACCTTCTGGACCAAATTTCTTAGGTGTACTATTATGTTGAAAAATGAAACATACTTCCATTCAGCATTAAAGACATCTTCAGTCTAGAACAATTCACTGACAAATATTTGTCTTCTACCATGTATTTTGCAAGGTGACAGTTTGCTAGATCTCTCAGGAGGACCACTAAACTAGCACTTAGAACTTTCTGGCATTTGGAATGTCAATATATACTTGATGATTGCTGTCTCAATCATGAACCTATTTTATTTAAAAATATATGGTGTCCTGCAGAGTACTTGAAAACACTCTCTTTTTCCTAAGTTAAGCTCTTTAAAGAACAAAATAAGATGCGTCCCCTTTCTTTTCCCTGAAGATGAAAAGGGAGGCTTTGCTTTATATTTCTGATGAGATTTTATTTGCAATTCGAACCCTCAAAATCACATTTGACAATATCTACACTACCCCATAAGCTAAGGAAAACAGAATCTCTTCTGTTGCTATAATAGTTTGGATAACTGTGCTAAGGACATAGTCCAAGTTGAGTTTTAATGCACTCTGAAACTCAACTCTAATGCTATTCCTTCAATAATACACAGACTATCCTTCTTCAAAATTACAATGCCAAACAAAAACCACAACAAGAACAAACTACATATAGTTGCCCACTGGAGGTAAGCTAAAATAGTTTTTCCCTTTCTCCATTCCCAACTCCTCCTTTCCACACTATTTCTTGAATCCTGACTATAGCCCCCATTGCTGCTAGGATCTGCAGATAAAAGTCTGAATGTGACATCCATCATCCTCAAGGGTTGCAAAAAGGACAAATTATCGTAGATGATACCAGTGGTATAGCCCCCCCTGAGAAAAAGAGGGCACGTGAATAACTGGGGCAGGAAGACAGGCATATAGTTGGCCACTATTAAATACCCCACCTCTATTCTACAATTTGATCATCCCATCTTGTCCTGGCCAATAAACCTGTACTCTGCACTGAATCCTTTTCCTCTGTCTGAATGCAGAAGGGTCCACATTGTGACCAGGATGAATACAGACCACCTGGACAACCTTACCTGATCAAGAGAAAAGAGCCAACAGGTGGAAGGTGGCTGTTCTCTCAATATTCCCGGCCTTATTCACTGTATCTGTTTTGCCTGAACCTCTTTAATTCACATAATTCCTGCGGTTAAAATTCAATGTAGGAGCCCTATGTTGGACACCACAGGAAACAAGATGATTCTTCCTGCAGTCTTCGAACACTGACACTGGATGTCAGGCTGGTAAATTTTTCAGAGCTTTAATACAGAGGCAGAAGCGTCAGATAGATGAGGAACAAGACTCATTAGTTACAGCAGCTTAGGTGTCTCAGGAGGATTTCAGGAATATCTCCTTCACATGAAAGGTGCCACAAGCAGCCTTTCAAATCCTGCCATAAACCCAAAGCCCTCTTGTATCTTATCTGGATACACCTGAAAACCCCATGCTACACAGAATCATTGACATTATCATCCTCCAACAACTGCTGAGTTCCTAAAGGGACTATTTTTGTCTTTGAGAAGGCCTTTGGGACATTCCAGGATCAGCAATCATGGCCTGTCCTTTGGGGAGCTGTGATGAGCATGATTTAGGCTGTTGGGTAAATAATATAGGACCATGTCAATGTGGATAACTTTCTGAGAAAATCAGTGACGCACTCACATTTTTCTGAACAAGCCATGTTGGAGAAACTGTTACTGTCTGTCAAGAAGTAAACGGTACCCCCCCCCCCCAGCACTATGTTAAGGTTCCTCGTAGAGTACATCAATTAATTCTCGGGCAAGTCTTTAAGGTGGTTTATCATGGCTATGCACACTGTTCAGATGAGAAAATTGAGACTTATATGGCTTATTTGTCAAAACCACACAGTTCTGAAGCAGTGAAACCAGCTGCAGATCCAAGCAGACTCAATCCAGGGCCAAACCCTTAAACACTAATTCCAGCTCCCTAGCTTCTAAGACTCAGGGAAGTACTGGAACAGCCTGGCCTTGGTACATGGAAGAAACTGAGACCCACAGTTAAACAATTTCACAGAAGTCAATGATTTTTCAGAGGAAGCACAGAAAATAGAATTCAGCATTCCTGCCCACCAACCGGTTGACCTTCTCAGAATCCCACACTGCCTGAACAATTCCACTCACAGCCACAACTGTTGATAAGATGCCTATTTGGTGCACAGCGACAAAACAGAGCAAGGAACAAGACCTTCAGCAAACAGGTTAATGACACATGCCCTGCTGACTGCAGTAGAAAAGAAAGCGAAATGACAAAAGCAAAAGGAAAATTTAAATAAATGAAATTATGAGCTATAAAAACAGAAAGGGTTATGAAAACCAGTTTCCACCTCCAAGTTTCTCAACATAAGGATATAGTTTCTTACTGGCAATGGCTAAATCAAGCCTTCAGTTATCTCATCAGGGTCCATTACAACCTTAAATAAAGTGAATTTTTACAGTACTTCAGGGCAGAATCCCTATACATATTGATCAATTCCCTGCATCCATCCATGCATGTATTCGTTCATCCATTCATTTATTAAAAGAAAAGCATTCAATAAAATACAGCATCCCTTCATGCTCAAAACACTAGAAAAAATTGGGGTAGTGGGAACATTCCTTAACATTATAAAGGCCATCTACGCTAAGCCCATGGCCAATATCATTCTAAATGGTGAAAAACTGAAAGCGTTCCCCCTAAAAATTGGAACAAGGCAGGGATGCCCTCTTTCACCACTTCTATTCAACATCCTCCTTGAGACTCTAGCCAGAGCAATTAGACAAACCAAAGAAATTAAAGGGATACGAATTGGAAAAGAAGAACTCAAACTATCCCTGTTCGCTGACGACATGATTATATATTTAGAGGAACCTGGAAATTCTACCAGAAAACTTTTAGAACTCATAAGTGAATTCAGTAAAGTAGCAGGTTACAAGATCAATGCTCATAAATCCAATGCATTTTTATACATAAGTGATGAATCTTCAGAAAGAGAAATTAGGAAAACTACCCCATTCACAATAGCATCGAAAAAATAAAATACTTGGGAATCAATCTCACAAAAGAGGTGAAAGACCTCTACAATGAGAACTACAGAACACTAAAGAAAGAAATTCAAGAAAACCTTAGAAGATGGAAAGATCTCCCATGTTCCTGGATAGGCAGAATTAATATTGTCAAAATGGCCATACTACCTAAAGTGCTATACAGATTCAATGCAATTCCAATTAAAATCCCAAAGATGTACCTTGCAGAAACAGAGCAAGCAATTATGAAATTCATCTGGAAGAATAAAAAACCTAGAATAGCTAAAGCAATCCTAAGTAGCAAGAACGAAGCAGGGGGTATTGCAATACCAGATCTTCAACTCTACTACAAAGCAATAGTAACAAAAACGGCATGGTATCAGTACCAAAATAGACAGGTAGATCAATGGTACAGAACAGAGGACATGGACACAAACCCAAATAAATACAATTTTCTCATACTAGACAAAGGTTCCAACAATATGCAATGGAGAAAAGATAGCCTCTTCAACAAATGGTGCTGGGAAAACTGGAAAACCATATGCAACAGAATGAAATTAAACCCCTATCTCTCACCCTACACAAAACTCAACTCAAAATGGATCAAGGACCTCGGAATCAGACCAGAGACCCTGCATCTTATAGAAGAAAAAGTAGGTCCAAATCTTCAACTAAAAAGCTTTCTCTCAGCAAAGGAAACTATCAGCAATGTGAAGAGATAGCCTACAAAGTGGGAGAATATTTTTGCCAACCATACTTCAGATAGAGCACTAATTTCCAGAATCTATAAAGAATTCAAAAAACTCTACACCAAGAATACAAATAATCCAATCAACAAATGGGCTAAGGAAATGAACAGACACTTCACAGAAGAAGATCTACAAGCAATCAACAGATATATGAAAAAATGTTCAACATCCCTAGTAATAAGGGAAATGCAAATCAAAACTACCCTAAGAGTTCATCTCACCCCAATTAGAATGGCGATTATCAAGAACACAAGCAACAACAGGTGTTGGCGAGGATGTGGTGAAAAAGGAACACTCATACATTGCTGGTGGGGTTGCAAATTAGTGCAGCCACTCTGGAAAGCAGTATGGAGATTCCTCAGAAAGCTTGGAATGGAAACACCATTTGACCCAGCTATCCCACTCCTTGGCCTATACCCAAAGGACTTAAAATCAGCATACTACAGAGATACAGCCACATCAATGTTCATTGCTGCTCAATTCACCATAGCCAGATTGTGGAACCAACCTAGATGCCCTTCAATTGATGAATGGATAAAGAAACTGTGGTATATATATACAATGGAATATTACTCAGCCATAAAGAATGATAAAATTATGGCATTTGCAGGCAAATGGATGAAATTGGAGAATATCATGCTAAGTAAGATAAGCCAATCTCAAAAAACTAAAGGACAAATGATCTCGCTGATAAGCGGATGAGGACATATAATGGGGGTGGGAGGTGTTAGCATTAGGTTTAGGGTTAGGTTTAGGGTTAGGGATAAGGAGTGTGGTAAGAACGAAGGAAAGAAGGACTGTATAGAGGAAAAAGAGGGGTGGGAGGGGTGGGAGGGGTGGGGGGGAAGGGAAACAAAAATAATGAATCAAACATCATTGCCCTATGTAAACATATGATTACACAAATGATATGCCTTGACTTCATGTACAAATAGAGAAACAACATGTATCCCATTTGTATACAATAATAATAAAAATTAAAAAAATAAATAAATAAAAAGAAGAACTTAGGATACAGTGTTAATTAGCCAAATACATATGGTACCGGCAACAATATATAAAGAACCTACTGTTGAGAATACTTAGCATAGCAATTTCATTTAACCTTTAAGGGGTCTCTGTAAAGTATGAAAATCTTCATTTTATAGGAGAGGCTTACATAAAACATATAATTTGCTCAAGTATTCAGGCAGGTCGGAGTACAGCTGAGATTCACATCCGGTCCACTGAATTCCAACATCAGTATGCACTAGAGAGTCCATCTACCAAGAGTCATGCTTGGATTTACCTAGGGACAATGGTCTTACTCCTTCTGTCCCCTTATTAAACAAGAGAGATGAAGGTGACACTGGAGCCATTGTTGTTACTACTTGGGCTTTCAAGAGTTAAATGATGGAGTAATGTGGAAAAAAATTGCATTTTTTTAAAAAAATGAATTCTCAATAAACACCCCCTGGAGAAGGATAGGCTTAAGTATGCAGAAAGGAAAATGCTAAAAGTTTTTTTTTTTCTTTCTTATTTATTATTATTATTATTTGTACTGCGGATTGAACCCAGGGGTGCTTAACAACTGGTCCACATTCCCAGTCCTGTTCATTTTTTATTTTGAGACAGGGTTTTTCCAAATTGCTTAGAGTCTCACTAAGTTGCTGAGGCTGGCTTTGAACTTGCAATTATTCTACCTCTAACTCCCATGCTGCTGGGATTGCGGGCGTGTGTTACTGCGCCCAGTTAAAAGGTTATTTTTATCAGAACTGTACCTGGGCTTTTCCCAAGTTTCCCCCTCCAGGCCCTCACCTAGTTTCTTAATCTTTTCAGACAATCTTCTTTCCTGTATTACTTCAATTATGGCAAAGCAGTCCATTTACCACCTTTCACCAATACCAACTGCCACTCCACCTCCAGCGAGGTTCCCCTAATTTCAAAAGACAGAAGAAAACAGGATACGAAGATTAGATCTCTTCATATTCGTATTAGAAGTTCTGATTCAAAGGTAGAATCTGAAACCCATCCAAACTACCAGTTAAATGAAACTGGGAATTTATCACATCATCTGCAATTATCTTAAGAATTATCTTAAGGAGAATAATAACTTTAAGGAGAATTCCCTGAATTCTGATTTTTTTCAGAAATCTGTTGGCTATGTGTTTTCACAGAAAACCCATTAATGATTAAGCACTATGCAATCAGGGAACAGGAGAGGCAGAGGCAGCCAACCTGCTTTGCACACTTATCATAAGACGACCAAATTAAAGCTAAACCATCGGATAATTATTCTTGTCGTTTTAAAGATCAGTAATGTAGGAAATGCTAGAATGTTCCATTGAAACCTCTTCCAGATTTCCAAAATGTGTCATACCAGGAGATCAATCCTTCCATTGAAAAAAAATTACATATATATATATATATATACACACACACACACACATATATGTACAATCAAGTATTAGCTCTAGTACCCATTTGTTTTGGTTTTTAAAAAGTGTATTCTATAGATCCTTCTTTATCTTCTCACATCAGACTTCCAGATTATGGATAAACCTTTAAACTGAAATCTAGGTAAAGTCTAAAAACACCAAGCACCAGAAAAGAAATCTAAAAAAATATAATTCTGCATGACTGCAGAGCTTGAATATGGAAACACAGTCATAACTTTAAGTGATATTAATATTATGCAGAAAAGGGAAAAATATTCATTAGCTGATTATAATTACATTGATCCTTCATGCTAAATGAGGTGAAATGTGCCCCACATCACATCACGTTTCCCCACTGGGATCTGGAGGGAACTGAGTTACTCGGCTTGCCTTCTTTGCTTCCAATTTTTACACTGGCTCCCGTTCTGTCATCTACCTGTTTCCTAATAGACGTTCCCTAGAGTTCTCTAAGAGTAAATGTTCATTCTTAGAAGCTCCTACTTGAGAATTCCACCCAGTGGAAATACTGGTGAGCATCGTCCCCACAGAATATATCATGAATGTTGCTATTTTCTCATTTAAAGTGACAAGCTGAAACCTAGTAGAAAAACACTCTTTTCTCCTGTTGAGAAACCAGTTTCCTGTGCAGGCAGTTGGTTTGAAGAGCTCTTTGGGTAATTCCTTCCCAATAATCCCTGATATCCAGTGAATTTGAGGTGAGGAGACTGATGACAGGATTTCTCTTTCCCAGAAAGAGAAGTGATATTAAGAGTTCTTTAACAGTGATTGTCTTCAGTGAGACAAAGTGGTGACTGTTTCCAAGGTGACTGCTTTCTTGGAGCCCCAGAAACTAATATTGTTATGATTAATTAGGCACAATATACTGTGGTCCCAGAGACACATCCTTTGTGGGGAATGATAACAACCTTACAAAACTGTATTATCAAGGGCTCTTCACAAGACACAGCTCTAAGGTTGTTTCAAATTGGAGGACAAAGGCTATAGTAGGCAGCTACGCATACTAGTACTCTAGGTGTGTGCCAGATGTCACGTATCCCACATGTCAGAATCATCCTGTACATTTTTCCCTACATAAAAATGGAGGAAGCAGACCCAAAAGTGAAGAAACATGCTAAAGTCATGCTAAGCTCTGGAGGCAGAACCAGGATTTAAATCCAGTCTAAATCCAAACTCCCTGGCCTATCCCCACCCCATGTCTTCATACAGAGCTCCCTTTTTATTATGGAGATAATTAAAAGCATGTGATTACTGCATTTGTCCAAACTCCCAGATGTCTTCAAAGATTCTAGCAAGCTGGAGTCTATGGTTTTGCAATATCACAAGCATCTCTTTCAGAATAAACTACCACACCACTAATTTTGGCTATCAAGCCTTGGTTATAAGAATCCAATTCAACATAATCAAGTTCTAATGCCTCTGATTATTTCTATTTGCTTTTGCCTAGAGGCCTGGAAAGAGTACAGGTTTTACAAATATAAACAGAGGGCTCATGATGCTGTTGGAATGCTCTACCTTCCTGTTTTCAAAGCAAGAGACCGCACTGCTTTCAGAGAGTATTCCATGGAGAGAACAAAGGAAACGTCTTCTATTAGATCATCTGTAAAATCAGACACATCAGGGTTATTTGTGCAAACTTTGTGAATATTAATTTGTTCAACATTTAAAGCTTGATAGGAACAAGTCTACACAAGGATGGACATGCCTTGTGCTATACTGTAAGTTTCACTGAGGCAGGTTGGAGTCAGTCACTTGAGTTCACTTCAGCAAGGCCTTTGTCCTAAATGAGCTCAGTCACATAACAAAGGCAAGGCATTCTGGGGGAATGTAGACCCCCCTTGAGCCTACTGTGTAGGCTTTCTTCGGAAAAGATTAGAGAAAGCTTCAGAAACAACTTGGGTGTGGGGCTCAGAAGTTTAGACTTGACCACATAAGTAATGGAGAGTAATACTAATGCGGGAACAGAAAGATTCAGGTAACCAGTGTACAGGTCAGAGGTGGAGAGACAAAAGGGACTTACTAGGTTTCAATACAATGGCCACAGTGGGACCAATGTGAAAGGGCAAGAAAGACAGAATTTCTTCAAAATGCATAAAACCAGTGATGGGACAGATGAAGAAGAATGAGAGGGAGTGAGAAAGATAACTAGAAGCAGTGGTTGAAGCAGCATAACTTGTTCTGTAAGAAATGTGAGTTGAGCATCGGGGTAACTTCACTGAGAACCACTAGTTCAACCTAAAACACTTCGACACTGAAGTCCAGAAAATCCAAGTCAGTTCAGCACTTGAAATTGGGGAGAGAAGAGAGACACCACACCCCAGACTCCTCTCTTTTGCTGATGCATGTGGTCTAGACAAACTCAACAGTCATTTCCAGCAGGAGCAACACCGATATGTTCAGGTTCCTTTCACAAAGTCGGATCTTTTCTCAGTGACAAAGTCTAGCAAATGTCCATGCAGTACACAGCTGTAGACAGAAACGCCACAGAACTTCCCATAAACCCCAACAGAGCTGGTGTTTCCATGGGGTTGAAGGGGCTGTGGATCCCCTCTCCAAACTGCTCCCACACCTGGGAACTACATGCTGTCACATACAACCCCATCACTAAGCCTGCTGACTCATTGGACGAGTCTAGACTAATCTAGGTCAGAAATGATCCCTAGCTACCTCATGACAGATAATGGGGATGCAATGACAAAGGAAACTAGAAGTGACAGAAACCACATACCACTTTCAGGGAAATGAAAGAGTTAAGGAATGGATCATTTAATTTTGGCAGTATTAGCAATTTTTACATATAAATATCACAGGCAAATAACTGGATGGTTTTAATTATAATGCTGAAATTAAAAAGAAAAACAACTTTTGTATGTGCAGAGATGAGTGTGTTGGCAGAAAGTAAAAAACAGAGGGATGGTCAAAAATCCACTTCAAGTTGGGCATGGTGGGTGGTGCACTTCTTTAATTCCAAGGGCTCAGGAGTCTGAGTCAGGAGAATCACAAGTTCGAAGCCAGCTTAAGCAACTTAGGGAGATCCCGTCTCACAATAAAAAATAAAGTGCTGGGGATGTGGTGAAATGTCCCTGGGTTAGATCCCTAGTATTTCCCCACCCCCCAAAAAAAAACTACTTCAAGAAGGTAAGAACTTGAAGGTTTACGCCATGCTTATTTTCAAATCATCAGTGTGGAACAAGCCTTTCCCAGCCCACCTCTGGTTCATTTTTTCACCCAATAGAAGTCTACCGCCTAAGCAATTACATAGGTATAGAAAGAGTGAATCAGACCTATTTATAACACTGTCAATTCTCCATTATTCCCAGACTCTCTCAGAGGCTACATGCTTTCTGCTATTATCTGCCCTCTGGTCATTTTGCTGTCCATTATCACCTCCACAGGGAAAAAGGGGCGAATCTCAAATCAATCCATTTAACTATGTATTAGCGTTGCTGGGAAAAGGGTGAGGGAAAATAATGGTGAATCACCTCTATTATAAATGTAGTTCTTGATCACTACACTTTACCCACAGACTCTCTGTTGAAAATTGTGCTTTATTTTCAATTTAGGGGTTCTTTTCACTACTTCCACTTTACAGTTTCCATTAAGAGGCTCAAGAATCTTCTTTCACTCAAAAATAGCAAAGACTACATGATGGTACCTTAGATAGTTATCTACTACAAAAGTCAAGTATGGAAGGTGGACCACCGGTGAGTAGCTTTCCATTCATAATCATGGAACAGTGAAGCATCCCTTCAGGTTTCCATTTTTAAGCCAAGGGCAAATAAGTTGAGAGTTGATTTTACAAACTCTGTGGGTCTCACTCATCATATAAAAATAATTAATAATAACTATAGAATAAGATAAACAACCCCAGACACTCTAGTTCAGTTTCCCTGTGTGCAGAATGGGGCTATTCACAGTATTTATCACCAGAACCACCTCACAGGGGTTTTATGAAGATTTAAATGAGGTAATGTACATGAACTGCATAAGTAGCACTCTAAAAAACCGATCTAAAATCAATACCATTATTACTAAACATTATATTTGTTGTTATCCTTATTGATCCTCTGGGATGAGAATGTGGTCTTGCTAATACTTGGTCTCATTCAAGACAGAAGGGCACATTGTTTCTAAACAGTGTCACACATCAGCATTAAAAATCTAGCGTGGTGTGAGCCCCAGTGTTGAAGGAAGAGTGGCTTCTCAAACACCATCCCAGGTGTTAGTCCCTGTCTTTCCTGCTGGAGTAGAAAGTATTGGCAACATTGAGACAGTCAAGGAAAGGGCCTATCAATATACACTCCATCCTCTTCTATACATTTCAGGCACTGAAAAACAAAAGAGAGAGAGACTGGGATATTTCAGGGGTGCTCACCACCACACCACCACCTACACATCTGTCCATTGACCATCCACCATGACAGTAGCCAAGTGCTGTTATAATTGTCCTTTGGCCCTCAAGAAGGACCTAAAGTCCAACCTCTATAACCATCATGATTAATGGTTAAATCACATTAAACTCTATAAGTTTAGAATGTACCATAATTTTCCCCTGCCCTTCCATTTGCCCTCCTGAAGACTAAGTGCATCCTTCTCTGTGGAGACAGAGTGATTAAGGAGTTGGGATTTCTAGTCTTCTTTTCTCTTCCTCTTGGAGGACGCTGATTCCTCACAGATCTCCATCGGGAAAACAATATGCCCACAGTAAAATAAATGAAATAAAAATGAGCAAAAAGTAAAAAAGAAAAAGCTAATGCACCAATTTTCACAAGTTCTTCCTTTGCTCTCTTTGATTTTGCCACGGCAGATACACAAAGTTATAGCTATGAGTTAAACATCTCATTCTATGGGGAAAAAAACACATCTGTGTGAATATCTACTTAACTGACAGTTTTACTTGATGCCAAGAAAGGTATGCCATGAAGCAAAATTATTTCTTTAAATAGATCTGTTCAGTGTGGCATGTGAATTATCTCATGCATGGTTTGGATTGGGTTAACCAGCAGGCACTTGCCTGACTGAAGTTGGTAGAGTAAAGCAGAAAGGTGGAGACTGCATTTCTTCCTGTTGAGCAACTCATCTATCGGAATGCAAGAGCACTTCTGAGGAGCAGTCCCTCTCCCTAGATTATGAACACCTTGTCTTCAAAGTCCGGCTGGTGCAATTACACATTTATTCATTCAGTTACATTTATGCTGCACTTGGTGCAATGGGCACATTTGTTCACACCAGGAAGACAGGTTGAATGAGCCAAAGTTCATGGAGTCTAGTGGGAGAGAGAGACATGTAAACAGATACATTAGGTGGCATCCGTGTAGGACTTAAAGGAAAAAGAGATTGCCAAAAGAAGAGGGCAGTTTATGTTTTATGGAAAGAATAAATGGCATGGGAAAGGGAAAGAATTAAGCAAGTCACACCTTACCATCTTTGGGACATGGGTGCACTACAGGGAACAGGAGTTTGAAAATGATGTCTGAGTGCTGGTTTGAGATCCAGATGGTCAAGGATCTCAGACAATACATCTGAATAGACTTTATCCATAAGGACAGGGCATCCAAGATGCAGGTGACTAAAGAACATGATGTAATTTACTTCTGTTTTTTTTTTTTTTTTTTTTTTTTTTTGTATTTTTTAGGAAATTGGGAACACAAGAACAGTATGGTAGTTTAGGAGTTCCTAATACTGGGGAGAACAAACAGGAGACTGTGGCTACCAAGACTGAAGCCAGTCCTGAGAGCTGGCTCCCCTGCTCATTCTTTTCTAGAAGAGTGGAGTTAAATTGAGCAATATTTCCTCAGCGGCAAAATACACACACAAAATACTTTCAGAAAATCATAAGTGATTTTCAACTAGATGATTATAAGACCAATGAATCTCAAGTTCAGAAAAATATTCTAAAAATTATCCAGGTCAGTGATTTCCAATCTCAGGACTTTTAAGAATCCACATTCCTGGGCTCCACTAAAACCTCTGTAAGTCACCATCTCCAGTTAGGGACCTTGAACCTGTATTTTTAACCATCTCTTTCATTAATTCACATAGATGAGTGAAGTCCACAGAAGGGGTACTGTGGTCTGACCTATCAGAATTCTTGGTAAGCAGGGATGAGGGTTTTCGCAAGAATATCCTAAATGCCTAGCACAAGGTTTAGCTTGGTGCCTGGCACATGGTAAGGGCTCAACCTTTGTCAAATCCTCAGCTACAAGTTCAAGACTAGAACGGATGTCTGCCTGGCATTCCGTGGAGACTGAGGTTATTAGAATGGAGTTTTAAATTCCATTGCTGTCAGCACTACTGGACTTGTTCCTTACCTATTTGGGCAAAAGAAATGTTTTCTTTTTTTTTTTTTAAACCATTTCCCAAAGAATTTTAATCTCTCTTACATTTTCTAAAGTAGCAAAACAAGGTCTTATTGTTTTATGTTGGGTTGAATGTTGGTTCAGAAGCTACTTACTAAGATGTTAACAGCTTATAAAGTATACTCAAGTGCCTGCTTCTTGCTGCTCCAATTTGATTAATTATATGTATTTATATTACATTATATATTATGTGGTCTTTAACAGGAAAAGCTACTGTGTTTGCCAACTTGGAGGTCTGGGGCAGGCCTAACATCTTGTTAAAGATAACATTTCTACATCAAAAAATTTACAGATTCACAGTGTAAAACATAAAAAAAATACATTTAAATTATTGACTAGAATGCAAAAATTAAAGTGTGCATAGATGAAATTATAAGGATAAATTAAAATTGTGCATTTTGACCAGAGCATCTCAGTACTGCCCTTATTCAGAAGTGTTTGCTGTGGACTTAGAGAGAAGCTCCTTTACTTAAATTAACTGAAAATTACTTCTGCAAGAAAATACTTTCACACTGGGTTGATAACCCAATCACATCATTCCAACTCTATCAGTCTATCACTCATTACACAAGCAAGGTACAATCATTCTGTAAGGACAGAATAAGCGTTAAGTAAGCACAACAATAATTTATGCATTCATCTACAATAAAATATTATCATGGCTCTGCCAAGTTGAATCGTGTGAAGCAAGTGTTTAAAATTCACTTTGATAAACATCTCATAACCACAGCTCACGGTGCCCCGATCCCAGTCTAGACACAGCACTCCTTGCAGGCTGGAGGCATTGGTCATCAGCATTAGCTACATTTCTGAGAGTGACAGTACATGGGGACGAACCTCTTAATTACAACAACTGAGCTTTCAGGGAACTTTTCAAAAAAGTCCAAATTAGGCAGGACCTTGTTGACCCCTATTTCTGCTTCCCCTAGTGAGAGGAGCCTTGTTTCCAACCTCCTCCACCTCACGCATGCCAAGTCAGCGCTCTACCACTGAGTTAGGGGCACAGCCCTGCCCATTTTCTATTTGAAGAGCCAAAGATTAAAAGACATTTAAATTTTTGGTCCTGTTTGTAAAATGAACAAGAGTTAGAGCTAGCACTGGAGCCTGGACTATCTCTCTTCAAATGCAGAGTTCTTTGCACTAATCCTACAAATTTCTGGCACACTAGTGGTGTTGACTGCACTGTCTCCAATCACCTATGAAACTGCCATGGGATTAGGTTTTGTGCCTCACTAGCTCCTCAGCAGCCTCCTGCTCATTATGAAAAGAGTCGCCGTCTACCCCAGGTCATCCATGGCTGGAGTCCCTGCCTGGAACAGGGCTATAGAGGGTCTCCTGAATGAAAGTCAAAGCTCTCTTCACCATGTGGTGTACGACTCTTGCTTCCACAAGAAGGACATCTTCGACAGGAGGTCCAGGTCCCTCACACAAAAGTATCTTTTCTGATGGAATTTCATGTTTTTTCTTCATTTATGTTGCCCTATGGCCTACCTGGAGAAGAATATCTTCAATTAAAACTTGTGATTATCTCATTATTTTATGATAGCAGGGAGTTATGGGCTACATTAGCACCACCCAGCTTTAGGGTACAACAACAGTTCCTCTTCACAGAGCCTAAGTCTTTGTACATCTGAAAGATACACACACATACTAAGTCCCCACGAAGTTGCTACAGGTTCTTCTCATTTCATGGGTAGAACTCTTCAGAGTAATAGAAAACACTGTCTTTCTTAAAATATTATTATATCATTCAATACTGCCAGAACAAAAGGAACTTACATTAATCCCACCAAACTGTAATTTTCCATGTTAAAATGTATTTATAGTGCCATATGCTTTATAATATACTACAAAAAATCAGTTAACTTGAAAAAGAAAAGCAAGCTTCAGAACTTTGGCAAATAGCAAATCAGAAATGGTAAAGATACCTGACTGAAATACTCATTCTAAGAATCATGATCTAATCATGATCATATATTTCATAAATAAACATTTCACACACGGGTGTATTTTTGAAGCCTTCGACAAAGCAACAATAAAACAATTTAATAATATTTATGAAGACTTCAAAGTAAACAAATGAGTATAGTGAAATAAGCAAGATCATATTTGGAACACTCAAAATTAAAAGTGTCTCAGATCTGACAATTATTAAAATACAACTGAACAAAATACACAGAAATGAATCAAAGAATTTTCCCACCAGGGTTTACTGACAGTAACAACATTAAAATAACGCCTAGCTTTGGCATATATGTTGGAATTATAATAAATTGTATCTTTCCATTTACTGGCAAATGAGTTGAAGAAATTTGGAGAATAAAATCTTCAATTAAAAATTTAGATTATTTCATTATTTTGGTCTTTTGGTACCAGTTTGGCTTATTTTGAAGATGAAATTTTTAAAAATTCATCATAGTCTCTACTAATGACATTGCTTTTGCAAAAGGTAACTTGCATGGCTAAAACTCAAACTCGTCAAAAAGAGAAACAAGCTTACGTCAGGGAATGTTAATGGTTTGTCCCAAAACAAGATCCTCCGTGAAATTCATTCTTGATGAATTCAGTTTCCATCAACAAGTCAAAGCTTCAAGAAGGAAAGTTTGGCCCTTGAACTCAATTCACCCTAATTACCCTTTATCCTTGGAAAGGATACCTGCATCAAAATAGAGCAAACTCAGAGAAGGAAGAGAACCCAGTATTAAATGAATGGACAAAATGATACCAGGGACCATCAGACAAGTCACAGTTGAGGGAAACCCCACCCACAAGAACAAAAGCTCCTGAAGGGTAAGGTACTCTGTCGTGGTTACAGTCCTAATTAGATAAAGCTGAACCTATATTAGCATAAGACAGTCATGCAATGATAAATTCTATCAACTTGAATAAGGCCTCTTTATGAGAATAAAAGTCTGCATTGCTATTAAGGCATTTTCACACACATTAATCTTATATGACCCTCAACAACTCTGTTGAACTCTGAGATGGGGAAATTAAGTCTCCTGGAGATTAAGCAATTTATACAAGGTCGAATACAGGAAGGAGTATGCTGACGTGAAAATGCAGATTTTCTTTTCTTTCCTCTAAAACCATCTCCTCTATTTTTCCCTCCTCACCATGTCAAAAGGTCAAACACCTGCATCATAAAATTATTCAGAATAGGCAATACTGTACTCTAATATAATGTCAGAGAGAAAGTAAAATGCTATTATTTTTAAATCTCAATATTTGTATAATTGCAATATTTTCTACTATTTTAATAAAAATACCCAACTCTGATTCTTTGGGGTGGGTTTTTAAAGAAGAAAGCTTCTTCCCAGAGACCTGGGAGGCTGAGGCAGGAGGATCGAAAGTTTAAAGATAGCCTCAGCAACTTACGAGGACCAAGCCACTTAGGAAGACCCTGTCTCAAAATAAAAAATAAATAATAAAAAGGGCTGGGGATGTGACCCAGTGGTTAATTGCCCCTGGGTTCAATCTGCGGTACCGAAAAAAAAAAAAAAAAAAAAAAAAAAAAAGAATGAAACTTCTAAACTATATCTTGAGAACTCTCTATCTTGGTAATAAAATGTAAAAATCAGTGTTTGTCATCAAAGTCTGTACAGTCAGATAGCCCTTAGTCTCTTTGTGGCTCCAGTGACCGAGTCGGAAGTCAGGCAGTTAGGGCTGTCTTATACCAACTCACACAAGCAGATGGGAGGAATAAGTGAAATTGCTTGTATGAACCCTGGACAACATAAGCACTGGTGCATGAGGGGTGTATGGAGGTATTTGTAAATCCATCTTAAAAAGAGTTCCTGGGAACCTCCGTCGCCCACACTTATCCGAACTCTTCACCTTAATCTCTCACTTCCCCTTTATCTAATATGTAAGGTAAGTATTACAACTCAGCTCCTCTTTACCTCATATGGGAAGTATTACAATTCCCTGCATTATTTCTGTCTAATTATTTGAGTCCAACTGTGGAAGCGAAGTAGGAGAGAAAACTAGCAGAGAGACTGTTTTGACACTGGATTCTCCTGAAAGTGACACTCTTAGGCAGCTGGGGCTAAGAGTGACACCAACATGTGAACCTATTTCGGGACTGATATGCGTCCAGTGTTTTCCATTCAGCCACATGACCTCTGGTGACTTCATGGACAGTCTATTAGTGAACCGACTGTAGAACTGCTGTTCTTTCACTCCCCATTAAAGGTAGTTTCAGTGTTCTGAGGCCTAATAGCATCTATGAACTTTGGGACCTGATATTTTTCAGTGGGTTTAAATCCAATAGCCCTCAGGTTCTTAAAAGGTTCATATGGCAGATTCTTTTATCTGTATCTTGAAAGTTCTAATGAAGAGAACCAAAATACAACAATATGAGCTGTGGACAGAGAAGAACAGAAGACTTTTTCCAAGGTTCTCGCACAGTCCCTTAAAAATAACCTGAGAAGAAAGTAAGGGAAAAAATTTTTTAAAAATGTAAAAAAAAAAGTTCATTCTAATGAGCACCTAGTGGGTAGCAGCTCCAGAGATTTAAAAAATTTTGTGAATGCCTCCAAAAAAAGGGTTTAGATCTTTAACCACTAAGCTGTCAGAAAAATACGGCCTCAGAGGTATTAGCAGAATAACTGACCAGTGTTTGAGAACCCTGAATGTTGCCTTTTGACTTCCCAAATCATGTGAGGATATTTTCTTTGACCTTCCCTTACTGCAGATCGGTAACAAGGATAATGCTTTGTTCAGGTGAATCAGGACACATGGCACGGTATACTTTTGCAGAAACACATCCCACATTAAATTAAGTTAGAGGCGGTATTTCAAAAATAAATAAATAATGGAGTTCCAATTCACTGCAAATGGTACAGGAGGTCAGTAAGTGGAAGCCTGCAAGAGAAGGGCTTCTTTTAGAAAGATGTTTTACAGGACTTTTTCTGCATCATTAACTCTTCTGGAATCCTGAACATAGCATGATGAATTTCCCTAAAAAGTAGCTACTGTTTAATTTTCAATCACTTCAAAGAGCCACAGTAGAAAGAATCAAAGAAAACCAAAAAGACCAGTGGATTCAAAAAATTCACCAAGGGAGGGAAAAAGAGAAGGGAAAAAAAAAAAAAAACAACCCACGAAGGTTCTAACAGATTTTGACCATGCCCTCAAAATACCACTGATTATTTTGCTAATACAGTGTTTTACTGTTTCATACAACTGAAATAAGTCTCTGTATTCATCAGAACACAGGATATTTTTATTACAATATTTGTGTCATAGCCCTTAAAAAAGGAACATGCTTAAAACCTTGAAAAGAATCTCTGTCTGAAAATGGCTCTTGGTGTGTGTGTGTGCGTCTGTGTGTGTGTGTGTGTGTGTTTGTGTGTGTGTGTGTGTTACTATAAACAGATACTTAATGAGACGTAGCTTATTACTGAAAGGAGCGACAAAACACTGACACCCTTACTCCTCTCTCCAACATGTAGTCTTGGAAGGAAAATATAATTTCACAGAAGCAAAGAACTGTGGCAGGCAGGAAAGGCAAGAAAGTTGGCGGAGGTACCGGAATGGTTGCTTAACTTCAATAATAACAATAATTGGTCTTTAAAAATGTCTTTTGCGTAAAAACCTGCCCAAGGGAAAAGAAAGAAAACCTCCTAAAAATTCCATATCCCCAAATACCACTACATCAAAAACCATCTGGAAAATGTCAGATAATGGTATCCACCCACCTAAGAAATCCAGTAAACTTTGTCTTCAGTTAGCATTTAGAATAATCAACTAGAATTGAAAATTCTATCAGAAAACCCTCTGAAGACAAAGCAGGATTTGGAATCAGATTTTTAAAGTCTCCTTAAAAAGACCATCTGTTTATAAATGCTCTTCTCACACTCCACTTCGTCCTTGATCTGTACCACAAGTTCACAGCAGAAGCAGACTGAATTTAAAGACATACACACGGCTACTATGAAGTCTAGTTACCACATATATGTTCTGGGCTGGTCTCAAGTTTCCCTTGTTATGTAAGCACTTAGGGGCAATAAAATTTCACTTACATTCACCAGCACTGTGAGTCCCAAAACAACAGTCTACCCGGCTGTACAATCCTATTACTGGCAGCAGACAGCACTGGTGTTTTATTTATGTTGATCATGTTGTCGTGCTCTATGGAATAACGATTTAGTGGACTCTATATTAGTCCATCATATTTGTATTGCCACTATTCAATATCATTATCCATACTGAACTCCATATTAGAAAAATCAAATTAGAAAAATTGAAACATTCAGAAAGAACTAGCTGGTGAGTCCCCCCCCCACACACACACACGTCTGCAGACTGATGAGAAGGAAGAAAAACAATGAGTATTCACTTCTCGCAGATAGAGGTCACTAATGGACTGGATTTGAATCACTGTGGCAGAAACCACATAGTTATTAAAGCAATCTAGTGAAAAATGAACTTGAATTAAAAATAAAGAAAAGATACCAAAAGATGATTATCCAGAAAGGTGTGACCTGAATAGAAATAATATTCCATCACCTTGACCTTTCTTGAATCTTCTAAACAGAAAGAAAAAGCCAAAGCCGCTTGGCACCATTGCTATTTTTTACCTTCAGAAGCTGCTGATCTCAGAAGCAGCAATTCTTCCTGGTAAAGTAAGGAGCTGAAGAGTCAAAGTAGATTAGATGTTCATACTGAGTCTAAGGCTTCAAGAATCGGACATACCTGAGCCTTTCCTGAAACCCCAATTTCAAATTGGGATAATACAATGTTGATTTAAGGAGATACGTATAAACTCTAAATCAAACTCTCCAGCAGGCCAGAATATAAATGTAATAAATAGGGCATCAGAGAAGGTTCAAATTAGATCCAGCCGGTTGAAGTCACACTGGGATAAGATCACATCAAGAAGTCTAGCATACAGGAAAAACCTTGACTGCCCTGGGGACCCCAGGGTATCCCAGCATGGTGTCATTTGGGAAGCTACTTTCTTGTGTTAAAAGCATCCCCTGGAATTTCTAAAAATGCAATGAAACTACCTTAGTGTTAAGACATGGCAATATTTTTTTTTAAACTAGCATTCTTTCCATGCTAGGTTTGTAATAGTTTCTGCTACAGTATCGCTAGTCTAATTCTTTTTACTATTTCGTGTTCCTACTGGCAGAGACATGGAATGATGTTTGAAATTCCATCGTCCAACCTCCTCCAGTCACAGATATTTGCAACTCAATGTGACAGTATGGTTGCTGCACTGTCATCTGTGATTATTAAAAAAAAAAAATCCTCATTAGATGGTTTAACCCTATCTTGTTTCAGGTTTTGGAAGGGGTCAGGAAGAGAAGCTGTGTTTTTAGGAGTAATAACACTTTGTGGGAAAAAGCAACTTTTCTTGGCATATGTATTTATCATCCAAACACTGATTCTCTTGCAATATGGTAACCTGCAGATCATCCGTATCTGGCACATGTTGCTTAGAGATTAAAATAATAATAATAATCCAGTTCTAACATTTCAGATACTGACCTAAATTTTTACATTCTTACAACAACCAAATATATCCCTGAACAAATTCCAACCTGCATTTTATTCACCTCAAATGTTTGGGGGATCCTTTCATTGGAAATATAATAAGGTCATACCAGTTAAGTCCCCAGACAATCTAAGTCCCTACATGGGAGCTAGCCTTCATATTAGCTTTTGGATGGGGGAAGTTAGACATAATAAATTTAGCAATAAGCCTGTGAGCGAGTGGACATGCTCCAAAGCTCCCTGAAACCCTGTGATTAAAGAACCTCCCAGCTGAATGGGGAGCAATAGCTCCCATTTAGAAGAGGCTTTGCATAGCAAATGCAGCATGTAAAGAAATCTAATCAGCACCTTGCACTCCCGCATTTACACGGATTTGTGCCTTGCACTTACTTGATTAGCTTACAGTAAGCTTTACATGAGATTCCCTCCATTAAAATTAATCAAAAGCTCTTAGAGACTGTTTTCCATTCAAAGGAGAAAGCACGATGAGTTTCCAGGTGAATTAATAATGATCATAATAATAAAGACGAGAGCAGCAGCAAATGTTTAGGTGCTTTTAAACTCGAAACTCTATGGGGGGGTGGTTTGAGGGGGGGTATTGAGAAGTTGGAGCAGGAATCTTGGCTCTAAGAGTGAATGGAAGCTATTTTCTTAGTTCAAGTAAGGCGGGCCACTGTTCGGGAGACATGACTGCCTCCTCTCTAGGGCCCCCAGCCTCAGTGCTCCCACGCGGTCACTCGATTCCCTGGCACCATCGTGCATCAGGCCACTGAGAGGAAAAAAATACAACTGGCCGCCCTGCAACCAGGAACCCTTTCCTTCTGAGATAGACAAACAGACACAGGCGCGCGCGTGCGCTCACACACACACATACACACACGCACACACAAAATCACTGCAAATTCACATTACCAAAGACTAACATGCTTCATCTCAATCCCCTCGATGAAAATGAGACTTCTAAAGTTCCTGTTTTATGACGCCAGAAGGTGAATGGAAGAGAGGAGGGCTCCGGGGATGTCAAAAGGAAGAGAGATTTTTTTGCCTCTGCTGTCAATTCGCACACCCCTCCCCATATCTGTTGTCCTGAGCAGGCAAAAAGAAGCAGGCAAATTAGAGTGGGCTCGAATTTTATTTTCTTTCTTCCTTTTTTAAATTTTTTTTAACGATGCTAAATAGGGGTGAGAGGGAGAGGGTAAGTGAAATCCATCAATCATTTCCCTGGATTGAGGCATACTAAAAGCCCCTGAATTCACTTTACAAATATCTAAAGAGCCGTACAAGATGAGGCACCAGCTGGAGCTGAGGGTTATCATTCGCTCCTGGGGGCATTAGCCTCCCCGCACAGCTGCCCAACTGGCGCACAGAAGATCCCAACGCTAGACACCCATCCCCAGCATCTCGAACTTCATTTCCCTCTTACTTTCTCCCAAACCCGGCGAGGAGCGCTAGGAAAGACTCTGAGAGAGAGCAGAGGAGTACGGAAAGGGAGGGTTGGGGAAGTGCTTTACCTGCGAAGGCTCTCGAGGTCTCCTTCCAGCCCTGGTGGTAATCCCGCTCAGCGCTGCGCCCTCCCCCAGATCCAAACTTTTGCTTGGTCCTCCGGGAGGCGGCGGAGGCGACGGCGGAGGCTGCTGGAGCCGAGCCCTGTCGCCTGCAGCGTCGGGGCACGGGGGAGCGGAGGCCGGAGCCCCAGAGCGATGCGCGCCTCCCCGCAGCCGGTAGGCGCCCGAGCGCCCCGCTCGCCTCGCTCGCTCTCGCCTACTTCCCCTACGGATGCGCGGCATCGTCTTCCCCCGTCCTCCGCCACCTACGCCTCCAGGGCTCGGGCATGCCACTTTCTCTCGGTTCGGGCCGCCCTGGCTCCCGCCTCCTTTTCTGCTCTGCTTGCCTTCTCTCCGCCTCGGCTAAGCCAAGGAACCCCGAAAAAAGTAGGGCGGGCAGAGAAGGCGGTGAAAAGCGGCCAGGCGGAACCCAGACTCCTGGGAGACCCAGGACCCCGGGGTTCGGCGGAAGAGCCAGGCGGGCGCTCCTCCGTTGCGTGTGTGCGGACCCCGCGGAACGCCGTGCAGAGCTGCGCGGGGGCGGGCGCGGGGCTAGCTCCAAGTGCTGCGCCCGCCCAGCGCGGATGTGGAGGCTGCTCTGACCAAACTGCTGCCTCAATCCGAGGCGGTCTGGCTAATGTAGGCGCTGAGGCCTCCACCCCCACCCCTCCTGACACCCCCGGGAGATGTTTACAGTAATGAATTCGCGGGATCGCCTCCGCCGCTCCCGCGCTCCTCCTCTCCCTCCGTCCCTCGCGCTCTGGCGCGCTCCCCTGCTAGAGCCCTCTTTCTCTCCCTCCCTCTTTCTCTTCCTCCCTCGCGGAGTACCTCCCACTTTTCTGCTTTAAAGAATGCTTGGGAGGAGCGGCTGCAACCCAAAGCTTTCCAAGAGGCAAAGTCTGACTCGAATTTTAACCCTCTCCTCCCTGGAGAGAGTTCCAGAGCACTGAGGCTAACCCCGAGGATACCACCTTGACCCTGCACGCCGCCTCTCCGTTTTCTACACTGCTCATTCCTTCCCTACGCCCAGCTTTTAGAAATACTTCCGCCGTCCGAACCCTGAAAGGCGATTTCCTCCAAGTCTGCCTAATGCTCTTCTTCCAGGAGGGAGGATCTATTACTTTGATTCCGAGAAAAGATCGAAACGTGAGATTTAAGGGTAAAACTATACCAAGCCTCTGAACCAAAATGGCGTTATTTCAAATGCAGGCAACCTTGAGGATTTGCCCCACCCCCATCTCCACCCCATTACAGGGTTCCTCATTCCGGACCTTTTTAAACTTTAATTGGGGAAATTATCTAGAGTTTGATGTGACCATTTAAAACACTTCTAATGTCTCCTGTTACCCTGGCTGCAACTGGGAGGTAGGGGGAGTTCAATTTCCCCATAGATTTCAGTGGACAACCAAGATTCAGCATCAAAGATTTAGGAGACAGTCTGGACAGCTAACGAAACCCAATTTGTATACAAGCAACGTTTCCACTTCGCAATCTCTTTGCAAAAAGTAAAAGTAAAGAGTAATCTGGGAAAACCAAGGGTATGTCTTTTTCTTGCGAGGTGGGGTATGGGAGGCCGGAATCTGGTTTGCTCCTCATTTCATTGCTGCTCTTCCTGCCTCCAGTAAGTTGCTGTCATGTTTTAACAAGTCCGGAGAGAGGCTGAATCTGAACAGAAGAGGGAGAACGAGCCCGCGCCAAGCGCAGGGCTGTGCCTAGACGCGCTGTCGGGGCAGTCAGGAGAGATGCAATCCGCAAGTTTAACCCCGGACCGACACTCTAGGGATCCTCTTAGCTCTGTGGGTAGAAGAGTAGGACGGGGGCGGTGCCTGTAACCGGCTGGAGATGATTTCCGGACGCGCCCAGGCGAGACCGCACTCCGGGTCCTCAATTCAAAGCCTGAGTCACTTGGCACCCCTTCTCCGATTGTTTTTATTTCCTTCGCATCCCTGTTGTGTCTACTGCTTTTATGTATTTGAAAGCCGAAGTCAGATTAAGACGACTTGGAGAAGCGCCAGATTTGTCTCCCAAGTCATGCATGGATCCACCCAGACACACGTTGACACACGCGCTCACACGTGCACACACACTCATACACATTACTCGAATGCTTGAGCGCCTGTCGCTTCAATGTTGTATTATGCAAAGGTGACTAGAAAAATGCGTGAATTTAGATATGCATAGCCCGTCCTCTCCCCATCCTCGGGGAGAGTAATTAATAATTATCCAGGGGAGGAAGGGGAGCGGATGGTAGAGCTAATCACAGAGAAACAGACAGTAAGTGCCATCTTGCTGGGAGGTTCCTGGAGCGAAGCGCCAGAGACCACAGCCGCGGTGGCTTCAGTCTCCACGGGCAACTGTTTCGAATGCTCCAGGAGTTTGCAGAAGTCAAGTGTGGATTCATCCCGCTCCAGTCACCCTATTCCCAGAGGGCTCCCTTACCCTCTTTAGTGCCAGCATCTTAACTTGGCATCTTGATCTTGGGCCTAATTATCAAAGAGAAGTGACCACGCTGCCTCTGAAAGGGGTGGGGGGCGGGGGCCCTGGACTGGTCAGCGTGGCGGAAGGATCTTTTCTGGAGGTCCCAAGACCCAGCAGGGACCTGGTGGCAGCTGGCTAGGCCTTGGTTCGGTCACTTCTCGCCGTCTTCTTGTCCCTGCATTCAGCGCCTGGGGGCGTTACCCGCCCCATCTCTGCTTCCAACGCACGCGGCGCCAGAACGCGATCCCAGTTCAGCTATTCCTGCGCCTCGCGTCTTCGCCACCCTCTCCTTCGCTTCAGGAAGGCGCAGTGGCCCCAGCTGAGTGACCGCCAGCGCCGAGAGAACCAGAAGGGCTGGAGAAGGACTTGGTTTTGGGGAAAGCATCCTGGCTTTCCAACTGAAAGGAAAACGAATTAACATCTGCTGCGTCTTAAAGGCTAATCGGTCCTGGATTGCGGAGAGGGGGCGGACTGGTGGCTTTAGATATAACCACTTGATAATAATGCTGGTAGCATGAAAAGTAGATGGAAAAGGAGGTTGTTACTCATGGAAGTTAAGAGATTCATTCTGGAGAAATGGGAGACTGTACTCCAGCAGGCTTAGAGGTCTGGAAACCCTCATTTAGAATCTGTGCTTCTAGCAGGCAATTATGTTTGCGTTTTGACCCCGAGCTATTACAAAACTCCTTAAAGAAGGTAGATTCGACCTGCAGACAGATGTCCCTAAAGTCGGAGCCTATTTTTTCTCTCTGGGTAAAAGAAAAAGTCTAGAATATCCCACCAGGGTGACCACCCCCCACTGATTAAAATAAGTAAATCTTCCCCCAAAGAGCTTGATGCCCGCTTAGCGGCAGCTAGAGCGGTTATTAGAAACTTCACCTGGCACCGCAGTCTCTTTACCTGGCGGCCGCGTGTCCTCCCAAAGGGCTCATCCGAATCCGACAGGGTCAGGGAGGTGGAAAGGGAAGAAGCTGGAGCGGCAGCAGCGGGGCTCCCGGGGCATGGTATTGTTTTAGGGGTCGCCGAGGTCCCTCCTGCCCATTGTTGAGAACTGCCACCCTGGTCCTGGGGCTCGGTGGACACGGCCGCGGACGAGGAGGTGCCGCCTCCTCGCCGCTAAACGCTGGGAGGAAGGACAAGAGGCGCACCCCCAGCAGGGGAAGCTCAGCGCTTTGGCGCGAAGGTTGCGAGCACTGATGTTATCTCCCAGAGCTAGTTCCTCCGCGATGACAAAGGATGATGCCAAACTCACAAGTGATGGCGACAGGTTTCGAACGTACAACTAACTACGAGGTACCCAGTCTGAGACTGTACGCTTCTTTTCCCCTCCCCCTTCTCTCCCTCCTACCAGGGAGGGGACTAACTTAACCCTGTGTGTGCCCTACACTCCCTGGAGAAGCTGGAATGGACTAGGAAACCGCAGGCGGCGGCTCCCAGGGCGAGAGCTTTGTTCACGTGCGTTTCCAGTGGGTGTGTTGCTGTCTAGGGGCACTCGCATGGCAAGGCGCCAGTGACGGGCTTCCAGCGCCAGACTCAGGGATGGGAAGGAGCCCTAGCGTTTCATCCGGACCAGACCCAGCCCTCGGAATCTATTTTTTGCCTCCAGTTACCGGATTTATGGAAGTTGCCAGCAAAGTTGGATTTTATTCCTCTACTTCTGTTCCCGCCCCTCGTATTATTTCCTTCACTAGCTGAGCTTTGAAGATTTGGAACTCTTCGCTGGTTCAAACTCTAGCTCTTAATCGTATTGCGTGTGCGAGACGACTTTGTAGATGGCACCCACCCACTCAGGCCAAATTTAAATGAACCCTCAAGGAATGCTGTCACCCACCTATGCAGAACCGGAGTAAGCCAAATGACACATACTCAGTACAGAAGACATGCTCAGATAACGAAGATTAAGACACCAGAAGATTGTGAGGAGGAGATGTAGGAGTTTGATTTGTTAATGGGGAAATGGGAATGAAGGGAGGGAGGAGATGAAAGAGAAAGAAAAAGGGGGAGAAGGGGGAGAATAGACACAGACAGAGAAGTCAGTCTTAGAATAAACAAATGGGGAAAATAAACACAAGATAGATAGGTAGATGATAGATAATTTCAAGGTCCCAACATTGAAAAAGCAGGTCAGTTTTAAGCGCCAAGATTTTGATCCACAATATTTTCCCAGCTGTTTTGGAAGACATTAAACGGAGAATATTCCTCCACCTTGCATTCAATAAACAGCTTTGACTAAGTGTTCTCAACTCAAGAAATTCAGTGGAGTTGGAGGCCAGTCTTCTCCTGGAGACAGAATGCAAACACAAGAAAAAAACTTGGCACAGCGGCGTTCCTGTCATCGTCACGCCCCAAAGAGCCAGGACCTTGCTCAGAGCGCAAACCCAGACTCGCATTTGAACATCACCTCTTTTCCCGTTTCCATTCTGGACTAAAGAAGGAAGATGCCTTTAAAAAGTCTTCAGAGAGTAACGGTGAATCTTTCTGCAACTGAGCTATTTCAAAAGAGAAAGAGTGCTTTTCCACTGGATAGATGTTCTGATTTCTCTCTGCAACATACCCAAGCCAGGGGGAATAGTGATAACCATTTCAGATGCGTCTCTGAGCTCTGCCAGTCGTTGAGGCAGTGCGATCTGCTTCCAGCCCTCAGAGAAGAATTCCGTTGTAAATCCTTCTAGTTAGCCAAGGTGGCAGCAAAGCATAGGGAGAGCTCCTTAGGCTCCAGAATCAACAAGAAAGGCCGCCTTTTAGGACAAATACACATCTACTTGCTTTTAAACATCCATTTTCCTATGTAAGTGTATATAAGAGCCTGGATGATGTCCTTCCTTTGAAATGTTGATCTGTGAGAACAGTATAATGATTTCCCCTTTAAAAAACATTTTTGTTTAAAAGCAAAATGGAACTCTTTATAGGTTTTACATTCCGACTTAAGCTGCCAAAAAATGAATGAGTTGGAGAAGGGGGAAGGGGATGCTTGTAGAATTACATAAATTGTATTTTCAATTATTGCTGTTTCTGAATCATAAGAACACAATGTAATGACTGTGTTTTCCCTACTAAAGGCTATTGGTGCAGATGTGGTAATCAGGACAAAGAAAATTAAGTTGGGAAAAAGATCACATCAGATTTATGAGAGAATCATTTTAAATATTTTTTATCCATGTGATTTGAGTCAGCTTTAGTAATATTATGATGATGTGACCAGAAGAAGCAAAATAATAGGGAATGTGATAGAGGGGCTCCAGAGGGTAATAATTTTGCAGTCTCAAAAACTGTGACAATTTTGTTATTGGCATTGATAAAATATCACCAATACATAAAGACAGAGAGGTAGGCAGAAGAGAAACAAATGACAATCTGGGAGATTAAAAAAATAAAAACAGATGTTTGCCTCATTATCCTGAAGACTTCAGTCCTTCATGGAGACTTCATTTCAGTTGAAATCTTATTGCCATCTCAAAGTCTTTACTTTCCACCAAGCGTTTCTTGTGCCATTCTCCACCTAGACACACACATCTGCATTGACCTGTCTTTTTAAAACTTGACAAAATATAACACAATGTCTAGGTTCTAAAACCATGGTTGAAACCCCAGGTAGTGATGGTTTTGATCTTAGATAGGTTCACTTCTGAGCTTCTGCTTCTTCATTTACAAAATGAACATTAAATATCCCTGTCCAACCAGTCTTATAACATTGTCCCAGAGTGAGTCAGCACAGGTGAAAGTGCTTTAGAAATGTCATGTGCTGTAGGGCATGGTGGCCCGTAGCTATAATCCCAGCAGCTCTGAAGGCTGAGGCAGGAGGATCACAATTTCAAAGCCAACATCAGCAATTTGACGAGGCCCTAAGCAACTCAGTGAGACCCTGTATCTAAATAAAATATAGAAAAGGGCTGAGGATGTGGTTCAGTGGTTGAGTGACCCTGGGTTCAATCCCTGGTACCAACAACAAAAACAAAATAAATGTCATGTGCTTTGGTTATTATTGTGTCACTTAGTCCCAGTCTTCAAAACACAGGCAAATTACATCAATCTAAGAAGCTGACATTGTTGTATTGCTACCCAAACTCCATTTTTTCATCAATGTCCTTTCCACTAATTTTCCACTAATGTCCTTTCCCTCTTTCAGGATTCCATCAAGGACACCACATTACCTTTAGTCATCACATCTCCTGTGTGCTGTGACAGTTTCTTCATCTTCCCATGACCCTGAGAGTTTTGAGAAGTAATAGGTATTTTCATAGAACATCTCCCAGCTTGGGTTTGTCTGATGTTCTGTCCTGAATAGTGTCTAGTCATGGGCCCTGGGGGCAAAAATCAGTGGGAATGGGCTTCTGCTGATCACATCCTGTCTGGTGTCACTGGTGACGTCAACACTCCTGAAGGCATTCTGCACCAGGTTTCTCTGCTGTGAAGTCACCTACCCTGTTCACACCCTTCTTTGGATTCTCTGGAAATGAGCCACAAAATTCAGCCTGCTCTCATGAATTTTGGATTTCTAAATATCAAACTAAGCATCTACATGACTTGTAAACATTCCAAATTTGAAATTCACTCAGCAATAAAATCTCTCAGAAGGATTTTCCTATGTAGAATTTAGGAAAGTCCAACAGTATTTCCTTAGGAAAGCGCTGAACTGTCTCCTCTGGCTACTTATGTTGAGGCCATTTTCAATTCATCTGTTTTACAATTTCCAAACCAAGTCATTCTCTAAATCCTGTTGATGCTTTTGGAAACAGCTCCTTCTTTTCCAACCCTGTTACCATAGCTCTGGTTGGTTCAGAATTTCAACCTCCCTGTGCAGAAGTGACATCCATCCCTCTCATCCCTCTCTGACTTTCACATTTTCCACCTGTATGCTGCTGAGTCCATTTTCTCTTAAAGTGGCATTTGCTCCCACACGTTCATCTCTCAGCTAGATCTTAGTGTCCTAAAGAATTGAGTTTGTTTCACTTTTGTTTTTTTCTAGTGTCCAGTACAACACTTTTCACCTGGTGGACACTTAAACGATAGTAGGTGATTTCACAAATAAGCTTCTCTGGCAGGTAGAGAGAAATGTATTCTTTCTTCTAAGGTGAGGACCATTGAAAGGAAATCCTTGGCTAATACAGTTTAGAGAAGTAGCTTTCCCTTTCTCTACGGTGTAGAAAGTACTTCTAATCTATGCCTCCCTTCTTATGAGTGTGGTCTGAATCAGGGACTTTGGAATTCATAACCTTCTGATTTGGATATGCCAGGCTGTAGTTTATGGTTCAGCCATTCACCCAACAACATTTGTAGAAAATCCAAAATAAGTAGCAGGAATTATTTGAATAGATTCAGTCCCAATCCTGTCAAAATTTTCAGTCTAGTTAAGATGCAGATAAATAATGGTATGCTCACTACAAAAATACAATAATTTTTTTGTGTTCAGAGGACTTTAGTGACCTGAAACAGGTTCTCTCTAGAGAGAAGGCCTCAGTCAAGTGTTGATGAGGTTCTTTTGACAATGTATTGATGTTACAGGGGATTTGGAGGCATTATTTTTCTGTCTGACCTTCTGCATACAACAACCTGGCTACTGGGGTGTCTTGTCTCACAGAAAGTTCTTTTGGTCAAGAATTGGAAAATCAGTGTGTAAGTAATTGCTCAAATATCAATTTCCCCAAACCTCAGTTTCTTTGCCTTTCTGTGCAGGTTACAAGATGATTATGCGTGAACAAAAACAGAAGGTACATACTGACAGGAAATAAAAGCATGTTAAACCATGGAGATTTCCTCTTACATAAACCTGCCATTTGTTAAGCAGTTGCTCTCTGTTCAAAAGGGAAGCTGGCAAAAACTTGATGCAAACATTCTCTAAGTGTACTGGGCGGGAAAACTGAGGGAATCTCCTTTTAAATACAGGTATAAAAAAGATGAAGAATCTACCCAGGGACTTATTCAATGCTCTGTGGTACCCTTGTAGAAAATATTTTTAGCTTTCTGCATCAAACTATATTTCTGATGAAGAGAGGACATTTTAATCTGAGAGAAATTGAATTGAATGTGTATATAGTATTCTGCATTAAAATTGATAAACATTTTTCTCTCCTGTATGTTGACATACTTCAGAAATAAAATTTCATGCCTTAGAACAGACTGACTTATTAGGAGAAGAAATATCTTCCCTTGAGGTATAAGCTTCACAAAGAACTCTAAACTTGCACTTGGAAGATCTTCCTTCAAGTCTCCATCACTTTGTTAGGAAATCACTTAATGCCCCTGAGCCTCAGTCTCCCTATCAAATGAGAAAAGTAAAATCAAGATTCTTGTTTAGGGCACATATATAGAAATTAAGGGAGGTGACATATTTCAAATCACAAAACAAGAAAACACTATCATTACTTATACAATCTTTGTGATTTGCAGAGCCTAATTTAATGTGAGAGCCTAATTTACTCTGTGTAACATTAAGTCTCTCCATGGGTTTTATTTGAGTTTCAATATCTCGACCTTCTCCCATATAACCTCTCTAGACTTCAAAGGTGGAGAACTGCTTTGTTTCTGCCAAATCACTCTGCATAGGTGCCATCTTTTGCTACCAAGTTTAGACCTAACCAATAAATAAACTTCCTCAATCCAGGAAATTCTCAGGTTATTTTTCACTATATCTTTAAAGAGTCATTTAAAAAATTGTTCAGTCAATTTTCTTTCTTGCTTCCTCTTCTTAACTAATAAAAGTTACCGAAGTGTTTCAAGTGGTTCTTTTATTTTGCTTCTTGATTTTATTCTTGAATTATCATCCTGCTTGAATTTTCTGGATTCAGTCATCTACTTACTCAGTTGGAATAACTTGACTTTCATTTATCTCCCTTCTTCACTTAAAACATTTTTGAAAAACAAAATTAACACTAAAATTTGAGAGTAAAAATATTAAAATGTTTATCAAAGATAGAATCTCCTTTTCTGTCTCTGTTTCTTAACTTTAAAAGTTTCCATCAGTACAATGTTTTGTAATCAGGCTAAGAAGTCATTTACCAAGAGTATAAATGAGTTTAATAGTATGTCAGTATTGTTCTTTATCCAAGGTACAGGGGCAGGAATTAAATTCTCCTTCCTCAGCACTGAAGAGTAAATGTGAATCATTAGCCTATTTTGTAGTTTGGCAAAGGCCTAAGGGCTCTCCTCATTGAAGAAATCTTTCTGAACTTGATTTCAGAAAATCCTTCCCACTCCTGGTATTTTGAAGAGATGTCTAATTGATCCCAAACAGAACATCAAACTCTACAAAGGTCAAAATTGCTCTGTTTTGAATTATTTATTTATTTTTATTTTTAAGGATCCTCTTCAGTTTCATTTGATACAGTAGGATACCTCTTTGCTTTTCCTTCAATGTTTTTTATAAAATATAAGTGTTAAGATATTTTTAAGTGCAGAAGACACAAAAATAAGGATTATAGTCTCAGAGACGGTAGAAAGTCAAGCTGTTGCCATTGAAAGAATTCCATTTGCAGAGCCTTTGTTCCTTAGAGCATCCCTAAATGAATCACAGTATCTAAGAGCTTCCCACCCATATCGACCATGACAAGGTAATAAAGAGTCAAGTGTAAGCTGC
The DNA here is from genome assembly GCF_902686445.1 of Sciurus carolinensis. Classification (NCBI taxonomy): domain Eukaryota; kingdom Metazoa; phylum Chordata; class Mammalia; order Rodentia; family Sciuridae; genus Sciurus; species Sciurus carolinensis. Next base: position 182,876,003 of record NC_062214.1, on the reverse strand, counting down.
ATTTTCAAGTTCACAGAGACAGTGAGACCCCAGGTGAAGGTGTCAGGTCTTCAGAAGATTCTTTAGTATTTGGCCCTGTGCCCTGCTATACATGTTATTCTCCTATGGGCAGAAATAGTTGTTCTTATCCTTATAGATAAAACCAAGGATACTCCAAAATTTTTCTAATTATCTCTGAAATAAAAGCCAGATTCCCCTAAGATGACTCTTTCTTATGTGTCCATCTTAAGCAGATGGCTTTAAAAATTATAGAACTGAGCCTGTAAAACTGAAGGAGGTCTCAATATCATCAGGGAAATACAAACCAAAACCACAATGAGATACAACTGAATGTCTACTAGAATGAGTGTAATTAAAAAGAGAGTAACAAGTGTAGGCAAAGTAGAGAAATCAGGAACTCATATATTACTTATGAGAATGTAAAATAGTACAGCCACTTTGGAGAACAGTTTGACACAATTTTTTTTTAAATATTGAGCATAAATTTATTATCTGATCCAACAACTCCACTCTGAAGGATCAAACCAAGAGAAATGAAAACCTGACCATACGCTTTCATACAGGTGTTATTAGTGGCATCATTTATAATAATCAAAAACTGATAATAACCAAAATGTCTATCGACTGGTGAATAGATAAGTAAAATATGGTATAAACACATAATGAAAAGCTATTTGGCAATAAAAAGGAACAAATTTTAGATACATGCCCCAGCATGCATAAAGCTGTACACAAGAGACCAAATTAAATTATGCGATTTAATTTGCATAAATATGCAGAAGATAAAACTATGATGGAAGGGAACAGATTACAAGTTGCTAGGGAAAGGGAAACTGAGGGAAAGAAGAGGGAATGCAAATTATCAGAAAATGTATATGAGGGATGAAAATATTCTAAAATTGATTCACCATGATGGATGCATAATTTAGCAAACCCAGTAAAAAAAAAATCATTAAGCTAAAAACTCCAAAATGGTGAATTATATGACACACAAATATGTCTAAATAAAATTGTTTTACAAAAAGCTAAGAAAGAAGACATAAATATTGATGAATATTTAATCTTACTAAATCATTTTTAGGTCCCTTGCATCACAATAAATAGTATTTGAATTATCTTAGGAGTAATAAAGAAGAGATATGGAGTGTATTAGGAAAAGCAAACTAATGTGAAACTCTAAACAATTCCTCCTGTTTAGTTAGTTCTTCAAAACAGCAGGTAAAGTTCAATTTGATTAATTTCATTTATGTGATCTGAAAAATTTAGAGGTAAGATAAGCAAAATACAAAGTGACATATGCTTTTCACTTTCTTTTTTTTTTTTAAAGCAAGATTTTAAAAAGATTTGTGAACCCACAAGAGAGAACAAATTTTCTGGTTTTGCATAAAATTCTCTACTCACCAAACAACTCTGCCAAAAGGATCTCCCATTTTTACAACCCATGGAATAGTTGTCTACTGTGGCTCAAAGTAAGATGGTTGTTTATGAATCGAAATATATTGTTGACAAGATAATTGTGAATTATTTTACATATCTAGAGGACAGTTTCTTTACTTCAGATATTCAATAATCAGGGATCTTCTTTTTTACTTCCTAGGTAGAACAATATACATATCAATTTGTGAGAATTTCAAATTTTTCCTTTTTTTCCTGGCAAAAAAGGAAAAAAAATAAGATAGATGGGTTAAGAGGCAATGCAGACATAGAACCAGTTGCCAAAGGGGCAAAAATAAAGACAACATCTGGTCCACCAAAGAACTCAGATCAAGGGTCTTCCTTTACTCAAATGATGACAGTTCCAGAGCCCACGAGCAACTAGAAAATAAATAACCAAAACACCAAAGGTGTCTCTCTGGGTTTCCACTGCAATGTCCAAAGCAGATAAACGTGTCATTTTACTGGGAGGATAACCTGAAAATTTTAACTACAACAGAAAAAGATAAAAGAAGGGCATTGAATGGGACCATGTCCTATCTCTTACGTTTGGATAACTATCATGCTTTTCTTGATGAGGCTGGTGAAAAGGTCCAGGAGGACGAATCTACATCTACCTTGGATAATATAAAAGGAGCCAGGGCACAGATTTACAGTCCTCACATGAAGGACCTTAGGACAACTGACGTGGTTGCTCTTAGTTGAAAATGGGCCCTGGTTGGTATTCTGTGTTCATATTTCTCAAACGGAAGTTGCCCACTGGATGCAGTAAAATCGAGTTTGTATGCTTGTTAATGGCCCTTTTACAGCCAAGAAGACTGTTTTTCAGGCTTCAGTAAACTTCGGATAGAATGAAGGAGGTTAGACCTGGGACTGGTCTAATGGACCCTTGAGTGATCATCCATCACCCATTCACAGTATCCTGGATAGAAGAGAGATGAGGGTGAGCACAGTAACGAGGCCTGAGCTTGGAATGGGCAGAAAAGCACAATTCAGAAGTTTTTGAGATCTACTTCTTAAATTGAAACAAGAAAAATATTTTTCCTATGAATGCAAATCACATTTTACTTTCACGTTTCACATTACTCTCAGGCTTTAGGAAAAGAGTAGAAACTAGAGTTGAAGGTACTAAAAAACTCTGCTAATTAGCTGGATTCTTTTGCTAATGCCTTATGGGATGTGTTCAGATACAAGAGGGTGTCACAGTTTATTTCAATTAGAATTAGATGGATTTTTAGCATCGAATATGTTCCCAACCAGGCGGGTATTTAGGAAAGTTACTTAATGACCTTATGGCCCAGATGTCTCATCTATCACAAGGTGACAATAATTTCTGACAAACTTGCTTTTCATCATTTTGTAACTATAGGATAAAATGATAGTTGTAAAAGCGTTGAAGGGAAAAGCATTTCAAGAAGCAAAAGTGTCACTGTCATTAAAAAATGAGAATATGTCCTCTTTGACCCCTTAGTTTACTTGAGGATGAAGGCCAGGGCCACTCCTCTAGGAAACACTAGGTTCTGGTTTACATTTCTGCTGACATGGGGGTGATAAAGGTTGATCTGTAGACATGACAAGGACAAAGTCCTAGCCTAAGTCAGAGTTTGAAGAGCCTCATTAATCACGCTGCATTGTGCTATAGGTTCCATAAACACTGTGAAAGCATCAAGTGCAGACCTTCTCCTAGTGACATCTTTCCAGCCTACCCCAGGAAGCCTTTGAGATTTCCTTCAATGACTGGATTTCATTTCAGTCATTAGCTAACCCTGCCTGGTGGGTGACTGTGGATCCCACCAGGCAGAAGTAAGGGGATATGCATTCAAACAGTTCAGACATGATTTGTCCCCTCACATGACCATTAAGAACAGCAGGGAGCCTTTCCTTTCTCAGGGTAAGGCAAGTTGCTCATGTGAATCACACAATATTCCACATTGATTTGCCTTTGGAAACAAATGCTGTAAGGTTATAGCTAGGAAGAAAATAGTGGCAATCCTTCCTATAGATATGTTGGGTAAGATTAAAAGAAAAGTGGTTTTTTGTTTATTTTTCTAACTGATTCATGCATTCTTTGGCTAAACCTTCTTTATAGGAATGGGCAACTTCGACAGAATTAAGAGAACAGGTCACCTTTGGCATTTGACACTATGGATCAGAATATGTTTGAATTCACTAACACTCATCTAAACAAGGTTGGTCTTTCTATTTTGTGTGCCCTTACTTTCAAAGCCTCAAAGATTCTCTCATTTGTGATTTTTTTTTTTTTATTTGCTTACTAATGCTTGAGCAACATTTTCTTTCCTGGTAATGTTTGAAAGCAATATCTATCAGTTGGAATGCAGCTTTGTTTTGTTTTGTTTTGCTTTGCTTTTAAGCTACACTAGCAAAGATTCCAACAGAATTAATGCTAACAAAACCACTTAAAAAATTGTGTGGATGAAATTTGTACAGAACATACCAATACAAATTTTGACACTATTAATTTATAATCAGGTTGAAAAATATATTAAACCCCAATTTCTATATTGTTTTGGGAAGTCCAGATATTGGACAATAGTGGATGAAAACATTAATTTCCTGTTTGCATTTCTTGTCTTTGACACCTTCCATTCATTTATACTCCATGTAATTCAAGACTGTGATAGTAGAGATTGGTCTAATAAAGCAAGTGTGGTAGTTAATAGAACATTAATCATTTTATAATAATTGATACTTTTCACATATTTCCAAATAGTAAGATTCAATCTAAGTAATTATTAAAGCACTAAAATTAATCAAAATGCATATCTAAATATTTGTGGTTGGTACATGCAAATCATTAACAACAAGGTAATACAAAAGTGAAAATGTCAACATGCTTATGATAATGGACTAAATAGTGTCAAATGCAGCTATGGAATTTTTTCTTGTTCCTTACATGTCATATGTCTAGTTATTACATCATTATCTCCCATCACTATATCACATTATTTACTCAAACAGCTAATGTCCAAATAAAAACGTATATTTCTTCCACCATCCTTGAACCTTATCTGCTTCTAACTTGGTTGTTCTCGTTGTACTTTTCCAGATTAAGCTTCATATCTTGATAGGACAGATTTTTTTCCTCTTCTTCTATAGCATGTGAACAGTTTCTACACTTTATTGTCTACATCATGAAGTATTTCTGAAGCCCTACTACATTCCAGGTGCTGTATTTGGTGCTGGTAAATGTGGTAGCAGTTAATACTAGCTCTGGAGTTCATATTGATTGCAGAGGATTCAGGAAAGTAGATGCCACTGCAGAGCAATCCCAGCAGGAGCTAGCTTAGGGGAAACATAAGGTTCCATGGAAGAACGTATAGTTTTGGGGGGGGGGGCGGTCAGAAGGTTTTTCTGGTGTGGCATTTAAGATGCTTTTCATACTGTTTAGAATGTTGATTGTATAGGAAGAGGAAAAGATTGCTATGTCTACCAGTAGGGCCTGCACTTGGACTTTAGAAGAGGAAACACTGGGCTGTCAGTAAAGGGGAGTCCCTGGAGTTTTGAAGTAGATTTCGATAAGATCCAGTTCATGCTTTTGATACCTGACTCTGCCACAGGCGATATGATAAAAATGAGGATGGGTGTGTTTTAAGCAGTTTCGGTGTCATTGTGATCAAAAGACCTGGCAAGGAAAACATAGAGGAGAAAAAGTTTATTTTGGTTCATGGTATCAGAGATTTGGTCCCTGGTTGACCCACTCTTTATCTCTCAACCTGGGTGAGGCAGAACAATGTGGCAAAAGGGTGTGATGGAGGAAAGCAGCTCAGGACGTGGCAACCAGAAAGCACACCCCAGTGACCTACTTCCTCCAGACAGTTACCAGACCTACTTCCTCCTACCCATAGTAACCAGAGTTAATCCACATTCATGGATTAATCCACAGATTAGGTTTTACCTCTCATCATATGATCATTTCACCTGTGAAAATTCTTGCAGTGTCTCACACATGAGCTCTTCTGGGAAACCTCATAGACAAACCATAACAGTATGTATGTTCAATATATCTTCATTTGTAAAATATTTGCAAAACAAAGCAGCCAAATGGAATTAACCCAGAGGGCATAGTTTAAGAGAGGTATTTTTGAGGTAAAAGTACAAGTCTTTATTCACTGACTAAAAGAAAGACAGAGAGAGATGTCAAGTTCCTGGCTTAACCAATATGTGGCAGATAATCACTAAGGAGAACCCTAAGGCACATGTGTCAATATACCATGTAAAATGTTATAGAAAAAGACAATGACACAGTACTAGAGCAACTATAACTCACAGGAGGTCTTGAAAGACCCTACAAGCACACTCAGTAGAATAAGTTTTGTAGAATCAAAGAGTGAGCTAGTCAATCTCCTGTTTTAAAAATTATGACCTAACTTGCACCTGTAAAATGGATAATTGTATTTTAATATCATGGTTCTGAACAACACTAAATTCTAAAGATAAAAGATGTAAGTTACAGGCAAAGTATCAAAACATAGTGACATGTAAAATTTGAAATGCTTAACAAAGAGTTATACACAAGCTTCAGAGAGATGGGGGAAATATGGAAACATTTAAAGAAAGGATGTGATTCACAAGAAGAGAGCCAACTTGAAAACTCAGAGAAACATAGGAAGGAGACTAAAGAGAAATGCAGAGTAATAGGAAATAATGGTTTGGAGAGCAGATGGTGCAGTATCTCATTCTTAAGAGATAAGATGAGTGAAGAATCTGCCTTTTCTCTTTAACTTACGTATTTCGATTCCATTTCTTTCCTTTTAGGAGGAGCTTCATCTGTCATTTATCTGTGTTCAAGATGGAATTTTACCAACTCTGAGATAATATCAAGGCTATTACCTAAATTCCTAGTACCCACACACTATTTTTCTCATTCTCTCTATTTCCATTTTTGATTCCATCCTTCACATTCTGCAGATGAACGTGGAATGAGTGAAATTGTGCCATGTTGTGGTAAAACATTTGGCAACTCCTAACTGTTGGGTTCTGCGAGACATTTGGGAGATAAATACTATGAGTAAAGGAAAACCTGCGCACAGGAAAACCTGCGCACCCGACCCCCACCCTTTTGGCCTGCTTCTCTCTTGAACCATCACTGTTGGCCCATCAATAGGAGAAGATGTAGTTTTTACATTTTTGGCAAAGATAAAATCAAGCTTTCATTGTTTTTAGCAACCACAATTCAAGGATCCTGCCCATCCCCCACCATCTGCCTCTCCACCAATCCTTGTGCTCTGAAAACCTGGTCCCATTATTTTTGATGTCCAGAAACTGTTGGCATGGAAACTACCACCAATGCAATATTCTCTTTTCATGTACATTGAGCCTCTTCAGTGTCAGTGTGCTTTAGATCTCAAGTACCCCTCCAGGAACTGTCTGAATGCCCCTGAATTGAAGGGACAACACTGATGGACATGTCAAAAATCAATGGCAGCAAGATTGAAGGCATCCGCAGAGTTTAGCTTCAACATGACAAACCCTGAGTATGTCCAGGTGTGTATGGATAATATTTCCTGGAAGAGTATGTGCAAGTGTACCATTGAAAGTTGTTTACTTAGAGCCTGCATACCTGTGCATATGGATTCATGGTGGTTTACACTGTATACACTTGTGTGGGTATTTTTTTTTCAAGTATACAAATGTGTTTTTACATATATACTTGGTTTACATTTTCAGAGGGGAAAAAAAACAGTGTCTAGAAAGTCAAATTCACAACTTTTCTCTTCCAAAATGCTGGTTCTAGAGCTTATTATTATTATTTTCATCAACTTCAAAAGAAAGATCTTCCTAGTTATAATGTCTGTCATGCAGAAACACGTGCACTTGTCTCAGATCCTATCCTTGAGCTTCTTCTTAAATGACATGGTTCTCTCTCTCTTTTTTTTTTTTTTTTGTACCAGAGATTGAACCCATAGGCTCTTAACCCCTGAACCACATCCCCAGCCTTGTGCAGTTTTTATGTGGAGACAGGTTCTCACTAAGTTACTTTGGGTCTTACTGAGTTTCTAAGGCTGCCTTTGAACTTGTGATCCTCTTACCTCGGCCTACTGAGCCATTGGGATTACAGGTGTGTGCCACCATGCCCAGCTGACATGGTCAAGGTTTTTCTTTTATTAGAGCATCATAATTACACATTGTATTTGGGTTCATTTTGAAAAAAATTGTACATACTAGGAATATGATCTCAATCCCCATACCTCCTCCCCTTTTCTTTCCTCCTCTCTCTCCTCCACTTATCTTCCTTTCACTCCTTTATTTATTTATTTATTTTTGATTGTCACTTGCTACATATACATAAAGGTGAAATTCTCTTTGATACATTTATATATGTATATAATATGATTTTGTTAAATTCATTCCACATTTCTTCCCTTTTCCCTTCCTCCCTCTCTCTTATTCTCCTTCTTATACTCCTCTGATCATCCCTGTATATTTATGATATCTACCCTCCCGACCCCCACGCCACAGCTTTCTTCCCTTACTTCATTCAACCCTTGATTTTTTGAGTCTGGTTTATTTCACTTAGCATGATTTTCTTCATTTCCAGTGATTTAGCAGCAAATGCCATTATGTCATTCTTCTTTATGGCTGAGTAAAACCCCATTGTGGGGACTGGGGTTGTGGCTCAGTGGTGGAATGCTTGCCTAGAATGTGTGAAGCACTGGATTCAATTCTCAGCACCACATGTAAATAAACAAAATGAAGGTCCATTAACAACTAAAAAAATAATTTTAAAAGAAAAGAAAAGAAAAAAAAAAAACTCCATTGCGTGTATATACCACATGTTCTAGAGATCTCTTGTCTAATGACGGGCATCTGGGTTGTTGCCATAATTTGACTATTGTCAATTGTATTGCCATAAACATTGTAGTGGCTGTATTGCTATCATATGCTGATTTTAGCTCTTTTGGATAAATACTGAGGAGTGGGATAGCTGGGTCATATATTGGTTCCAGTCCTATTATTTTTCAGAAATCTACACAATACTATCCAGAGTAGTTGTACTAATTTGCAATCCCACCACAAAGTGTCACTGTACCTTTTTCTAGGGCACATATTTAAGAAAACAAACAAACAAACAAAAAACAGAAGAAAGTGTTATCTTCCTACTGGGTGAATTGCTAGAATGAGGCTGGGCCTATCGTGGCTAAGCCCCATGTGAGTCAGGATGCGTTCACCATATTCAAAATGCACTCCATCACATCTCAAATGTAACTGCAAAGAACATCATATGTTCATTTCTAGATTTCCAAAGATCCATATGTATGATTATTTTATTGTCTGAGGTTATACAAACTACCCATGCTCTTACTAGTTAATGAGGGTTAATATGCCTTGATTTTAATTTAATTTTCTCCTGGTTAAGTATCTGTATACAGCAGGCAAATCTCCATATTTCTTTATTAGGTTCATTAAAACCACTGAAAGGTGATATTTACAATTACTTGTAAAAACTAATGGCTTTGGCTGAAACAATTTCAGAGTAGATGATCAAGATTATAACTCTTCAAAATTTCAGAGCCACAGTATATAGAATACATTTTAGTCGATTCAAAACACAAAATCAACGCTTTCAAAAAGCTTTTTAAAAAGTCATACCTCAAGAAGTAACTACCCAAATCATGCAGAGACTATTCAGAGAGTAATTACTTCACATATGCTTAGCGGTTTATATTATAGTAGTCTAGAATTTGTCCTGTAGCAAAAATTAACCCAGTCCTGTCGGGTCTGCTAATTTTACAAATCTATAGACAGGAATTCATTCTTAATAACCTATGGTCCCATTGCTCAAAAACAGAAAGCATATTCTGTATGTGTCCAGATATTGCAGCTTACTGAGCTCAGATTTTAGGTTCTCAGTGATATTTCCAAGATCTCCCAACAGAAGACTATAGAGTTTTTCATTGCTTTTTTTTCATGTCTATTGGAAGTAAAACACCTGTTGCTACTGCATACGATCTAGATAATTAGAGAACAATAAATTTGGCAAATTTTAACTGAGAACCTCCTACACATGCACTGAAAGTCTTTATACCAGGTGCTGGGGATGAAAAGTTGAATAGGAAGTTCTCCTAGCTTGATCCCTCTGAGTTTGGTTGAAACCAGAGAAGAGAATATTAAGTTGCATTCATTGACAAGAATGGCCTGTATGTATCAGATAAACCCATCAATTACTGTCCAATTGCAAATTACAGGTTTCTTTTTGTTCTAGATCAAATCTCTTTTTAAAGCAAGTGCCTGCCAATTCCATTAGCAATCTGAAGCCTGTCAAAGGGATAGATTATTCTTGTAACACTTCTCTGTTGATTCCAAGACAAAATGTGATTATAAGTATGATGCTCCTGTATTTTGCGTTTCACTGAGTTTACAGAACAAACCATTAAGTTAAAAACGGAGATGAAAATAAATCATTCCTGAATAATTAAATAAATTACAAAACTTCTTTGGTTCAGCAAGGGTAATTGACAAGGAGAGAGAAGATGACTGATTCTGCTCACCACAGATACATCTTTCTTATAGGGATTACTCCAATTTCATTTACTCCTGCCAATCTACTCTCTAACATCTGGTGGGTCCTCCAGCTGCAAACTCTAGTCTTTTACATTTACATTTACATGTGAGCCAAAAATCCCTTCTCTTGATTGACTATTGGTAAATTTTAATTCCTTAGGGAGTTCCACAAATCTTTACTGAATATTAACAAAGAACAAATGGAACTAAATGTAGAAAATAAAAGAAAGAAGTTTTCCCCCTCATAAGGTAGAAGAAATGTTTGTGTTCATCATATCTAGTTTTCCTGAGAATCTGTGGGACTTATCTTTTTCACCTTGTTAATGAACTCCAGCAGTAATAGTGAGTAGTGAGGTCAGCAGGGAAAGGTAGGGAGGAAGAACTGAATGGGAGGGGTTATAAACTAGACATTGCTTAGATGGGTTTTGTTTTAAACATTGTGTATTTTTACATTTGTAGGTGAGTTTCTTTTTTTTTTGAGAAAAATTTTTGGGGAGCTAAGAATTTTTAAAGTCACTACACAATGATCTTTGATCCACCTTCTTCTCTGTATGGGACAAATATATGACATGAACACTGCTTGTTATTTTTCTTCCTTCCATGAAAGCTGTTCCTGGACTCATGCAATCTCTGGTTCCTGAGAGAGCTTCAGAAAACTTCTCAACTCAGAATATCAGACAACTGCAATAATTGGTCAGTGTGGAGACATCAGTTTTAACCAATGAATATCATCCTTCTTCTAATGGACTCTTAGAGTCCTGGCTTACATTTCAATATTCAAAAGAACACCTTGATCCCTATTGGTTTTCTATAGGTTATGATTCTCTGCTCAGTATCCCAGCAGGAAATCTAGTTAATTTAGTCATCTCAGTAACTCTTGAATTAATCCACTGTCATCATCTTCTCCTAAATACTACTTTACATTTCTTATTTTTTTGGAACATCATTTCTGTTGTATAATCTGTGACAAATTTCCTTGGGTGAAAATTCTTGTAAAATGCTACATACGACAGCCCTGGTAAAAAGTCACGAGGTGTAATAGCTAAGGGAGATACTGAAGGGTGCTATAGTAGAAAACCCTGTTCATTAGTTTCACTAAGCATTTTCCAAACTTACTTGGCCATAGCAGGCTTTCACTGAAGACATTCCATTTTGGGAAATGCTCTAATCCCTTTGCTCAAACTTCTTTCCCCTTCAATCTTTTTTATTCTCTGCCACCAGTTATCTTTTTAAAATTTTATGGTTGGCCACATCTTCCATGGGTTTAAAACTTCTGCATACCTTCACATTGGCAAATAGAATAAGTCTCAGGTCTTGACCACAGTGTTAGACTATTGAGATTTCCTCTTTAATCCACCTTTATCAGTTATACAAAGATCAAGTGTGGAGGCCAAGCTCTTTGCACTTTATAAATGAATCTGTCCTGAAGATTTCATGTCTGCAGTTCCATGTCTTCCTGAATATCATTTATCAGGTATTGACATTCTCATCCACTTTTACATCTTACTACTTTGAATATTTGTCTTGCTTTTACTTCTATCAAACAAAATTCTTCTTTACTTAGGATGAGCTCAAAGATCATGACAGTTGTAAAATACTTCTCTTATGTTATCCACATTCCTCAAGAAACTAATCACTCCCTCTGATAGTTCCCATTTTACTCTGAGTATCTTTATCTACCTACTTTGTTCCATGCACATGCCTGATAACTTCTTTAAAGGGGTAGTCTGTGGTTTCTCAACTTCAACCCTATTGATACTTTAGGTGGAATGCTTCTTGGACCTGGGGAACTTTGCCCAAGTTGTTGTAGAATCTTTAGCACCATTGTTGGCTTCTGCTCATCAGATGCCAGCAAAGCCCCAGCCAGGGATGATAATAAACAAAGTCTCTACATATCTCCAAAGGTCTACTGGGTGCGGGCAGGGGCTAGAGGTCAAGAACTATTGTTCTAGTACAATCCTTGACATCTTCCTGGTCTCGATCCCATTCAATATGAATTAATCATTCTTATTTGCCTTCTTGTTTGTGGTTGACAAGGTCAGGGGGGAAAAAAGACGATTAAAAAGTAAATTACAAGTTTCTAAATGCTGTTGTATGGGAAATCAGGTGAGCATCATTGTTTTCTAATTTTAGATTTATCAGAGTCAAACCTGAGAAGATTCAGGCTGCATCCTCCCCATTCAAACATTATCTAGTCCTCTGAAGTCTATTACTCATTTCTAGGATTTTGTAACTCAAAAGTGGTCTTTTGTTTTGTGCTCTCTCGAGTGTTCAGACTTGGTGAAGTGAATATACAATTGGGCCATTAAGACTTGTTAACTGCATTAATTTGTCTTTTTCTTTGTGTTTTCCTTTCATTAATGATACATAGTGATTTGTCTCCAGAGATTTTTTTTTCTCATCTTTTCAGAAAAAGGAAAAAAAAGTGCCTCATATTTTATTTCTTACAAAGTGTTGTCTTGTGGCGTGAAGACTCATCAAAGTCGTAATTACATTTCATTTGTCTACATTGAACTGTCTGTCATCTGCAAGCATCTGAGCCGGGTCCTTCTGTGTTTGTACAACTTTTTCTGGTTACTCACCCATCTGGGATGGTTCCTTAGTGAGTATAAACTACATTTGACATTGTCTGCCTTTAATATTCCTGGCTGAACAATGAGGCTGGTTATAATCCTCTAGCTGTTTCCAAGTCCAAATAATGATGGTCATTTTGCATTTTTAGTTATATGATTTGCCATTAATCTGGATCCCCCATTGTTGGATGCAACAATCTCTATGCTTTATTCCTAAATGCCCCCTTCCACGTAGAAAGAGGTGATGAATTTAAGAGGTTCAAGATGTTCAAATATGAGGGTCTAAACCTGAACCATATCTGAATGAATTGGGCTTCCTGAACCTCACATATTGAATATTGAATTTGCAATCAAAGAGCACCCTGTCTCACTAGACTTCTTGCTTTTAAGAAAACTGCCTGATTTGGGGAAATTTGTGAATACAGAGAACATGAGCCTCTGATATTTAATTAAAACTACAACAGACACTTTGTCACTTGGCATTGTTTAGTGTGACATATTATTTTGCACTAGAAAGATTCTTAATCTCGGATCTCTTTGAGAACCTTCAATCAACAACTTCAGAAGCTCAGGTTAAGAGGCATCGGTAGTTTGCATTTTTAAAAGAAAGATAGTAATCAAGTTTCAAGTAAAAAGGTTTAAAAATGTTTTGTGCTTCTACAGCTTGACCCTTCGAGTTCAGGGTGAGGTTTGATAATTAGTGGTGGGTAATTTTCATTTCATTTATTTTGCCCTGGCAGATAGACAGATGTAACTTTAACGAAACACAAAATAATAGTAAAATAAATAGGATAGAGTCAGTCACTTCCTCTCAGTTTTGCGTCTACCTTAATTTTTCTATTGCCCGCTTTACCCACATATAGAGGAAATTGAACAAATCTTCACAGGCATGCTCAGCCATAGTGGGTTTTATGTTCATTAGAAGAAAATGTTAATTGTAACCATTCCCCATTTACCTCCATTGTCTCATTTAAAAATAACTTTTATCTACCGCCCATTTCCCCTGACTTAGAATGAAATTGCAATACTTGCCTCAGGATTTTCATTGACTGTTTTTTTTCCAGTTGCATTCTGTCCAAGACTGCCCACAATATGAAAATGTCAACACATCTCTAGATGGGTGTCTTTCGAAGGATGGATGTGTAGACCAGCCAGAATCATATGGCATGTTTGTCACAAATGCATATTCCCTAAAGGATCCATCCCAGACATACTGGATGAAAACTCTCTGAGCATAGGTACCAGCCCTCTGCATTTTAATTGACTCTCTCCACAGTGCTGGTCTGAACTAGTGTTTGAGCTTCCTGTCTTGGAAAACAACTCCTAGATTCTTTGGTTTTGTCCATTAATCTGGATACCTCTCTTGCTCACATCTGCCCCCAAACCTGTTGGCATATTCACAACAGACCCAGAGTTCGATTCTTTCGCTATCTTTGCTCTATGTGGATTGCGAACCAAACCTCCATCTTTTGCCAAGGTCACCTCTCATACCCTCTAGCTCATTTCTTACTTCTACCCTTATTCTACTTCAGTCCATCTATCTCAACACAGCTGCCAGAAAGCTCTCTTTTAACATGAGTCAAGTTAAATGCCTCCTGTGCTCAGATTCCTTCAGGCGTTTCCTGCCTCTGAGCAGAGGTCAAAGTCATTACAAGGGCATGAACGCCATGGGCTGTGGACACTGAGCTCTTGCCTGATGTTTCCCCTTCCCCATTGTTCTTCAGTCAGACGGAGCCCTTGCCCTTCCTCAACACTGCAGACTAGCTCCCACCTCTGGTCACCAAGATTGATTGCCCTTCTCACAGTTATCTGCCCAACTGGCTCCATTGTTTTCCCCAGATCTTTTGTTTAAAACCATCAGCAAGGATCTTCCCTACATGAGGTGGAATTGCTCCACTTCTGGGTACATCCCATACCTCTTCCCTGATTGTACATGAGGTGGAATTGCTCCACTTCTGGGTACATCCCATACCTCTTCCCTGATTGTTTTTTCCCCCTGTCTCTCAAATTTATCACTATCTACCACTCAGGACATTTTCCTTATTTTATTTATTATAGTTTCTTCGTCAACCATAATCCATCAGAGCAGAAAGTTTTTTAAAAATTCAGTTTGTTGACTGCCATATCCTAGGCCCCCAAAGAATGGAATGTAATAGACACTCAATAAATATTAGTTGAATTAAATAAATAGATCATATCATTGCAAAGAAACCAAGGCTTGTGAAATAGAAATAAATAACTTACCCAAGGTCCTGTAATATGTGAAAAGCTGGGCAGAGCTCTCCGCTGATGCCAGAGTGGGTATTCTTTCCATGACTCTGCAGCGTGACTCTGTGGTGCTCCTTAAGATCTCTTTCAGCTCAAGTTCTTCATGCTCTAGATAAGAAAGGGCTTGCAACCCAGATCACCATGACATCAGAATGGAAGCAAGGTTGGGGTGTAGCATATGGCTATAGGGCATGGATAGGCAAAGTCTCCTCCTTTTTCCCCTTCCCTTTTCATATCCTTGAAGGGGTCACAGCCTCATTTTGGGGGATCTTGATGCACCAGTTTGGACATATCCACTTAAATCTAAAGCATATATTTTTCTTTCCTCTTGATCTGCAGATGTAGAGATCTGAGATGATATTTCTCCCTTTGTACCAAATTATCATCACAGTTCCAAGCAAAGTTTCTCTTACTTCACTTACCTTTTCCATTTTGCGTTCATTCTGCAAGCTTCATTCTTATTGTTTTCAATCTGTATACATTTTCCATAATGCATGTGGTATGTCTTTTAGATACATATGTTTCTTCATATGTCTTTCAGATACATATGTTTCTTCATGAAAAAAGAACATGGTATAGCTGTTAGTGTGTGTGTATGCATATGTGTGTTAAATTTGTAGAACTGGAATTGTGCTGTAAATATTTTTTGGTTTCTCAATTTTTAACAAAGCATAACGCTTTTGAGGCATGTGCATTTATTGCTGCTAACATATAGTGTCCTGTAGCACGCCTTCTTCCCGTATAGTTATCCATCTCCCTAGTTACACATCCCCACTCATGTTTTTTTTATTTTTATTTTTATTTTTTTTATTTTTTAAATTTTAATTTTATTTGTTCTAATTAGTTATACATGACAACAGAATGCATTTTGATTCATTGTATGTGAATGGAGCACAACTATTCATTTCTCTAGTTGTACATGATGTAGAGTCCATACCATTCCTGAGATCATACAAGTACTTAGGTTAATGATGTCACTCTCATTCCACCATCTTTACCACTCCCCAGCCTGCTTCCATGCCCTCACTCCCCTCTGCCCATACCACTGTTCCTCCATTCATCCCTCCTCCCCCATTATTGGTCAGCATCCACATATCAGAGAAAACATTTGACCTTTGGTTTTTTGGGATTGGCTTATTTTGCTTAGCATGACATTCTCCAACTCCATTCATTTACAATGCAAATGCCATAATTTTCTTCTCCTTTAAGGCTGAGTAATATTCCATGTGTTCATATGCCACAATTTCTTTATCCATTCATCCAATGAAGGGCATCTAGGTTGGTTCCATACCTTAGCTATTGTGAATTGAGCTGCCGTAAACATTGAGGGGGCTGCATCACTGTAGTATGCAGATTTTAAGTCTTTTATCCAGTAGGATAGCTGGGTCAAATGGTGGTTCCATTCCAAGTTTTCTAAGGAATCTCCATACTGTTTTCCAGAGTGGTTTCACTAATTTGCAACCCCACCAGCAATGTATGAGTGTACCCCTTTCCCCACATCCTCACCAACACACTTACTGTTGCTTGTATTCTTTTTTTTTTTTTTTTTTTTTTTTTACGTTTACATAGGGTAATGATGTTTATTTTATTTTTCCCCTCCCCCCCTCCCCTCCCACCCCTCTTTTCCCTCTACACAGTCCTTCTTTCCTTCATTCTTACCGCTCTCCTTAGCCTAACTCTAAACCTAACCCTAAACCTAATGCTAGCCCCTCCCACCCCCCATTATATGTCCTCATCCGCTTATCAGTGAGATCATTCGTCCTTTAGTTTTTTGAGATTGACTTATCTCACTTAGCATGATATTCTCCAATTTCATCCATTTTACTGTAAATGCCATAATTTTATCATTCTTTATGGCTGAGTAATATTCCATTGTATATATATGCCACAGTTTCTTTATCCATTCATCAACTGAAGGGCATCTAGGTTGGTTCCACAATCTGGCTATGGTGAATTGAGCAGCAATGAACATTGATGTGGCTGTATCTCTGTAGTATGCTGATTTTAAGTCCTTTGGGTATAGGCCAAGGAGTGGGATAGCTGGGTCAAATGGTGTTTCCATTCCAAGCTTTCTGAGGAATCTCCACACTGCTTTCCAGAGTGGCTGCACTAATTTGCAACCCCACCAGCAATGTATGAGTGTTCCTTTTTCACCACATCCTCGCCAACACCTATTGTTGCTTGTGTTCTTGATAATCGCCATTCTAATTGGGGTGAGATGAAATCTTAGGGTAGTTTTGATTTGCATTTCCCTTATTACTAGGGATGTTGAACATTTTTTCATATGTTGATTACTTGTACATCTTCTTCTGTGAAGTGTCTGTTCATTTCCTTAGCCCATTTGTTTATTGGATTATTTGTATTCTTCGTGTAGAGTTTTTTGAGTTCTTTATAGATTCTGGAAATTAGCGCTCTATCTGAGGTATGGTTGGCAAAGATATTCTCCCACTCTGTAGGCTCTCTCTTCACATTTCTGATAGTTTCCTTTGCTGAGAGAAAGCTTTTTAGTTTGAATCTATCCCAGTTGTTGATTCTTGCTTTTATTTCTTGTGCTATGGGAGTCCTGTTAAGGAAGTCTGATCCTAAGCCAACAAGTTGAAGATTTGGACCTACTTTTTCTTCTATAAGATGCAGGGTCTCTGGTCTGATTCCGAGGTCCTTGATCCATTTTGAGTTGAGTTTTGTGTAGGGTGAGAGATAGGGGTTTAATTTCATTCTATTGCATATAGTTTTCCAGTTTTCCCAGCACCATTTGTTGAAGAGGCTATCTTTTCTCCATTGCATATTTTTGGCACCTTTGTCTAGTATGAGAAAATTGTATTTATTTGGGTTTGTGTCCATGTCCTCTATTCTGTACCATTGATCTACCTGTCTATTTTGGTACCAATACCATGCCGTTTTTGTTACTATTGCTTTGTAGTAGAGTTGAAGATCTGGTATTGCAATACCCCCTGCTTCGCTCTTGCTACTGAGGATTTCTTTAGCTATTCTAGGTTTTTTATTCTTCCAGATGAATTTCATAATTGCTTGCTCTATTTCTTCAAGGTACATCATTGGGATTTTAATTGGAATTGCATTGAATCTGTATAGAACTTTAGGTAGTATAGCCATTTTGACGATATTAATTCTGCCTATCCAGGAACATGGGAGATCTTTCCATCTTCTAAGGTTTTCTTGAATTTCTTTCTTTAGTGTTCTGTAGTTCTCATTGTAGAGGTCTTTCACCTCTTTTGTGAGATTGATTCCCAAGTATTTTATTTTTTTCGATGCTATTGTGAATGGGGTAGTTTTCCTAATTTCTCTTTCTGAAGATTCATCACTTATGTATAAAAATGCATTGGATTTATGAGCATTGATCTTGTAACCTGCTACTTTACTGAATTCACTTATGAGTTCTAAAAGTTTTCTGGTGGAATTTCCAGGTTCCTCTAAATATATAATCATGTCATCAGCGAACAGGGATAGTTTGAGTTCTTCTTTTCCTATTCGTATCCCTTTAATTTCTTTGGTTTGTCTGATTGCTCTGGCTAGAGTCTCAAGGACGATGTTGAATAGAAGCGGTGAAAGAGGGCATCCCTGCCTTGTTCCAGTTTTTAGGGGGAACGCTTTCAGTTTTTCACCATTTAGAATGATATTAGCCATGGGCTTAGCGTAGATTGCCTTTATAATGTTTAGGAATGTTCCCACTACCCCAATTTTTTCTAGTGTTTTGAGCATGAAGGGATGCTGTATTTTATCAAATGCTTTTTCTGCATCTATTGAAATAATCATGTGATTCTTAACTTTAAGTCTGTTGATATGGTTAATGACATTTATTGATTTCCGAATGTTGAACCAACCTTGCATCCCTGGGATAAAACCCACTTGATCGTGGTGCACTATCTTTTTAATATATATTTGTATGCGATTTGCTAAAATTTTGTTGAGAATTTTTGCATCGATGTTCATTAAGGATATTGGTCTGAAATTTTCTTTCCTCGATGTGTCTCTGTCTGGTTTAGGTATCAGGGTGATATTGGCTTCATAGAACGAGTTTGGTAGGGTTCCCTCCTCTTCTATTTCATGGAATAGTTTGAGGAATATTGGAATGAGCTCTTCTTTAAAGGTTTTGTAGAACTCAGCTGAGAACCCATCTGGTCCTGGATTTTCTTTGTTGGTAGGCTTTTGATGACCTCTTCTATTTCATTGCTTGAAATTGGTTTATTTAAGTTGTGTATGTCCTCCTCGTTCAGTTTAGGTAGTTCATATGTCTCTAGAAATTTGTTGATGTCTTCGAGGTTTTCTGTTTTGTTGGAGTATAGATTTTCGAAATAGCTTCTAATTATGTTTTGTATTTCACTCGTGTCTGTTGTGATGTTTCCTTGTTCATTCCGAATTTTAGTAATTTGAGTTTTCTCCCTCTTTCTCTTTGTTAGTGTGGCTAAGGGTTTATCAATTTTATTTATTTTTTCAAAGAACCAACTATTTATTTTGTTAATTTTTCCAATTGTTTCTTTTGTTTCAATTTCGTTGATTTCGGCTCTGATTTTAACTATTTCCTGTCTTCTACTACTTTTGGTATTGGTCTGCTCTTCTTTTTCTAGTGCTTTGAGCTGTAGTGTTAAGTCGTTTATTTGTTGATTTCTACTTCTTTTTTTGAATGCACCCCATGAAATAAATCTTCCTCTAAGTACTGCTTTCATAGTGTCCCAGAGATTTTGATATGATGTGTCTTTGTTCTCGTTTACTTCTAAGAATTTTTTTATTTCCCTCCTGATGTCCTCTGTTATCCATTCATCATATAATAGTGTATTATTTAGTCTCCAGGTGTTGGAGAAGTTTCTGTTTTTTATCTGTCATTTATTTCTAATTTCAATCCATTATGATCTGATAGAGTACAAGGTAGTATCTCTATCTTCTTGTATTTGCTAACAGTAGCTTTGTGGCATAAAATATGGTCTATTTTAGAGAAGGATCCATGTGCTGCTGAGAAGAAAGTGTATTCATTCTTTGTTGGATGGTATATTCTATATATGTCCGTTAAGTCTAAATTGCTGATTGTGTTGTTGAGATCTATAGTTTCTTTATTCAATTTTTGTTTGGACGATCTATCCAGTGGCGAGAGAGGTGTGTTAAAATCGCTTAGTATTATTGTGTTATGGTCTATTTGGTTTCTAAAATTGAGAAGGATTTGTTTGATGTACGTGGATGAGCCAATGTTCGGGGCATAGATATTTATGATTGTTATGTCTTGCTGATTTATGCTTCCCTTAAGCAGCATGTAATGTCCTTCTTTATCCCTTCTGACTAGTTTTGGTTTGAAGTCCACATTATCTGAGATGAGGATGGATACTCCAGCTTTTTTGCTGTGTCCGTGTGCATGGTATGTTTTTCCCCATCCTTTCACCTTTAGTCTATGGGTGTCTCTTTCTATGAGATGAGTCTCTTGCAGGCAGCATATTGTTGGATTTTTCTTTTTAATCCAATCTGCCAGTCTGTGTCTTTTGATTGATGAATTCAGGCCATTAACATTCAGGGTTATTATTGTGATATGATTTGTATTCCCAGTCAATTGACTCATATTTGTTTTTGACATGATTTGGTTTCTCCTTTATTTGGCTATTCCTTTAGGCTAGTGCCTCCTGTTGCTGATTTGCATCGTTGTTTTTCATCTCTTCCTCATGGAATATTTTGCTGAGAATGTTCTGTAATGCTGGCTTTCTTTTTGTAAATTCCTTTAGCTTTTGTTTATCATGGAAGGATCTTATTTCATCGTCAAATTTGAAGGTAAGTTTTGCTGGGTATAAGATTCTTGGTTGGCATCCGTTTTCTTTCAGGGCTTGGTATATGTTGTTCCAGGCCCTTCTAGCTTTTAGGGTCTGGATTGAAAAATCTGCTGATATTCTTATTGGTTTCCCCCTGAATGTAATTTGGTTCTTTTCTCTCGCGGCCTTTAAAATTCTGTCTTTATTTTGTATGTTAGGTATTTTCATAATAATGTGCCTTGGTGTGGGTCTGTTGTAATTTTGTATGTTTGGAGTTCTATAAGCCTCTTGTACTTGGTTTTCCATTTCATTCTTCAGATTTGGGAAATTTTCTGTTATTATTTCATTGAATAGATTGTTCATTCCTTTGATTTGTTTCTCTAAGCCTTCCTCAATCCCAATAATTCTTAAATTTGGTCTTTTCATGATATCCCATAATTCTTGTAGATTCTGTTCATGATTTCTTACCATCTTTTCTGTTTGGCCAACTTTGCTTTCAAGATTAAATAATTTGTCTTCAATGTCTGAGGTTCTGTCTTCCAGGTGTTCTATCCTATTGGTTATGCTTTCTATGGAGTTTTTAACTTGGTTTATTGTTTCCTTCATTTCAAGGATTTCAGTTTGGTTTTTTTTCAGTATCTCTAACTCTTTATTGAAATGATCTCTTGCTTCCCGTATTTGGTCTTTTAACTGTTGATTGGTGCGATCATTTAATGCCTGCATTTGCTCTTTCATCTCCTCCTTCAATGCCTGCATTTGCTCTTTCATCTCCTCATTAGCTTCCCTGATTGTTTTAATTACGTACATTCTGAACTCCCTTTCTGACATTTCTTCTGCTGTGCTGTCATTGGGTTTTATTGATGTAGTATCTAGGTTTGTTTGGGACATTTTCTTCCCTTGTTTTCTCATATTGGTCAGTTGTCAGTGGGACCCTGAGATATTGCAGTTTTCCACTATTGGCTTGTAGTGTCCCAGTAGATTTCCAGTGTATCACCTCCCAGCCTTCAGTAGCCTGATGTCTTGGAGGAATCTGATAAAGCAGCGTATCCGAAGAAAACTGCCCCTAGCCCCCTACTGGTTCCACGGTTTGGAACTGGCTCTGTGCGGAAATGCTCTCACTGTGGGCCTGCACCGTGCAGCTGGCCGTGTGGGAAGAGCCCACTGCCGGAGTGTGGAAGGCTACCTTGTGAAGACTCTAGCTGCCCTGCCCGGCTCCGATAAGCCACCTCTATCTGGCCTGGCCACCCGGGCTGAGCTTTACCCAGTGGGCAGACTCACCCGTGGCTCTATTTCAGTCCGAGTCTCTCAATGCCTCCCCCTCTTAGCTCCTGGGTTCTGGAGCGACCGGGGGTGCAGTCTCCCTCTAGGCCACCATCTTGGATCGCCCCGTGAAGAGAGCCCGCAGCCGGAGTGGGCAGAGCCGCCTGAAGAGGTCTCCGGCTGCCCTCTAGCTGCCCTGCCCGGCTCCGATAAGCCACCTCTATCTGGGCCTGCCACCCGGGCTGAGCTTTACCCAGTGGGCAGACTCACCCGTGGCTCTATTTCAGTCCGAGTCTCTCAATGCCTCCCCCTCTTAGCTCCTGGGTTCTGGAGCGACCGGGGGTGCAGTCTCCCTCTAGGCCACCATCTTGGATCGCCCCGTGAAGAGAGCCCGCAGCCGGAGTGGGCAGAGCCGCCTGAAGAGGTCTCCGGCTGCCCTGCCCTGATCCCTGAGGCTGCTTGCAGATCGAGGCTCTCCGCTGGTTCTTTGCAGGAGTACACTGCGCTGCAGGGGCTCCGGGACTCGGAGCCTGCTCTGGTCAGAAAGGCTCTCACTAGCGGGCCAGTTCGGTTCCGAGAACCTGGAGAAGCTGGCTGTGTGGGCGGAGCCCACCGCCGGAGTGCGCAGGGCTGCCTGTGGATGACTCTAGCTGCCCTGCCCGGCTCCGATAAGCCACCTCTATCTGGGCCTGCCACCCGGGCCGAGCTTTACCCAGTGGGCAGACTCACCCGTGGCTCCACTTCAGTCCGAGTCTCTCAATGCCTCCCCTTCTTAACTCCTGGGTTCTGGAGCGACTGGGGTGCAGTCTCCCTCTAGGCCGCCATCTTGGATCGCCCCGTGAAGAGAGCCCACAGCCGGAGTGGGCAGAGCCGCCTGAAGAGGTCTCTGGCTGCCCTGCCCTAATCCCAGAGGCTGCCTGCAGATCGAGGCTCTCCGCTGGTTCGTTGCCGGAGTACACTGCGCTGCAACGGCTCCGGGACTCGGAGCTTGTTCTGGTCAGAAAGGCTCTCACTAGCGGGCCAGTTCCGTTCCGAGAACCTGGAGAAGCTGGCTGTGTGTCCCCCACTCATGTTATTGCTGCTATTATTATCAGGAAAAAGGAAATCATTAAAGATTTCATGTGATTTGCCTGAGGTCAGAAAGCAGCCTAGCAATATAGCAGAGATTGAGATTTAGGTCTCCTGATTCCCAGCATAGAATTCTGCTTTCGGTGTTTTGTGGAAATAAATGTATTTTTAAAAAAATCTTTGAAAAAGAGGCTATTTTTTAATAATATTTTAAAGGGTCCACTAATATCAAAAATATAAATTCTGTAGTATTCTCAATAAATGGACTAACATACCCAAATGACATCTCCATACATTTTAAAACAACAATGATATTTATGTACCCAAGTGTAAAATTTAAAAAAGGCACCATAAAAATAATTTGAAATTGTCTTTTCTAATAAGAAAAGATGATCCAGGTATACTTTTTTAATAAAAAACTATTCAAATACATCACTCTATATTGAACTGTGAAAAAATTCTTAATCAATATTTAAACAATTGAAAAGGTTTCATTGGCACCTTGAGTGGTAGGTGGCCTCCTAAGAATTGAGCAAGAAAGGATTCAATGGTGGAGCTTATCCTCAACAACATGACCACGTCATTAAATTCATTTTGGAGACATTCACAAGAGAACACCTTGCTAAAACCAACTGGTCATTGAACAAGTTTTTCTTTCTCTTCAGATTTCAAGAATATAAATTATTGAAGGTTTTCTAATCACGAATATGGAGAATTAGCTTCTCATTTCTACCACCACACCCTACATTCACTTATAAATGAATTATTTTAGAACTGAGGAGTCACTAAGGAAATTTCTTTTGCTGGCTTTTGAAGTCAGCAGCACAGAGTGCCCCATTCCCACCCTCCTGTCTCCCACTTGTTATTTCTGGTGTGTTAGATCCATCTCCACTGAAGCCTGGAAGACCACAGACCTCTTAAAGGCAAGAAAGATGTCTTTTAGAACCACTGCCCAGATTAGTCACAGGATGAGCATTTGTTAAAAATGCAATGACTGACCCTAAAGAACAAGGAAATCTTTGGGGTTCAGTCAGAAATGGCTAATGTACTGATTGAAGAGGTTTTAATGTGGCTGAGATTCAGGGAGCATTGTTCTTACTTCCTGCTGGGAGTCAGAAAATGTGTGAGGAAATTTAGGGTGGTTAGTGGCAATGACTCCCAGATCCACCAAGTTTTGAATTGTAGCAACCAGATGAGAAAAATCCATGAGATCTTCACTTCCCAAGAAAACAATGAATATAACTCTTCTTCTGATTTTGCTTTTAGACCTCTCAAATCCCATATTCAACTACCTTCACGCCTCTACAGTATTAATCTCTCTCACTGTCTCTCTTTTGGTTCCTCTTAAAACACTGATTAAAACAAAGTTGCTAAGAGCTAGAATTACTTTCTTTGAACAGAACAGTACATATTCATACACAAAAGCTGCTGCCCTTGAATTCCCCCTGGGTCTGATTCTAGGACCTCTATTCTTTGGGTAATAACTCTAATTTGGTTAATAACTAGGAGAGGAATAAAAGAAATGAAAAATAAGTCAGATAAAAACAACCACCTCCTAAAACCTATCTTTTAATGGATTTGAAACTGAAGGCCAAGGACTTTTTATTCCATTCCTTTCCACATTTTACTCTCTTTTAAAACTCTGAAAGGGAAATATAAACCATCTATACACAAAAATATAAGCTGCTCTAGCCTTTACCTAGAAACTGCGCCTTGGTTTAATATTTATTTAAATTTTAACTCAAGGTAACAACTAATGTTTAGGAATTTGCAAGCAGCACACCACATCATCTCAAAGATATATGGAATAAATACTACTCTGCTCACATTTTTAAAAATTTCAACTGGCAAATTTATACTCAAGGTTTTAGGGATTTTAATTATCAGAGCTTTGAAAATGATTCATTTTGAATCTCAGATAGACAAAATGAAATTTTGAAGAAATGAATGTAGTCTATTGATAAATGCCTTTGTTGCAAAGGAAGAAAATAGACCCTTTGTCTATCTTGGCTCCAGTATTTAGCAGTTGGCATCTAATTAATTAGTTATCGGGGTGGAATCACACAGTGAAGCAATTCCCTTTTCTCCTGATTATGGATTGCATTTTGATGGTAAAATTGTTGGTTGTGTCCCCCCTTAGTGACAGATTTTTGTGTGATTAATGTTTCGGTGTCTATTTTTCTCTGTCACTTTCATACAATAGATGCCACAAAATCAGCACCACCAATCAAAATGTAGCTGCAAACCTCTTAGAAAAGATCATCTTCCATCTTCTCTTGGTATGGCTGATCTTTAGTCTGCTATGTTTAAAATTGAGAATAAAATGAAAGACCCCAAAGTTGCCACACCTGCTGCAGTAAGTTTAATTTAAAATGCAAAACTGCATAGTTACGAGTTTCCCTGGGTTTTCACAGATATGATCATTTGCAAGATGTAATATTTGCAAGTTCATTAGATGTGCTTGTTTTAATAAAACACTCCTCAACAAAACATTGTTTTCTGTCCTTGACCTAGCATGTAGTCATTTAACCAGATTCTGTACATTTTTGTTTGCTGACATCACAAACATTTGTTCAAATGCATGAAAAAAATACATTTCTTCTATAGTTTATCCAAATATAACCTATAGTGCACTTAGCAGTGAATCTGTTAGACTGGCTATCTGTAGGAACAGTTATCTATTCAAGTTGCTTTAAAAGGCATGGTTTATGGGCATATTGGTATGTTTAGGCTTCTCAGGAGATCTCATTTTATCCTCAGTCCTATGCTCTTCTCTTGCTCCAGTTTCATTTTCCTATACACTAACTTCCTTTGCCTCCCTGTCACTCTCTTCTACTCTTGCTTATCCACCCAGACCTACGTTGTCATCCCTGGATTATCCTCTGCTCTAACTCTAGCAAATAGCTCAGTTTCTCAGCTCTTCAAAACCTGCCTAGCTTCTTTGAAAGAGGCAACAGTGAGGATAGGTTAGTTTGCATGACCGTGATTTCACTGTCTTTGGGTCATGGCTCATTTCTTGTCTGACTAGTTAGATTCAGGAAGAACTTCATTTTATGTAACAAAGTATGACTTCCTAAGCCAATCCTTGTGGGTCATATAGGTGGAAGTGTCCCCTTAGAAGAGGAGACTTCCATAGATGGTGTCAGTTCATTTTTTGCTGTTATGACAGAATACCTGAGACTAGATAATGTATAAGAAACAGTAACTTAATTTTCTCCCAGTTTCTGATGGAGGCTGGGAAGTGCAATTCCAAGGAGGCAGGCATCTGATGAGGACTTTCTTGCTGCCTCATTCCATGGCAAAGGTGCAAGATAAGGAGAGAGAGAGCAAGGGCAAGAAATTAAACTTGCAACCTCAAACTCTTTAACAAGCAAGCAGAATTAATCCAACCATGAGGGTGGAACCTTCATGACCCAAAAACCTTCGCTTAGCCTCTGCCTTCCCAATCTGCAACATTGGGGATACTGCTAAGAGAGACACTGATTTTTGAGTCAGCAAACCCACACCTACATTTCATCATCATGTAACTCTGGCCAACTTACTAGATGTTTAAGTCTTCAGGTTTTGTACCCGTGCAATACAGATGTTACTTATTATAAATATTTGAAACTACACTTGTCTGGAGCACACTTAGGCTAAATTTCCCTATGTTGAACCCAACCTTGACATATATTGGCCTTAGTGTTTTAGATCCATTTGTCAATAGTATGGTCTGGGATTTCCTGTGAGATACTGGCTATCTCAGGGATATAAACTAGAGTCTTTAAGGCAGAAGTTGCCATTGAAAAGAAAAAGGAAAGGCAGAAAGCTCAATCCTTACTTTAGAAATAGAGATCTAATGGGGTCACCAATTTTAGCTGTAGAGTGCCAATAAAGAAATATAGACATAGAAAGGCAAGTCTTGAAATTTATAGTTTAACTATAAAGACAAAGTGAACTGGAGACTTCAGCTAATTTTGCCTCTAAAGGTGGCTAGTGTGGATGGTTTTGCCCTTGGTTTTCTTATCTTATAAAAATACAGCAGCAGATTTAGAAGAAATTGAGTGGAGTCAATTTTATTCTTGCCCTTTTAGACAAAGGGGCATTTGGTGGGGTGGGAAGCTTGGAAAATGCTCTGTAATAAAGAAAACTACTGTATTGTGATTTTTCTTTCCTGTAGTTTTTGGATATGGAAAAATATCTACAGAAAAAAGCAGAATGTAAATGAAAGTTCTTTTAGAGAATGAAAGTATTCAGATTCTTCTTTAATTCCACACTGATTTTTAGTTAGTTGTAATGTATCAGGTTTCTTAATAATTTACGTAGCTCAAATATATACTTTATTCTCGTGTACAGAATGAACGCCTTCAGACAAATAATAGGCAAAGCTAATTAGCAACTTATCATTCTTATTTTGGCCAGAAGCCTCCTCTACTGAGTTCTCTACCCTGTGAATGTAGCCTAACTCTAGGAGTGCTAATTAATCTGGTCTTTCTATAGCCATACATTTTTAAAAAGTGAGGCTATCATGTTGTCACAGCCCAAAGCTCCTTGTTCCTCTTTTCTCAAAGGGGTTGGGAGTGGGGCATTGTATTTCTTTTTAGAGTTTGTTGGAGAAAAAACTGTTAAGAAATCTGAGAAATCTGGTATGCTTTTAGGAACTGTGAGAAAACTACAAGTTTCTGGCTTATATGGGAATAATGAGGAAGGAAACTACCACACTTCAAGGAACATTAGAATCTTAGGGTGTAACTAGATCAGTCATTCACATAAGTTCAATTCATTTGTACTCTGTACTGACTGCCGGGGAGCTCAATGGTGAATGTAGTCAATACGATGAATGCAGTGGGGTCTATTAGAACATGTACGTCTTGCACTGCAGAGACTTTCAGGGCAGGTGGGGCTGGCTAACATGTTCTGTAGACATCAGTGTCTGGAGAGTTGACTTTATTCTTACATGTTCCTAAAATTAATCTATCCACCAGGGAACTTTCTTACTCCACTTTCTCAGTCGGCACCTTTTCTTCCATTTACAAAGGAAAGGCATGCATCCGGGGTTCTGCCCAAAAGTGTAAGAACCTCGCAGATACAAGATCAATGATGGTAGGGAAATGAATCACTAGAGACTCTATAGCAAATTCCTTTGAAAGCCTGGTGGTCTCCAATTATTTGCCTAAAAAAAGAGTGTGAAACAAATTGAGTAAGACAGATCATTAAAATATTTAGGAGATAGCGCAGTCGGTAGAGTGCTTGCCTTGTAAGCACAAGGCCCTCGGTTCCATCCCCAGCACCAAAAAAAAAAAAAAAAAAAAAAAAAAAAAAAGTTATATGGTAGATTGCTATGCAGGTTTTGGTGTGAAACTCAAAAGGTGGGTCTATGAAATGATTGCCCCTAAATTCTCCCATTCAAAGTACTTATTTATGCAAATAGATTTTATCACTATCACACTGAAAAATAGAAATAAAATGAAAACTGGGGGAAAGGGAATATGATACTGAATTCTGTGTTATTTTATCAATAATAGACATTCATTCACAACACATGGACCTAGGGAAAGATAGGTGGAAACAGTCCATTCTATCTTAGTGAGGATGCTTGCACAATAAAATTTTCTTAGCTATGTTTAAAAATGATAATGAATGATTATAAAATAATTACATCAATTGATCAGCTAAACATGATTAATAATTGTAATGATACCTCAATCTGGAAGAAAAAATGACATCATCTTTACAGGTTTAGAGTTAACAGGGAATTTTCAAATAAATTTCAATGTATCTGCATATTTTCCTTGTAGGCTAGTGTGCTTGAGAAATGACTAATAATACATGCTGAGGAGGATGGCGAACGAATTTCAGGCAAGCAAGAGCATGCACAGAAACTCAAAGTAGAAAGATATCATGTTCAAGAAAAATAGTCAAGTGTAACTCAGATGGAGAATGAGAGTTGCCAGAAAGGAAAACAGGGATATAAGAGTAGAGATGAGAGGGATTTCCCCCATCAATTTGAATGCAGAACTTCATTCATTTATTACTAAGGTCTACTTTATCAGAAATGATGAATGATTGACTTGAAAGAGATGATTTTCCATTTTCATTTTGAGCAGAGTTCAGCCAACATTTTTCCATAAAGCAGGAGATAGTAAGATTTTTGTGGTTTCTGACATCGCTACTTCACTTTGCTGGTACAATCTCCATGGACAATATGAATATGAATGAGTGGGCTGCATTCCAATAAATGTGAATGGTAGACACTGAATTTTCAATTTCATATCATTTTTATCCAAAATATTATATTTTGACTGTGTTTGTATTTTTCCAGCCATTTAAAAATATGAAAAAAAATCATTGTAAGTTTACGTGCTGTGTAAAAAAGAGAGTTGCAAGATTTATTCATGGCCATAGTCTGCATACCCCTAATTTAGAACATTGCAAGGATTTGTCAATTCTAACTCACATCCTGACCTCAGATCACCATGAAGTCTCTTGAAATCTAGCTTTTTTTCTGTCTAACACCCAAATTACATAAAAACCAGGACTCCTTGGCATAGGATTTTCAGTGAACTTTGAAAATTTTGAGACTTATTTATTTGTGCTGCTGTATGGGAAACTTTAGCAGTTCTGATGTCTTTCTTCATTAGCCAAAACACCCCAGAGGATTATTCTCCTTAACCACTTCCTTTTTGAACTGAAGAGCTTGTTATCTTACATTGCCAGCACCTAAATATTAAGCTAAGAGTCAAAAAAGACATTTGGATAAAATAATATAGTAGAAGAACTATAAACTTCAACATTGATAACCTTAGTTTGATTCTTGTTTCCAAAACCTGGTCCTTGAGAAAATGACATAATATCATTGGGTCTTAGTTTCCTGGTGAGTAATAATAGATTCAATATTTGTGGACTTCTGTGGTACAGTTATTGTGAGAGTTGAGTTAATGGATATAAATATATAGCATGAGTCAAATGATAAAATACATGACATTGTAGTTATTTAATATTAAGAGTATTTTTACTTTTTGCTTTTGATCAATAAAGGGATTTGGTTAAATCACAACAGATTTTTTAAAAAAATTATCAATGCTTTATTACTTTTATGATTTTTGACCCTTAACCTGGAAAACCAAATTATCTAGCTATTTGGAACTTACTGGAAATTACCATCTTCAGTCCTGTTGTCTGGGAAAAGAAAAGTTGTTTTCTCTGGAACTGAGGTTTTCTTCCCTAGCTGATGGCATCCAACAACCAAGTCATTCCTGAACACCCATCCTCCAGCCTCTATAGTCTCTCATTCCCCACAGTCACAGCTGTGGCTTTTTCATCCCCCTGTTATAAATTACTCTTTTCTTCAGTTCCAGGATGAGTTTGAACCAGATAGGACTAAATTGTAAACAATTCCCAAGTCACTTATTGGTTCATGAGCTGAAGTAACTTGAATAACCACTCTTTCACTCTCCCCAAAATCTTTCCCCAGAGGACCCCATTGGGCTCTCCTCTATTTGCATCAGGGTGTCTCTCTTGGTCCTGTTCCCTGTTCCTCATTCCACTAACTTCTCCCAAGTACCCCATTTTCTTCTTGCAAATGAGGACTTGATTATTCTTGGAAGCTTCCTTTCTAAGGTATTAGTATATTGTTCATTAACTGCAGCTGTGTCCAGAATCTACCATCACATGGTGAGACACAGCAAGCCTGCCAGAGAGACATCCTTTTATAACAAAGCTATTCCTTCACTATCTTGTTAATCCGTAGATGGAATAATTCTCCCCAAAAAGAAATGACAGATACTTGAGGAGATAGATATGCTTAACCTGGTTTGAACATTGTTTTGGTTAGCTTTTTTGCTGCTATGACTAAAAGACCTGACAAAAGCAGATTTAGAGAAGAAAAAGATTATTTGGGGGGTCAGAGTTTCAGAGGTCTCATTTCATGAACGGCCCGCTCCATCCCTTGGGACTTGAGATGAGGCAGAAGATCATGGAGGAAGAGTGTGGTGGACTGAAGCAGTTCACCTGATTATCAGGAAGCAGAGAGAGATTCCACTCTGCTAGGTACAAAATATATACTCCAAAGGCATATCCCCAGTGATCTACCTCCTCCAGCCATACCTACTGGTCTTCAGTTACCACTCAGTTAATTCTATCAGGGGATTAATTCACTGATTAGTTTAAGATTCTCATAACCTGATCATTTCACCTCTGAATGTTCTTGCATTGACTCACACATGAGCTTTTGGGGGACACCTCACATGCAAACCATAATAAACATTACACAATAATACATGTATCAAAACATAACTTCATGCTGTATATAATTATGATGTGTTGATATAAAAATAACAATCAAATATGACTTTTGGAATCAAGTTTCTAGCCCATGATATTTGAGGGACACACGCAAACCACACAAGTCAGTGTTCCCAAATTCATCATTTGAGTCATGTGACCTTGTATGACCTCATTAGCATACTACCTGCACTACTATTTGCTTCATGTATTTTTCATAGATATTTAAAAAATTTAAATAAATATAGCCTTCTCCTAAGCAATCTCTAGATCCAGGCTGTTTTGATGTGCTATCTAATTTCATTAAATCTGTGATGCCATTGATTCCAAGGCAGTGTTTTTTTGCAACATTAAGAAAAATCACTGTCAAATAAATGTACAGTTTCCACTAATTTTAAGAGGCATTCTGACTTCAGAGATGTTAAAATGCCAGAAAGAAGGGTGTGTGTGTGTGTGTGTGTGTGTGTGTGTGTGTGTGTGTATTCTCATCTCTACATGATTTTGACAACCTCCATCTTGAACTTCAGAGTTCTGTTTTTCATCTATTTGACATCTCTCCATGGATACTGCCAAAGTGCACCAGACTCAGTGTTCAAAATGTATTCCTTATCTTTTCTTCATTTCTGTTCCTTGATCTCTCTTCCTTACCTTGAATAATAGCAGTACTAGTCAATGATTCCCAAAGCTTGAACACTGGGGCTTATCTATGACTTCATCCTATCGTTTGTCTCTCCATCTCATCAATCTCTAAGTGTCCTTTGTTCTATGGCCTTTGTTTATTTTTTAATCAACTCTTCCACTCCATTACAACTGTAGCTTCAGTTTTCCTTCTTCTCTTTCTTTTTGGATTTCTGAATGATCTCCTGACAAAATCTTTTCTATCATTGATTGCACATCAAGGCCAGAGAGGCTTACCGTCCCACATTGCCTATAAGGTTAGTTACTCTGTCTTTTGCAATTGTCAGGTCTTCATTACCTTCAGTATAAAGTCTAAAATTCTCAGCATGACACCCAAAGCGCTGTGTAATCTTTCTCAAGCCTACTCTAAGCCCAGACTCCCCCTCATTCATCACCTCCACCCAATACACACTCCTGCCTACCATGCTTTTTCTCGAACCATGCCAACCTACTCACCTATCTCTGAATGAGCTCTTTCCTCTCATGTGCACTGTTCTGAAATATCTTCTTCTCTCCCCTCTGTTTTCTCACCTCCTTTCTCCTTCCATCCTTCTTCCTGGCACCTTCTCCCTCCTCTTATCTCCCATCTCTGCCCACCTCTTTCTCCTTTGCCTTTTTCCATCTCAGCTGTTGACACTCTAAGAAGCTGTTTCCATGTCTAGATTTAGAGGGTGCTATAGTTTTGTGCTCTTTGAGTTCCTTGTGCTTCTCTTGACTGTAAAGTACCCTGTATTTCTAAGACCTTTTTGATCACCACTTGACTATTTCCCAATAGAGTTTTTTGTCAGTGGGCATTTTAGTTCTATATTACTATATAGCAAATCACCCCAAGTTTAATGGTTTAAAGCAATCAACCATTCATAGGTTTGTCTACATAACACTTACATATGTTCATTGTGGGTTGATTGTACTCAGTTAACAAATTCCAAATTTTCTATTTGCTAAAGAAAATTATTACATGATTCCTGTTAATGTATGGGAAAGGGAGTCTTATTCAGGACCATCACAATAGGTATCAGGTTGACTGCCATGGGATCTTCCAAAGGGAGAGGGAGATTGGACTCAACTCTGAATATAGTATTGGACAAGTGGAAATTTATAACAAGAGGCAGCAAAAAGGCCAGTAGATGGGAAATTGCAAAGAGGAAACATCAAGGGTAAAGGGATTCTGGCTAAACTGACATCACAAGATTCTTCCTGAAGATAGGTTAGGGTTTAAATGTCAGGGGGTAGTGAAGGATGAGGGATTTGATATCCAAGGCGATCAGGTATAAAGGGCATGAAGGTCTTGCTGAACTGACAGCAGGGTTCTTTGTTAGAAGTAGATTTTACAAATGAGATGGGCCTAGGAGAAGGTCAGGAGCTTGGCTAGAGTTGGTCCCACAAGGATTGATTGTCAGGTCTTGTTGGGATGGAGTGAGCTTGCACCCGGGGCTGGAGTCAGCTGAAGCTGGACTGGGCAAGGTGCACTACACTGTCATTCCCATCTCTGGCAGTTGATGCTGGCTGCAGGCTGTGAGTGTAGCTGGGACCATCGACAAAGTCCCTACACGTGGCCTTTCTAGAAGGCATGGGTTTCTCTCAGCGCAGCACCAAGGTTCTTAGGAAGAGTGCCTCCAGTGCAAGCACTCTGCAAAACCCAGGCAGGAGCTTCTCCTCCTCCTTAAGACCTCAAATCACAAGTCCCAGAATGTCTGCTGTGTTCAGTTGGTTAAAGCATTCACAGAGCCCACCCTGATCCAGGGAGAAAGCACAGACTCCAGCCATTGCTGGAAACATGGCAAGACCACAGTTCTATAGAACCTGTGGGATAGTAGATGTTGTCATGATCATCTTTGAAAAAATTATCTTCCACAGTGGAACATTGACAGTGAACTGTCTTCCCAGAGTCATGCACTTCGGTGGCACAGTGCTTAACAGTTTTCTAAGCAGAACAACACACTAGTAAAGGCACAGTTCTGGAGCCAGACCTACCAAAGTTGGCGTTTTGACTGTACTATTGTCTGTCCGTGATCTCTTGATGATGAGGTATGTCACAGTTACCCCAGTGGTAACATGAAGGCAGAACCTACCTCACAGTATGCTTATAAAGACTAGCCACGTTAATCTACAGAAAACCTTAGAACAATGCTTGCTACACACACTCCAAAGTTAGCTGGTATGACAAGGAGGAGGGGGAGGAAGATAAGAGTCTGTTCTTGCAATGGTTCCTCATACTCCAACCTAGTTTTACCTTCCAAATCTGTTCTCTCCTTACAAACAAGGGGGCAAGCCTGGCTGTCTCCCAAGATACCATGGCAACTCAGTGCCTGTTTTTGACATCACACTTAGGCAATCTAAAACACTCTCTATTCCTCTACTGGCTCATGAAATAGTGTCAAAAGTTTTTGTATTTCTTTGGTGAATGCTATATTTTCACTAGATATATACTTGTTTCAATGTTTATTTGGGACTCTCAAACATATTTGAATTTTTTTCAAGGACTAAGATTTTGCCTTATAATTCCTCTGTATGACTTCTACAGAGGCTAATACAGTGATATATCAAACATGGAGTAAATACTTACGATTGACATTTCAGATTATTGAGGTGCTGATAATTCAAACTATAGAAATCAAAATTCTACTCATAAAAATTTAATAAAGAGACAGTGCTTTGGATTTTCAAAAAGAAAAATTGATCAAAGCACATTATCTGCCCCCACTGCCCGCCCAGAAAAAAGTCATAGTCACGCATGCAGCTCTCTTTCTATAGCTTCTAAGACAGCAGGTCTTATGGATGGAACACCAGCTCACGTCTGGGCTTCATGCTGGCTTGTCACCAACTGAGTCACTGAGTGGAAGGAGCATTTGGTAAAGAAGGGTTGTCTCCTATAATGGTACTCAACCTTAACTGGAAATCTTTTACATGCTCTATGTGAGATTTTTCTTAAATTTAATTTCTCTTGGAGTCGTGAATGCCTTGAAGTTGTATGCCAGATTTTATGTGCATATATAAGGGTATATTCTTTCAAAAAGAAAATTCATGTTTTTCCTGAGGCTCTCCAAGTGATCCCTAAGGAAAAAACAAAGGTTAAGAATCACTGGTCACGACAGCCCAGGCAGGCTTTGTTGATCCTTGACACATCTTGGTGGTTGTTTTCATCTGACCACAGCCTAACAGTGTATTCGGTCACTGCTTCCCTCTTCTTCCGCATAAAACTGGAGGATGGCAATCACAAAGATCCCATAAAATCCAGTTATGGTATTTCCCTATCCTAGTGGTCTGGACTGTGGGTAAACAGGAATTTATTGCAATGTAAAAGTGGTCTAAAATTTGGACCATGGGAATTTATGGACAGAGTATATGTCTCTGACTTGTATTGGCTTTTAAAGGAGTTTAGAATATTAAAAATCAAGAAAGACAACTCTAGACAATGCAATTAAAAATTATCCCTCTTTCCTTACACACACACACACACACACACACACACACCTGCATGTATAGTCTTCCTTTTCATATATATGTATATATATATATATATATATATATATACACACTCATAAAATGTCATAAAATTATTCACTATGTTTTTAAAGTAGTCTCAGTTTGTGTTATTTATAGGAAGACAGATTTATTTTAAAACAATCATAGGAAGACAGATTTATTTAAAAATAATCAGAGGCCCACAAGTTCTGCTAACTCAGAGAAAATCTTTCAATTACATACCAGAATACTCTTTACTTATCTTCAGAGGCAAAATTCCTAGAGATTTTAACCCTTAGTCAACTTCCATAGTTTAGGAACCACATGCAACTGCAAATCAGGTCCCGAATATTTCCTTTTAATTAAAACCCAATATTTATAATAACAACAGTAATAATTATGATTATAGCTCTGCATTGAGCATCTACTATATACTAGAATTAATGCTGAGCATTTCATATATAACATCAAGCCATTCACGTATTCCATAATATCATTCTGGAATTGCTTTCTCAGATTGGAACAAGAATGGCATTTCATTTCCTGCTGTTTAACAGAAGTTGTTTGCTGAAATGATACATACACTTTCCTAGTAATGTCTGCTATAGCTAGAGGAAGCCTCCTGCGGTTTTTTTTTCAGGACCCTTGTTTTCTAACTTTTTAGAGTATCTTTTTTTCCTCTAGAAGTAGTGCTAAACTCCAGAATGCAAAAGGGAGCAAGATAAAGTAGTGTCCCTCCCTCAAATAGTTATACTCAAATCTATAATAGAGTATGTAGTAAGTACATGCATTCATGCACAACTTGGACCTTTCTAGATATAAGTCTGGGTCAAAGTTGGTGCAACGTGATCTTCAATGGACAATAGCAAATAGAGATAAGCTTTGTTTGAATAGTTTTTGAAGAATGGTTGCGGTCACTTCATTTATTAAATATGTCACAAACATTCAAATTAGTGTCTCCTCATTGTCCTTACAATATTTAAAATGGTGTAAAGTAAGAAGGGAGTATGTTTACATTCTGGATCCTGGGGCTGTCAGTGCATAGGCAGGAGGAAAGGGACTGTGATTTTGAGTTATTTTCACAGGCATTGTGGGTAGGGTTGCAGTGGCTGTAAACCAGAGTCATTTTTCACTTTTGCTACAATGCAAGACTGTCTTCTCAATGACATTGCTATTCCTTGGCCATTTCTAAGCATTCTTCCTCAACATAACACACCCTGTCTGTCTGTCTGTCTATCCATCTATCTATCTGTCCATTCATCCATCCATCCATCTATCTTGGATTTAGGCCTGGGGGAAAGAATTATCAGAGTAAGTAGAGACAGGAAAACACCAGGAGATAAAAAACAGATTGGTGATAACATTAGGGTGTTTCTCAGTATAAGATTCAGAGGACAAGCTTAAAATCACTCTGGGTATTTGCTAAAAATGCAGATTTCTGTATTCCACCTAATATTGACTTGATCGCAATCTCAGGGGTTCGGGTCTCAAAATATGCATTTTGATTATAGGGATGGCTTCCCAGACTAGGAAAACTGCCAAAGTGGCCCAGAAAGATTCAGTGTGGCGAAATGGAAACTTCATCATCATAAGTGTCAAGAGAGCTAAATCTTTGGTCCCACATCTGCTGTTAACTAGCAGGATGTCTTTGAGCTGAATCATTTTAATTACCTGGCTTCAATTTCTTAGTCCTATGCCTCCACCTCCTCCTCTTCCTACTATTCCCATTAAGTTGTATCAAAACATGACACTCTGATAAAGAAGTATGAGTAATTAGGCAGCATTATTCCAAACACAGTGTCAGAGGAGGACAAATTCTTCAGCCAATCAATTAGCATTCAGTGAACACAAAAAGTGGGAGATCTGAGAGAAGTAAAAGACGAGGTCAGTGTTTTCAAGAGTTTACCATCTGCTTTTTGAAAATAAATTTCATTTAAGCCAGGATAAATAATATAATGCCAAAACAGTTAATGCAGACAATTACTGTACAAGGTTAGAGTCAGTTCTTGTTTAGAGTTGTCTGATAAGATGTCACCAAAACAGACTTCAAATGGCACTTACAGGACAACTGGATTTAAATTCTTGGAAAGTGCTGATTAGATATTTTATAGAACATTCCAGATTTATGATTTGGTTCTCAAAAGAGACAAAAATGTAGTGAGGAAAAAACACTCAAGTCAATATACTACAATTTTAATTCAGTGTTAGTCATAGGATCTTGGGAAGATCATTATTCAAACTTGCCTGGTCATTATGTCTGTTAATGGTAAACTGTACCTATGACATTTTAACTGAAAGAATCTGTCCTTGGATACTGGCTGTGAGAGAGTCAATATTTACTCCTCTGCAACTAGTAGTATAAGACAATAGAGAATTTTATCTATAGACCCTAAAGGACACAAATGCTGGAGGGCAAAGGCAGGAACACCCATGCTGGCCTATTTGGCAAGATTAGGAGGGCTATAATTTCACCACAAAGATCCTACTTGCTCCTCTGGATTAGACTGTGGAATTTTGATGGCAAATGCCACCACTGACTACCTTGATTGAATCCCTCTGAGATTATTACTATAGTCTGAAATTCATAGGGGAAAATATACTCATGCAGGGAAAGGATTGATCATGGTGTATCATCCAGAGGGTCAGTGCTTTCCAAATTCTGGACAGATGATTTTATAGAAGAGACTAGACCTTCAATGCTAGAAGAATTGGTCTTTTTACAACTGTGAGAGCTACAAATACCTAAGGAAAGTTAGAAACATCCATATGAGGAGAATTTCCTGTGAGCTGCTTAATTCCTAAAATGCCTATCTTCTGCATTTGGATGTTCATTTATTCTCCGTTTCTCTGGGTTTTAATCAGGGGAGATTTTCCCTAAACATTCCTGGCCCCCTCCTCACTGTCTGGCTTACTCTTCCTCAGGGATGAAGAGGTGGTTGTTGGATGCTGAGTTAAGAGGAACTTGGTAAGCACAGACTAATCCTGCTCCCTCTTTTTCCCTTGAAGACTAGCCTGCCCACAAGGAGATTCCATCTGGTCCTCACTCTAGTGACTAACAGGGGTGACCCATCGTGGGGAAGCCTGTGACTAGTGCTCAGTGCTGCCTGGGCTTGGTGAAATAAGGCTCCTCCGGTTGTTCACTCCTAGGAAGTTGACTGTGGACAGGTATCTAAGTTTATGAGTATAACGCAACTATTTTGATCTTTACTTGTTTGACTTCCTTGATTCTCTCTCAGATCTTTCAAAACTGGGCAGGAAGAATACTATTTTAGAGGCCACAACAAACTCAAACCCTAAGGAAAATATATTTGACTTACAATTTTATTTACTTTACACAGTTTTTTGTAATTTACTGAGTTCAAACAAATCAGGTCAAGGATTTGTTGCGGTAACCTCACATGAACCTGAACACCAGTGTAGAAGGCAGATTCATCTCAGGGTTTAGTTGTGGTACTTGGCCAAGATGAGTGAGGTGGAATCAGAGAAGCAATAATTCAAGGTCAGTATTCAGGAAGTTTGAAGAATGAAAGGGACACTTGGAGGAGAGAGCAGGCAAACCCTTGTTTTTCAGTTGTGTCTGCCTCTTGAAAGGTATTGAACAAGTTTGAAGGAAAAAAAGTCAAAATTGCATGGTTTATATTAATATCTCCAGGAAGAAGAATAAACTCAGTCCTGAGTTTTCAGGAATAGCAAATACTCTAGGACATTGCCATCTTTGCCATGAAAACTTAGTTTTCCAGCTTCCATAACAATTTAGAGCCACCTTGCTCCCATCGGAATTTTCATAAGGATCAGGATTGATAGGAGAAACACAGAAGTTGTAACCTGGTCTATTGATCTTCTGAGTGATCCAGGGCATGGGTGCTCCCAAAACATGTAAGTGCAAAAGAGGCCTGAAGGTCAAATCCTTACATCATCCAGGAGAGTCAAGGCAGGTTAACTATGGCTAACTGAGGCCTGGGTTTGAAATTATTCTGTGATGAATTAGATCTTAGTAAGTATATCACCTGAAGCACATTTCTTAACTTCCCACAGCTTCAGGATTTTTTTTCAAGAATCTGCAATATGGGACTCATAATAACTCTTGCAGAGAAATAATCCATGTGAAATCCAATTGCATTTCATAAATGTTCAATATATTTAGTTGGGTTAGATGTCAGAAAGAATGAAATCTCA
Organism: Sciurus carolinensis; assembly: GCF_902686445.1. NCBI lineage: Eukaryota > Metazoa > Chordata > Mammalia > Rodentia > Sciuridae > Sciurus > Sciurus carolinensis. The sequence goes on along the minus strand of NC_062214.1, from coordinate 182,836,552 downwards.
ACTTTAGACTATCTTGTTCTTCATTCCAGGAAGAAAAGATGGATAACACTGAAGTTTCTGAGGTTATAAACCACTACAGACATTTCATGCTAGAAATTACCATAAAATACTTCCTGCAGTGTCCCATTTGAGAATTCATAGCTATTAAGCAATTTCTACTCATCACAAGATTCAGGAAACTGGGAACTGGTTTGAGAGGCTATCCTGTGGTTAAACAGCAGAGATGTGGCATTCTTGACAATTGTCTCCCTAACTTTCTCTTCTGCCAAAGCCAAAGTCAACCCAAGATAGATGCTCCTGGTACTATACAGATAAGAAATTCTCCCTCTTAGCATGCTCTTACATTTTGATCAAACATTTGAATGGAAAGCATTGGAAATATAACAAACTATTGAATTTATAGACAGGTTCATCCTTAGAATATATTTTCTTTGATAAGCTCATTCTAGGGACAACTCAATATGATAACTCAGTAACAATGGCCCCTGTTTTATTATTAGAGAAATTAAAACATAATGCATGGAATATGAATTAAAAGAGGTCTTGCCATTTCTCATATCACAGCAGTTAATTCATTTTCCATATTGTGTTTTTGATGAGTAGCAGAGAGACTAGTAAATGACCTGAGAGGCAAAATTCCTACTAGGCCAACTACTGAGCACATTTTTTATATTATCCTTTATTTTCTGGGATCTACCAGTTGCTGTCCATAGTTTGGGGGTGCACACTTACTTACATAAAGGTACCAAAAGATTAATGCTATTCTAAGGATCCTGACACACGGAACCCAGGGTGCTTGCCATCTTTGGAGATGAAAGTAGTAATAAAAATGGGTGAGAGCACCCTAACTTCCACCAGGTACTGCATGGTACTAACCAGCTGCCAACCACTTAACTTGGTGTCTCTTGGGACTTAAAACCATTAAATTCTAAGTTTCATTGATACAGTAGTGCTGTCTTTTCTTCAATTCTGAGAGAAAAGTCAACAAGCCTGAAGGAAAGGACAAGATGCTGCAGACCCAGGCCAAGGACTGCAAACATTTTCTCCTTCTATTAGACCAACTGCAAAGGAATACGATGCCTTAGGATTGGGCAATTTCTATCATGCACCTGCTTCTGTGCACAGCCGGATTCGTATTCTTTTGCTAGACCTTGGTCATTTTCACATTATTATGGGTTGTGACAGGAACATGAGACAATCGGGTTTTAAACCTGTCAGCCCAGGACACTTTAATTCCAGTCTACGACCCTTTTACCAGCTCTTCTCACACCTCCAGTGTCAATGATGCATCTTTTGACGGGTAGGAGTCACCTGGAGGCACTTTTTAGTCCTTTGTTGAAGTGTGGCTTTCATCTCTTTTGGGCTCCCAATGGGTGTGTGTGTGTGTGTGTGTGTGTGTGTATGTGAAGCAGGAAGTAATAGTTCTTAGAGAACCTTTTCAGCAATGAGCATCTACGTAGTTATCCTTGGAGAAAAAGAGACTCAAGGAGAAAATCATGCTTGGATTCGATGATTATTGGGAATATCTCAGATTTAAGGCTGTAGTAAGTAGATCTGAATTTCAAAGCATAGATTCCATGCTTGCCTGCAAATAGATAATTTCTGACTCTTGAAACACACTGTAGACAGCATATCTAAATTTACTCGCTACATTTTCATTCCAAATACAAGGAAAATAAGGCACATTTACTGTGGAATTAAGCCATTCTAAATGATGGTGAACCCACAGCTTCCAGCATCTACTGGAACATTTTTGACTTTCGAAATGTGTAAACAAGGAGAAAAAAAACCAAAAACACTTAAACACATAGTGGTTGACTTCAAATTTACCCATTAAACGCACTAGATGAGAATACAACATTTACCATAAACATTTTCTCAAAGTGGGAAATACATAGTAAGATCTTTCAGTTAAATACAGGGACTTTATGTACATTGTTTATATCTTTTTCATTTAGTCATAGATCAGAACCAGACTGTCAAAGTAGACTTAGAAAATACTAGTTTATACTCTCCATTCATAACATGAATGCCTTCTAAATTCTAACAGCAACAGCATTTAGAGAACGGTCATTTTCTTTTTTGCTGATTTAAGTGAAAATATGCATTGGAATTTATCATTACTTTAATTAGCTAGTAAAAACCATAGTTGACGTTAAAAGTGTCACTTAAAAATCTCCTTTTGTCAGTTTGACATTTTTTGGGGGGAGTCAATATTTCTTATTCTGAGTTTCTTTCCTCCTCATATAGACATGTGTCTTTTTTTTGTTTTTTTCAAAAAAATGCACTTGCTTGGCTTAGAAAATAAAATAATCACCTGATCATTTCTTCTTCTTCTTCTTCTTCTTTTTTTGTTAAAGGTATACTTGGTTCTAGGGAGCAGGAACACTTTATTCCAGATTTTATTTTCTTTCTTCCAGGGGGATGTAAATTTGGTATCTAAACTACTTGACCCTTATCAATGAGAAATCTTGGAGCAGAAATCAGCTGAGTTCTTTGAAGACTCCCTCCTCCCTGGTTACTCAGTGGGTTGCCATGTCCCCTGAACCAGCCCGCTCTCTTGGGGACTCAGTGTCTGACCTTTCTGGAATTATAGGGCTCCAAGGACTGCAGGTAATTTCTTTTGACTAGCATAACCTCTTTATAGTCTCTTGACTACAACCTGTTCATAAAATTAAAAATCATCTTTTGCAGTGTTTCATTTGGCAGAATATGGCTATTCCAGATTTGTTACAAATTGCCCATGGAAATAAACATATTGAGGGCATTTGATTTTATTTGACATGCTACCTTTCAAGTTTCTTAACTTGGATGGATGGTTATGGGAAATTTGGTGGCTGAGAAAGGGCTTGGGAAATGGATATTACAGGTTAAGATCGTAAGAGGTTGAAACTTTTTGAAAAATGGCTTTATTATTCTAATATGCAGTGCACTTAAAACACTACCACTGGGATTTCAAAATTTGTTGTGAATTCTCTTAAAGGTGCATTAGTCAATGTTAAGTGACAAGTTTTTCATTCATAATACAACAAAGGAGGATGGAGTTCACTCTTATTCACCAGAATTACCACTTCTATATCACATTTGATCTTTGTTAATGGCCTTAGTAGATAAATTATTTTATGTTTACCTTTGGGCCTGTCTGTTCTTTGAGTGATATTTTAAGCATCATTGAGAATTTTGAGTGACTTCTTGTATGCTCTGGTAGGTTCCTATATGTTTAGGCACAGAGTCACACACCAAGGGTCTAAATATGACCTGTGCTCTTATTATATCTTACTGCTCTAATTGTAACCTGAGATAAAGGTGGCAGTGGTAAAATATAGAATTTGAGTCCCTATACATGAGACCTAAAATTGTACAAATGTACATAAGCTAACACATCTTCTTTTTGCTAGAATCCTTTATTCTTGCTCTCCATTCACTCTGTGATGTAAAAACTTGAAGGCAAAGTTCTGCAAGAGGTAATAGAGGCTGCCAAAGGCATTTTTTTAAAATTAATAAACTCCATAATTATAATACTGACAGTATACAAGTATTACATTATTTTCAGTGCCAGGCACTTGATCTTTACAACTCCATTATCAATATCCTCCTTTCCACAGAGGAGGAAACCAAAATTCAGAGAGGTTAACATCATGGTGTTATTCTCCATCTATGAGGTAGAGGCTAGTGTATGTGCCAAAGCATTTTTTTCTTAATTACTTTTTATTCATTGGACACAAATGGGGTACAACTTTCATTTCTCTGGTTGTACATGGAGTCACACCGTTTGTGTAATCATACATGTACATAAGGTAATGATGTTTGTCTCATTCTATTATTTTTCTTTCCCCCATCCCCTCCCCACTCCTCATTGCCCTCTACACAATCCATGCTTCCTCCATTCTTCCCTTACCCCTCCCCCACTTTATGTATCATCATCCACTTATCAGAGAAATCATTCCACTTTTGGTCTTTTGGGATTGGCTTATTTCACATAGCATGATATTCTCCAACTCCATCCATTTACCTGCAAATGCCATAATTTTATTTTCTTTATGGCTGAATAATATTTCATTGTGCATATGTACCACAGTTTCTTTATTCATTCATCTATTGAAGGACATCTAGGTTGGTTACACAATAAAACTATTGTGTATTAAGCTGCTATAAACATTGATGTAGCTTTGTCACTGTAGTATGCAGATTTTAAGTCTTTTGGGTATAGGCCAAGGATTGAGATAGCTGGGTCAAATGGTGGTTCCATTCCAAGTTTTCTAAGGAATCTCCATACTGTTTTCCAGAGTGACTGCACCAATTTGCAACCTCACCAGCAATGTATGAGTGTACCTTTTACCCCACATCTTCGCCAACAGCTATTGTTGCTTGTATTCTTGATAATAGACATTCTAATTGGGGTGAGATAAAATCTTAGGGTAATTTTGATTTGCATTTCTCTTATTACTAGAGATGTTGAACATTTTTTCATGTATCTGTTGATTGCTTGTAGATCTTCTGTGAAGTGTCTGCTCATTTCCTTAGTCCATTTGTTGACTGAGTTATTTGTATTCTTGGTGTAAAGTTTTTTGAGTTCTTTATAGATTCTGGAGATTAGTGCTCTATCTGAAGTGTGTGTGGCAAAGATTTTCTCCCACTTTGTAGGTAGCCAGGTAAGCCAATGGTACAGAATAGAGGACACAGAGACAAAAACCACATAAATACAATTATCTCATACTAGACAAAGGTGCCAAAAACATACAAAGGAGAAAAGATAACCTCTTCAACAAATGGTGCTGGAAAATTGGAAATCCATGTGCAGCAAAAGGAAATTAATCCTTTATATCTTACCCTGTACAAAACTCAACTTAAAATGGATCAAAGACATAGGCATTAGACCAGAGACCCTGCACCAAATAGAAGAAAAAGCAGATCCAAATGTTCATCATGTGAACTTAGGACCAGACTTCCTGAACAAGACTCCCAAAGCACAAGAAATAAAAGCAGGAATCTATAAATGGGATAGATTCCAACTAAAAAGTTTTTTTCACACTGAAGAGTTTTTGAGATACAAATTCTTAACTCATATTCACGTTGAGGGGCAGCATTAAGTTGCAAAGTCAAACACAAATGTCTGCTTCTACCACTTCGCCCCAAGTATTTTCCGGAGTGCTACTGACTGCAGCTGGGATGGTGGGAAACTAGAGAGTTGGCACAGGCAGGGAGAGTCTGTCTTCAGTGAGGTCAGCGCCCACACCCGCTGGCTCCTCCCGGGTCACAGAGCTCATTGCTCTCTTGTCTCGATGTCTTCCAGGAAACTCATAAGTTCAACTCATTCTCTAAACTGTACCCATTGTGTCTGTGTCATGCTTCCAATATAACACTTGATGTGTGGCTTTCAAAATAGCTCTTTGCTAAGTTCAGGTCCCTTCTAGTTTCCCCATCAGAAAATATGTTCTTCAAAAACAAAGTTGAGATCTTCTCTTGCCATAGCTTCTCCCTCCAATCCTCATTACTTGTTCCCGTATTTAGTCTTTGGCACATAATTTATAATCTGTGCTTCTGTCCCTGTGATTATTATAAATCTCCGCGAAGGGTAATGACCTTGAGGTTTGACAAAATGGGTGCAAGCTTATAACTTTTCTGCTAGAAGTGTAAAGAAATACATGTCTTAGAAGAATTTTAGAAAAGGTGGACAATGTTCTGTTTCTTTTGCTGAAATTCAATCACAGACAGAACGTGTAACATTCTGAAAAAAAAAAAAAGCAAATTTAAATTGAGTTTTTTTAAATTCAGCAACCTTTTGGAATAGAACATATACAAAATCATTAAGCCAACTCAAATTTAGGATTTGAAAAACTTGTGTGCTTGGACCTATGAATCTAGAAAGTACAAGACACATTTTCACCCATTTTATGGTAAAAAAAAATCAGGTGGATTTAATCGACCTTTTCCAAACCTTACTCTCCCCTCTCCAACTCCTAAAACAAAAACAAAAACCAAAAAAACAAAAAAAAAAGGAAAACCCCTAGCTACCAGTTTCTGAGCCAACAGAAAAACATTCAAATAAAAAAATCTCACCATCACGAAACACTGAAAGAGGGATTTTACATTTTGCGATGAATGTTAAAAGCTTGTGTTTTACTTTCAAATAAAGTTGAGCCAAGGCTCATGTAATTAATCTACTGAGTTTCCTGAAGATATCCTCTAATTCCTGGGGAGAAAAAAGTATTTCCTGTACAAAAGCATTTTTAATAGATCTTCCAGTGAACAAAGAATGGTCACCCTTATTTCCCTGTTCCATGTGCCAAAATTGCTGGGAAAGTTGTTTCTTATTGTTTCAGTATTAAGTCAACATTTGAAAAATGGAGACTTTTTAAAAAAATTGTAAATCAAAGGATTAATATCCAGGTCATGGGTAATAGAAATTTCACCAGCTTTGGTGCACTGGGCTCATGAAATTGAAACAAGTGCCTCCATTCATTATTAATAAGAATATACAGTTGTGTTTTAACTAAATATCAAAGTCCTAGTTGAGTCTTAGGGCCCAAGTGACTCCATGATATAGGGCCCCCTTGCTGCCTTTTTATGATTTTTTTTGTAGAACTCTTCACACAATTTACAGCCTTGTAATCAGTGGGGTCCTATAGATCAAGGTGTAAGCAGGGTAAAATATGTTTTGTTAAACAAAAATTGTGAAACACTCCATTGTGGCATATAAATTACTATTTCTTCATTGCTTTTCTGCTTCAGATTTACAACATTTATCTGACACTTTTTTTTAATACAGAAGAAAATCCAATTACTTACATATATTTAAACAAGAGGTATGATTTATAAATGTCATTACTGGGATGTTCCATCCTTGAGCCCAGTGTTAAAGTTGTCCTTGAGCAGTATTGTATCTCTTGGTTTCAGTATAATACAATGAAATGCATTTTATTTCCCCATCCTGTGTTGGTGTGTCAATTGGCAGGTGAAGGAGTTCCACTTAGTCAGATGCATCGCATAGCTAAACAGTCAGCTTATTTTTATTGCAAAGAAAATGAATGCTACATACAGCACACTTTTCACTTGAGAATCTGTCATTTAGAATGTGACACCAGATGATAGATAGATATATGGATGAATGGATAAATAGATAGATACCAGGTGTAGAAAATTTGGGGATCCAGTTTTCCTCACATGCCAAACTGTATTTGCACTCATCAAAAGTCTGGTAAATTATTCGCCCCGTGCTCTGCATTATCAGATTCAACTGTTTGGGGATGTGATTAATTTTAGGCTTTGAGTATATAAATCATGAAAAAGAAAGGAGAATGTTCTTTTTAACCTAACATTCTGGAGCTTGTTCTAATGTGGGAAGTTATATTGATATTAACTTGAATAGATGCAACTGGTTAGAGTTTGATAAGAAATGGAGAAAGGAGAATTTGGCAAAGATATTTTCAGCATCATAAATTAATATTTAAGAGATGAATAGGAAGAGATTTAAATCTGTGAGAACATGCGAACTCTGAAAAGAATGAGCGCATTCACAATTCAGAATCACCTCACATTATTAGCTAATATTAATACTATTTACAATAAAATAGCATTTATGCAGTCTATATTCTCTGCTAGGCTGAGTACTTTTCCTGTATTATCTCATTGAATCCTAGCAAATAATTTGAAAGTTTTTATGATCCATTTTACAGATGAGGAAATTAAGTCTTAAGTTTGGGTGCTGCTGTTTAGCATTTTTCCCAACATTTTCAGATAAATGAGTTTGTTATTACTTTTAGAAATTCACCTAAATTTTAAGATACCTATTGTGAAGGATATATTACATTTTTAATATTTTAACTAAATATTAAAGAAAATAAATATTAATATTCAACCTCTGTTTTTGTTGATATTTAACCAATGTTTCCTTTCTTTGTAGAAGTTAAGCCATCTGACTATGAATCAAGCTTTCCAAAAGTTGTGTGAATTCAGTTAAATTGTTTTCTGAGGAGAGCTTGAAGCTGAAACGTACTGAGGTGGAATCTTTGGTCAATTTTATAAGAAAGTGTAGAAAGGACTTTGAATGGATTGAGTATTTGCTTTTCTTTAGTTTTAGTCACTGTGCCAGGCACTTCATATCATTTTAATCTCAGAAGATGGTCATAAAGTTTCATCAACCCTATTTAAGAGAAGACTGAGATTTGGGTAACCCAGCTGGAAACTGCCTGGTTGAGGCTAAGCCTAGACCATCTTCTGAGGCCTGAGCCTCTTCTATATCTTGTTCTCCTTCAACGCACACCCACAGATGCCAAAGGCTTTGATCATTCATCTTCTTGTCCTGTTCCCAGTAATCTACAATATCTTGTTGATCCACTCAATATTTCGAGCCTTGCAATTCTGCTTCCTTGACAGGCAGAGGAAGCTATGAAGAATTTATTATGTGGGGAGGATATTAATGATGGATAACAACATTAGCATTCAGGAATTGATTTTGCAACACAAATAAGCTTTTTTATGGTTGAAAAATTATTAAAGGTCTAAAGAACAGGTTAAACAGAGTGTTGGGAGGAGAGAAGCTGTTTTATAATTAAGCTGCTGGGCCTCAATTCTGTGTTAAATGGTTTGTTGAAAACTGACATGCAACTTGTACCTAAATGAATATTTTCTCCCTATGCTATATCCTGTAATATTTCATGTCTACTTAAGTTTGAGATATTGAAAGAAAATGAACAGAAATTCAAATGGACTCCATAATAATCATCTTTTTTGTGCTTCTCCATTTATTTTCTGTCTCCCCACAAAGACAGTGCAATTTCATTAATTAGTCCAAATTGTCGAAAGAACCTGATCGAAAGAACTGTCGCTTGCTGCCACGTGATTCCTACTCAGTGTCTCTGTGATGCTACAGGGGTGAAATTTTTGCACAGCAATATGCATCCCCGGACCGTCAGTGGTTGAATTACCATGTGTTGGCAGTATCTGCTAAAACTAGATCAGCGTAAGTCCTGTGAATAATATGTGTAACACATTCAGCAAGAGCAAGATGACTTATCTTAGATAGAATACATTTGTTTCTCACTTCTGCTGTTAGTAATACTGTTTAGCCTATCCTACAGTAATTGTAAATCAATGCCCAAAGACACAGAATAATTAGTATTTTCCCACAATACTATAAATGGCCCTGGGATATTTTCCTTTTGTGCTTTCTGTGATTTTGGCTCCTTTCTAATTTTTGCTGGTGAAAAAATTGCCTTAAAAGGGGTACAACGGCATGGACTGGTTCAGATGAAACCTATAAAAGTCACTCGAGATAGTTCAGATTTATGAAATTACTGTTTTCAGAGTTAGAATGAATCCCACTTAACTTAAATATCACTATCTTATTTGTCAGGAACTCTGACAAGCTGAATAAATATATAAAGGGGAATCTTGGAAGTGGGGAGACAGGCTGGTGACTCATGACGGGGTCAGAGCCTTGGCTATTTGCTTAGGAACTGATCTCTTTCTTGCTGCCATGGGGAGGAAGTGATGATGGAGGGCAGTTAGCGAGGAGCAATGTGGTCTCAGCAGCTGGAGGGTCAGGGGTTAAACATGTGCTATCTCAGCTATGCTGGGTGCAATAACAACATCAGGCATCAGGAGAATGATCTATCAAGGCAATTAGTCAAACAGGTCTGTGGTAGCCCAGATAGGCCGGTTCTATTTGCATCTGTTTATCAGCATGTGATAAGAATCCTTGTGAACCTTTTAGCTACCTTGAGAAGGTAGACACCTGGATGGACATAGGACAACAGTGTTTTTAAAAACTGGATTTTGAAAAATGACTACAGTTTCCCAGATGGGATTCAATATTTTTTTATTTTTTTGCACAAGCAAACATTTTTAGTGCTTTCTGTGAATATTTGGGTATAAAGGTAACATTTCAGACCAAATATATTACATTCTTGTTAAAATTATGAATATTAACTCACATTAATTGTACTGATTAATGGGTTTCGCTGACATTTCCATATATTCATATACTCATATAATGTATATGTATATGTTCATATAAATATACATAATGTATATTCACATGTTCATATAATGGTATCTACACTCCTTACATTAAATAATCTTTATCTCTGACTGCAAAAAATAAAGTAGAAGAGCAGCAGAGAAAGAGGAAAGAGAATAAGAATTGCTTTTCTTTCTTTTTATTCCCCCCAATTCTCAGTCTATTTTCCCAAGAGCAGAAATTACAGAATTGTACTTCTTTTGATTAAATGTGAAATTTGGCCCAGCTGCGTTAGGAAGTGGAAAAGATAATTTACATTGTTGTGGTTTTTCTATTTTTTCTCAAGATTTTCCTGTAAATGCCATTCAGATACTCAAAACATTTGTCTTTCTTGGTTCATGGTGACCTGATTTCTGCTCTTCTGATTGCAAACTTTTAGAGGATTCCAATGGAACTTTTCTTCTGCCCCTATGTGATTACAGCAAGTCACATACAACTCAGACACTTGTGAAGGGACCTTTCATAATAAGAACTATCTGTGACTAATTTTAATTCTATTAAAAACTCAGAATCAGAAGCTCTCGATAGTTGAATATTAATTTTGCAGAGCCTTGAATATGTGAATATGGATGGGCTCACCTCAGCACAATTGTTCACATGTCCCTGTACCAAGAAGTTTCTTCTATTGCTGCACACCTTGACTTGACACTAGATAAAACTTAAAATTTACTTGCAAGAAGAGGGTGCTTAGGTCTTCAAAAGCAGCAGAAAAACTGATAGGTTCACTTATTCCCAGGGGTACTTTTTTTTTTTTAACCCAATTGGAGCTGAACTCATCATTTCATTATCCCATCTGGTACTTCATCAACTCTACTTAATTCCATTTTTCCAGGAGAGCAAAGCATATTTGAGCAGGAAGTCATTCTTTCCTTTAATCTTCTCATATATCCATCCCCTATCAGAAAGCCAAGCTGAGAAGGTAGCTACTCATATGCATGCAGAAATTACTTTTACTTTTGTTACAGCAAACATGTATGTGACATTGGGGTATTTAATTAACATCTCTGAACCTGACTTTCCCCCCGAATTTTTAAGTTACGAAGAAAAGGAAAAGTACGATGTAGTTCATGAAGAATCTAGTGAGGAATCAACAAAACAGTGTGCAGAGGTGCCTCACCCATGCTCGGAGGACAGGAAGCACTGTAGCAATGGTTCAGCAATAGCATCACCTGTCCAGTTACATTGACCTATAGATGCATGAGGGTCCTCCATTCTGATCCCAAAGTCACACTAGGACAATGTTAATTTGATTACCAAAACAATTAAGGTTATTTTCCTGGATTATTTTTTAGATGACTTTTAAAAATTGACTTTATATTTTATTTTCTTATTAAATTATTTTTTATTTTTACAGACTGCATTTGGATTCATTGTACACAAATGGGGTACATCATTTCGTTTCTATGGTTGTGCACGATGTAGGTTCATACCATTCATATAATCATACATGTACATAGGGTAATGATGTCTGTCTCATTCCACCATTTTTCATAACCCCCACCCTCTCATTTTCCTCTAGGTAACCTAAAGTTCCTCCATTCTTCTCTCACCCCCACTCCCCCACCCCCATTATATATCATCATCCACTTATCAGGGAAAACATTTGGCCTTTTTGGGATTGGCTTATTTCACTTAGCATGATTTTATGGGTTGTTTTAAATTCAAAGCAAACTTAAGCGGTAGGTACAGAGAGCCCTCATTTTTGCATTGCCCCACACAGGCATAGCATTCCTAATACCCTACATCAGACTGAATCCATATTGACACATCATTGTTACCCAAAGCCTACACTTTATGTTAAGGTTCACTCCAGAACATAATTTAGGATGTTGAATATACTCTAACTATATTAATTCCTTTAATTATTAATTCTTGTTTCTATTTAACAAGTTTATTCTCCCCTAAGCTGTGACATTTATAGTACTAATAAGATATGCTCTATGAATACCAGGGGTTTATAATGTAGCGTTTACCACTTTTTATCTAAAATCTAATATATTTAAATTCTTTACACAAAGGGTGTTTGTATGGAGTACACTTCTACCAGGTCTGTGTCCTATAATTGCATACTTAGAAAGATCGTGCCACTTAAGTATCTGGAAAACATAAAGGAATGTGTCTTCTGAACCTTACTATTCATTCTGGCAGTAAAATGGAAGAAGGCAATTTAAATCACAATTCTGTTAATTTGCCATTGTGAAGCATTTTAAAGACGTTGTTTCTGGACAGATGCTTGTCTTCATTCCTAAGTTATTATTAGACTCAGAGAACACATCAAAGGCCAACTACAACGCAATCTGCTTTAGCACAGAATTTGGGAGAATGCATATCTGTTTCGACCTTCAGATTTTCACGTGAGAGCTATCGTTCCAGAATAGGCCCCTTAATGAAATCCTGTGCTGTCACAGGGACCCTGTGGACACTAAAGAAGCAAGTCTGGGCCAGGTCAGGGCAGTTGCATGGAAGAACCCTGGTCTTCATGACTAGATGGGAAACTGACTAGCACTAAACTGCCAATCATTGGGTAAAAGTCCGGTACCTGATTTTTAAAACCAGCTGAATGGGGGGTGATGAATGGGACAGATGGAACAGAGGTTTGGGCAACTGGATCAGCATTTTGAAAGACAACCTCCTTCGCCTTCTTTGCTCCAGCCACTCTGGCTTCCTGAGCATTCTTTAAGGTCACATGCTCCCTCCTAAGGGTCTTAGCCATATTCTCTGTCTACAAAGCAAGTCTTGCTTTTGACTTGATCAAATCATACTTTCCGGTTCTCAGTCAAATACCACAAAGAATTCTGATCTACAGACTTAATCTGGGATTTCCCTACTGTTCCAGTGCGTCATAAAATATACAATAAGGTCCTTTTTCACCTGGTGGAGTACAAGTTCTCATAGCACCAGTCTTGACTCTCCTTGTTCTTATATCAGTAATACCGTGCTTGTAAGAGGTGCACAATAAATACTTGTTCAGGGAATTAAAGAATACATGTTACAGTAGCAATAAGTGCAACAAATGATCACAAGTAATTAAATGCTTGTATTGACTTTTCTAGCTAAATGAAATGTTATGTGATTTAGCCAGATCTTAGAAATGTCAAAATATTTGGATATAGGACAAAATGAAATTAAATGAATTAAAATGAATAGATTTTACTTGAAAAATGACTTTAATTGTGATTATCACACCTTTTCCATTTTTTTGGTAAATTAAAAAGATTAAAATGAATTTAAGCAGAAGTATTTTTTTTTGTTTCATTGTAAAAGTTTAGTTAGCTGAATTTTAATATTAAGAAGCATAATAACAGGTTCCCCTTTTGTTCCTTACTTATCTTCTTCAAGGAACCAACTGAAATACAAATAAGAGTAGACTAGATTTGCAAAAAGAGCAGGAAAAAATTAACAAATGATAATTAATTTTAACTTATTTAATGCTTTAATTTTTACCTACAAACTGGACAAAATAAGGCATCTTAATTTGTGTTAATGATTTATATTGTGTAAGTATTAAATAAACCATCTATTTATCAAACATGACATGCCTTCTGAAAATAATCTGTGTTCCTGACATGATAGTGATGTAAAGGACAGTGAATTTAAAAAATCATGACTATTGGTTAGGTTCATATGTTTTTGGGCTAAGGTAAGTGAACTGTTTTGTTGAAACTATATGGAAAACGAGAGTCAGATTCCAATGCCAGTGGAAAAAATGTAGAAATCAAAGATTTAGGATTAATCAGATCATCCTGGGGATATGTAAATGTGTGAAATTCTAATCAAGAAATTTTGACTCTGAAATGATTTAACAGGCAGAAAAATCCAAGATGTGTTCAAATCTATATTTTTAATTAATTGATTAATTAATTAATTGATTTTGGTGTTTGGGATTGAACCCAGGGGAACTTTATCCCTAAGTTACACCTCTGGTCCTTTTTACTTTTCATTTTGAGATAGGGTCTCACTAAGTTGTTGGGGGGTCTTGCTAAATTGCTGAGACTGGCCTCAAATTTGCAATCCTCCTGCCTCAGTCTCCTGAGTTGCTAGGATTATAGGTGTGCACTGCTGTGCCTGCCTTGAGATCTATATGTGATAGTAGTTGTAGAGTGAACCTTATTTTGAGATGAGAATACTATTTGCTAAATGTTGCCATGACTGGGGATCTGGAATGCATTGAAAAGAATATGTTGGCTCACAGCAACGTGAACTAAGGATCTAATGTAGCCTTGAGTCAGTACCCATTGGTTCAGTAAGAGGAGGAGAGCAAAAGATGATGGATGAAGGCCAGAGAAATGCAATGGGAGAAATCAATGACAGCACTGGGTAGTCAGCTCAGGAGCAGAGAGTTGGCTACATTGGGAAAACTTAGCAGATACCATGGGTCAGTCCACCAACATCAGAAATAATCCAGTAAGGGAAAGAACAATATGGCCACAAATTTCAGGATATCGGATCAAGAGACCTTGGGAAACAAGTTGCTGACCTTCATCTCAAAATCATCTTTTTGCATTATGCCCTTTCAGAAGATTTTTAATAGGCATTCAAGTTTTCTAACTGCTGTATATATAAATCTACATAAATATAGATGATATATACATTTGTATTTTAAGCTAAATAACTCAGTTGAATTCAGAAAAGAGCCTGCCTTTTTATTTTTATTTTAAGAATTAATATTTTAATTGATAAATCATAATAGTGCACATTTTTGGGATACAATTGATGTTTTGATATGTGTGTTCAATGTAGAATGATTGAATCAAGCTAATTAACATCTAGAAAATCAAGCTAATTAACATTTATCAAGTAGCTTATTTTTGTGGTGATACATTTGAAACTTAATATCTTGTTTATTTTGAAATGTATAATACATTTTATTGACAATATTCTTGCATATAAAAGATTACACATACTGGCTAGCAGGAAATCTATAGTCTTCAAGCTGCAGCTCCCCATTCCTTCCAGTCTCTGGTAACCATGATCCTACTCCCTTCCTTCTGTGAGCTCAGTCTTTTCCTGTTCCACATGTAAGTGAAATCAAGAAGCCGTCCTGATTTTTCTTCCAGAATTGGCTGTCCAGATCTTCTGATGATGTGTCTATGTAGCTCTGATCTATTTCCATGGTGTTCTTTTTAGATTTGGGTGCAATTTAGTTTTTATCTTCTAGCTCTCTCAATGCTGTTCATACCCTACATAATCAATATTCTGTTATGCAATTGACCTTGATAATCTAATATTTGTTGTTAAGGTGAGTTCCCCCAGTGCTTTTAAATGACTCGTATGTTTAAGTGACTAATATATTTAAAAAATATATATCAGACCTTCCCATAATATGGTGGTTTCTCAAGTTTCAAAGGGCACACGTTCCTCATAAAACACAGATAGCTATACTTTTGTAGATCAAAGCATCTAGGTTATGATAAGAGGTTTACGGTCTCAATTAGATTCTAGGTTTAGAAATTTACATAAATTCATATCTAGCTGATCTCATGAGTTTCACAGAAATCTCTAAGGATTGAAACTTGAAATGCATGTACTTTTTTTTTTTTTTCTAGGCCAGTTGAGAAATGAAAACATTCTTAATTATTTCAAGCCCGTATAGTGGTGTACAGTATAATTAACTTTGATATGTGTTTCACACCCAATTAGAGGGTATTTTAGCACCAAGATAATTGGACCCAGCAGCACCTGGGAAGTGTAATCAAACAAGTTTATCATCACATATTATTGTCCTATGATCCTTTGCACTTTTTTAATGCCATGTGTAAAGAGAATGGTCAAGACATCTAGGAAAATGTTGCTCATTATTGAAACTTTAGTAAGGCTTAAATCCAGTTCAAGGTGTTCCTGCTTATTTAAACATCCCTCGTCTTTGCTGTGGCTTCCTGACCCTTCTGCTACTTTTGCTAATGATTTCTTTGCAGCTTCTCAGAATAATGTTAACCATCCACCTACTCTGGTAGTCAATATGTTGTAATGTTTTCTTGGTAATGGAGATATTATGTAAGTTTTTTCTTTGAGTTAACTGGGGGTCCAATGCAAAACTGGAGTTGGGATATAATCCATGTACCAGAATTTTCAGATACTATCTTTCCATTTCAGATCCAAAGACTCCAACTAGACATTGGTGTCTGCAAGTCAGGTCTGTGGACCAGTAGACTGAGAACTTATTAGAAATGTATATTCTCAGACTGCAGCCTGAGCCTATTATCTCTGCATTTTAATAACCCCTCCAAAAAAAATGCCTATCTATGAACATTTAAGTTTGAAAACTTGCCTCTAGCTAGAGTAAGACATTCTTCAGAACAATATGCATGGATTATTTATCTTTGTTGTCTTGATGGCAGTCAAATGTTTGACAATATGTATGAAAAGAGAAGAAGTAGGAAATAACAAAAGGTGGCAGTGTAACTGGTAATCATGGTTCACCTGCCTCAAAATACATAGAGAATCCAGGAACCTTCAAATGTATCTGGACACAATTGGTCTAAGAGTTCACCGTCTTACCTGGATCCCTGTTCTATCTAGTCCTGCCGTTTTCAACTTGTTGCTGACTAAAGCTGCCTTGAAGCCTTAATTCAGGCCTGAGTTGTCCCTGGTGAATCATGCCCTCCATTATTAACCCCTTAGTGACCTGACTCTCTGACTTTGGAAATCATAAACAAGGACAAGATCATAGTCATCATTTTTCTTTGTTAATATTCCAGAAAACTGGAGTAACATCACCTTAAGTAAAAGATATGACATTTTTCCACCCCTCATATGGAGGATCCGAATTCCTCATGGCATGGATTGTACACATGACTAAAACATCAGAGTCTCAAAAATCCTGGCTGGCATTTGTTCCCGTAGCCCTTCTCCAGCATGATTTAAAAAGCAATTTTTTAACTGTACAATCACTTACAATATCACTAGAGTATTTGCTAGGTAGGTGACTTTTAATATTATATTTGGCCCAATTTTAAGACATTCATTGTGCCAACTAATAAAAAAATACACTAAGGCTAAAATCAAAACTAGTAGAAGTTGAGGAAGTAAATCTTCAAAATTCAATCCTCTGATTATTTTTTTAAATTGGTGATGTACTGAGTGCTAGAGAATTCGCACACACGCATGCACTCACATACATCTAAGAAAGAGATGGCTAGTTATTGTACAGGTGAAAATTACAATGTATTTAAGAAACAAAAATGTAAAGACTTAAGTCACACACACAATAGAAGATATGTGTCCTAAGAGGACCTTACACCATCAGAAGGAAGCACTGCCAGCAACTGGATTGATCTGTGAAGGATTAATACAGGGAAGACAGTAGAACCCAAATGTTGTAAAGGCAAATACCATTGCCCCCTTACCTGGAAACTAGATGAAGGACTTGCTGTGACCTTTTCGTGCTGGAAAAGTTATTGCGCAAAACTCATGAGGATAGCAATTTCTGAGATGCTAAACTGAGATGCTGCTTTAACCATATTCCATCTGGATCCTTGAGATACACTATTGCCGGGAGATAGAAAAAACAGTACAAATGAAAACCTGCAAATATGCTTTCACAGATTCAACTGGCCTTATGGTCATGGTGACCAGAAAACAAGGTGCTGAAAATACATTTTGAACTATGTTTACCTCAGCAAAATAACAGAGTCTATTGGAAGAAAAAAACTTTTGCTTGATGCAACCATTAGATATTGGGTGGGTGTGCATGGGGATGCATTCTTGTGTTAATATTTTATATAAAATCCAAATACCTTTTGGAAGAAATTTTTATTTCTCAATAGGCTTAGACTCCCATTGATATATTTTAGTATATTTATTACTATCTCCCTAGTAGCCACATGATTAGTATTTGGCAATTTCCCATGGGTGACCATAGTGGAAAGAAGATTCCTAATCACTTCAACATTATTTGTCTTGTCACTTGACTGGAAGTCAAATGGTGGTTTCTGAGCACCGAAGTTTTCTCTTTGATCACATGTTCCATTTCTCAACAGAAGAAGGAGGTGAAGGAGAAACAGGAGGAAAAAGAGGAGAAAGAGAAGGAGAAGGAAAACAAAACAGAAAAGAGCTCCAGGTTTTGGGACTCAGATCTCATACTCATTCCACAAAATCATAATTCCTACCTGCAAATCTTCAGTAGAAAGCTTCTGTTGATCTCAGTTTTCCTGTCAGAAGCTTGCAGTCGGGTTATCTTCGGCAGATCTTGGCCTCCATATGGAGTCAGCTCTTTAATGCAGGAAAGAGTTAAAAGCTTGCTCATATGCTCCATCTCTACTGCTTTGGGTTTGCTTCCCTGAGGAACTATGGGAACTTTGGCAGTTGGATCGCCAAGCCCCAGGAGGGCTTTTTGCCTCTAACTCTTTGCCTTCAGTATTGCAGCTCTTCATCCCTTGACTTCCCAGATTTGTGAACAGTCAGAGGTGGTTTTAAAAACTCAACAGTGCTTGGCCAACATAAACTAATTTTCATGGAATATCAACACACTTACCATGATCTGCAATTACTTCAGCTCTGACATCTCCAGGTCCCTTCTGTGAATGACTCAGGGCATAGACTTAATGCTTCCAGGCTCCTGGGATGCCATTCTCAGAAGCAGATGGGTTCATTAATATACAGAATATCTCAGAATCCAAACAGAGAAACAGGTTTAATTTTAGAACTCATTTTAGAATCCGTGAAAATGCAAAATTTTAAGCATGACCCTGTGAAATGTTCTTTAGAACTTTAATCATTGAAATGTTTCTCTCTCTCCCTCTCTCTCTCTCTCTCTCTACTGAGGTGGGCATTACCAGTAATAGAATATTTTAAAATAAAACATTCATAGCAGGACAAGTACTTGGAGTTCAGGTTCTTCTCTTAATAGTTATGATCACTAAACACAAATAGGAAATGCAGGGCAGATAACATCCCAGGTTTATTTTTTTATTTATTTTTTGCTGGTCTGTGGATTAAATATGAAGTGTTATCCTATTTGGGGACTTGCTCTTTAGAAGGTTTATGGCTTACAAGGCAGGAGTCCTGGTACTTCTCTCATTTGACATACAGCTGTTTAAATAAAGTAGGCTTAGACAAGTGACCTGAAGGAACATTTGCACTTGAGCTTGCTTCCTCAAAGGATAAAGTAGAAGTTTTGTTTTTTAAATGGTGAGAAAGGGCACCAGGAGTATTTCCTCAACAAAGGAAACCAAGGAGAAAAAAATAGTTGTGTTGAACAGACTGAGCACAGGCTTCTCAAAGATGTAAATGTCTCCCTTCTCTGCAGTTGTCTTCCAGGGTACCCACCTGATTTCAGCAGGTGCTTGGCTTGCTAAGGTCCAGAGTCTTTCATCAAATGTGGAAATGATGTCTCCTCATACAACTTCTGGCTGCCTTAGATTCTTACCACCAAGGAAAACACTGATACTGATACTGATTCTGGATCCTGTAGTTAGTTAAAAGGTGTGCTTCTGCATCAAATTAGAAAGTTTCTACACAGTAAAGGGAGATCAGTAGAGGAAATGGACCAGGGTGGATGACGGAGGAGGGAATTGTTGGGGAGTCATATTGGCACAATTGAACTGTTATATTGTCTGCATATATAAATTCGTAACAATAAATCCCATCAATGTGTAGCTATAATTCACCAATTAAAAATATGGAAAAACGCTGTGCTTCCTACTAATATTTTGCTATAGTTACAGAAATTGTTTGTGTGTGTGTGTGTGTGTGTGTGTGTGTGTGTGTGTGTGTATCCTCTGGAACAGGCATCCCAGCACATATATACCTAAACATATGGAAAGAAGACTTCCATTTCTGCGTTCAGCATTGCCTGTATGTCTCACAGTGAACAAGCCATCTACCCTCTGTGGGTCTTGGATCTACAGATCACTAAGATCCTACAGGGGTCTGCAGTTTGTTCTTTTCAAGTTTTAGAGGCTCCAGTCGACCCTAGGGGGCATGTGAAGGAGGAGACTTGCTGGTATGCCCCTTATAATGCTGTACCTGATCTTCACACTTTTGCCAATTGCTTGTCCG
Source organism: Sciurus carolinensis (assembly GCF_902686445.1). Taxonomy (NCBI): domain Eukaryota; kingdom Metazoa; phylum Chordata; class Mammalia; order Rodentia; family Sciuridae; genus Sciurus; species Sciurus carolinensis. The sequence goes on along the minus strand of NC_062214.1, from coordinate 182,816,532 downwards.
TAATTAATCCTTTCTTGTCAATACTCTTTCCTTTGCCTAGAAATTCGTATTGCTTACTCTGCCACCATAAATAATGTGCTGTCTTGTATTCACAGAGCTTAGCTCTGTATTAGCTGATTGGATAGTGGCTCTGTTCTAATACAGGAGACCGACATTTCTGTCTCTTCAAATGAAATATCTGACCTCAGGAGATGAAAGCATTAATTACTCTAATGGTGGAATTTGTAACAGAGATGGGCAAGTTGCTTGAAATTCCAAAGATGGTGGAGACTTGGTGAGATGGGTCCCTTCGTTCACTGTTGCTGGGAATACACATTAGAATGCTTATTCCCGAATGTAAATGTAAACCAAGAGCCCTCAAGTAGTTCATTAACTTTCATCCAGTTATTATGCTTCTGGCAGCCTATCAGGAAATAATCAAAATTTCAGAGAATCATTTATTTGTTAATGATGAAGAACAGAATGATAACATACTTGACAATACCAAGTGCTAATTGCGTTACGAGCTAACTATGAACTGTGAGAACTCTGGAAATACCTTATCCTACTTAGTCTTCCCAGCAAGCATCTGAACCAAGTATTATTTCTATACTAAATTTAACACTAGGGAAAGAAAAGTTAGCAGGGTTAAATTACCAAGTTTAAATTGACTCTGGGAGGTATGAAGCTAGAATGTTTCATACATACTAGTGGACAAGCTATAGAACCACATGTGGAAGTACTAATTTGACTCATCCTTAACTACCATCAAATTTCTTGTTAAAGAATATTCATGACCACATTTACCCAAAAGCCCCTCTGCATTGTCCTGCTCAGATACTACTTTAGACTTCTTAGAAATATTTAGGAGTTTCTTGGAAGAGCAGAGGACAGGGAAATGGTACCCAAGTGTGTTATTCTCTTGGGCACAGAGTAGGATTAGATTTCTTGGTCACCTTGTGGTTGGAAGAGTTCTGTGTCTAGTTGTGTCCAATCAAGTGAAAATGGATGTGATCTATTTTTCCTCTGGGATAGAGCATTTAATTGATATGTGAGATCCTTCAAAGTTTTCTTCCCTGCAATGACTCACTAGTTTTCTAGATTGTGGCTAGTCTTTCAGTCTTAGCCCCAGTGCGAAGATGACGATGATGTTGGACAGAGCCCCAGTCGATGCATATGAAGAAGAAATAAAACTTGTCCATTTCAGCCACTGAGACGGGATTGTTTTTACTACACCATCATCTGGCCTATTCCCAGGGAAGGTACTGTGTTCTATCCCACTGTCCTCTATTCACAATCTGACGAGACATTTATCAGTCTACACAATATGGCCATGAATGTCTTCTTATGTTAGAGGATAAGATCAAATGAGATAAAGTGCTACAGGCGTGGAATATGTGACATTATGAGACACCGTGTGCCTTTGTGGTTCCTGGAATTGTATTTTGTAGATATCAAAACTACCAATAACTCAGGGTAGTTTTGCAGTTATTTAAGGATTGTGATGCGTTTTAGGCTTACAGATACTTTTCGTATTTCCTGACACTGACCACAAGAATATGGCACTTTCCTTTTATAAAATGACATTCTTTTGAGCCATGGTGACTAGGAAGTGGAATTTAATATTCAGATTGAAAAGTTCAGCCAAGTAGTGGGTAGCTTTGTGACCATTCAACAATTGTCTAACAGTTTAATATCAATCAACTTGTAGTTAAAATTTTTGTGCTCTGGAGAAAACACATTTTCAAGAAACAAAAAAATTCAAAAGTTCTATTCAGAAGGTTAATCAGATGTCTGAGAGTTCATTTTACATCTTAACTGTATTGGTGGTCACAACAGAAATTTCTGTTTAGAACTGGGAAACAATTGAATTTTTAAAAAAATTTTGTCCAAGATGATTTCTATATTCTGTGATACTGCAGATAACTAAAGAAATAAAAGGTTTCTTTGAAAAGAATTCAACAAATGACTTTTTAAAAGCTGATAGGGGCCACATCCTCTCCCAGGTACCAGGAATCTGTAGTAGAAATAAAATGGATAAGATCTCTGCTTTCAGAGAGGTTACTTAAAGTTTACAAACACTTTAAGTAATAATTGAAATGTATATTCTTGAATTACATGTTACAAAATACTCTAATATTAGGCATTACATCTGCTATCGATACTCATCGGAACTCCCATTTACCTTGCCTTGTAAGTATTTTCATTATATCTTTACATAAAATTGAATAAATGGAAAATTATACTCACATATTTTGTTGATTTAACCTTTCGTTCACTTATTCATGCTTCATTGTGATAGCATGGGTCATTATCATCAACTGATCCCAGAAACAACCAAATGAGGCTTACTTTTGTATTTCTTATAAAATCACTATTAGTGATAAATCCATCTTGTTGATGATGGCTGCTCTTTATGACTTTGTATGATGAAATCCTTTTCAACAATGTTTGATAATTCAGGGATACATAATTCTGGCAAAATGGAATCCGTAGTTGCTGGGGTATTTAAGTGCATATTTTGAATATACATTGAATTTTACATACATCAAACTATGTATCTTAGGTTGAGCTTCTGTTTTAGAATATGACAAGAGACAGTATTTCTTTTAAATAAATGGTATATTAATTTCTATGGAATTAAAATGAGTATAATTTATTTTTTCCTAAGCTGCCAGGAAGCTCACATTCAAAAGTCAGGTGGATGATAATATTACTTCTGTCATCCCCAGTGGCTTAAATATTTACATTATTCTTCAATTTATGGTTTTAATTTCCTGTCCTTATTCTAATGGGAATTGCCTTATTGAATATGCCTTTTATGGAATACCATCTCTAAACTGTTTTGTAGTGAGAAGAGTTATAAGGAAATAAATGAAATAAAGATACAATGACCCAGACACTCTATTTTGCCATTCAGTAGTTTTTATGTTGGTTGTTAACATCTGCATGAGCTTTTGAAATACTTTAACTCACTGTGACGTTTAACATCCCTATACCTCCAGGCATCTGAGCCTTCAGTAAACTTTTAATACTCAATCATTTTATGAAATAAATGCAGGAAGTCACAGCCGAGCAGCTTAGACAAAAGTAAGCCAGGGACAAAAATTAATTCCTAAAATGCCACTTTCTCTTTCAATGAGAGAAAGGAAAAGCACCACAGATTTATTAGTAATTGATTTAAAATGACCCAGGGTCAGTTCAGTAGAAAAGATATATTTCACAAGGAGAAAAGATGAAAGAAAACCTCTCGGGTTTGGATTTATAGCTCTGCTCTTGTAAGTCAAAGAACAAGCATCACCAAAGGAGTTGCCAGCTGTTTTGTATCTCACGTGGCAATCAATAATTCAGGTAAACATTAACTCAAAGTAAATCCGGTATCTTGCTACCTTCACTTCTGCAGATCTGACAACGCCTATCTTTTTCTAGGGAAGACAGAAACGCTTTATCAGTGCTTTTATGCACACGTCCAGCCGGACACCATCTGTGTCCCCTCCCTTCCTGACCAGACCCCGAGGTTGCTGCTGCCCTCTCTGGAGACTTACAGATACTCCAGATCAACTTTCAACTCTTTTGAAACACAAATCATAGGGAATGTGGAGGAGCTTACTTCTTGATTAGATGGCAGTAATGAGACAATTCACAGAAACTTAAAGAGAGTGACACTATATTTTTAAGTAAAATAAAGCATCAAGATGAGAGCAAACACATGAATGAACTCACTGATTCCTTAAAATACATCCTAAGTGTCTGTCTTTTGATAGTTTCCAAACCAAAATGACATCTGCCAAGGATTTCTGCAGTGAGCACACAAGCACAGTCAGATACAGGGCTGCTCTTGTCTTAACTCAAATCTCCTGGTTCCTGCCAGCATCTCACATTCCAGTTAGCAAGCAGTCTCTCGCCCTGCAAGCACAAGTTTTTGTAGAAAGAATTAACTGTCCTTTGAATGTATGGAGAATTTGCCAAAATGCAAATAGACATGCCAAGTACAGAGGGGATTTGCTGAAAATGCCCTTAAAATTGGCATTTGAAGTCGAACTCTTTGCACAATTGAAATCGGAAGCTTATTATTGCCCAGAATTAGTCATCTGTTAGGTGATGAGTTTATATGTCCTTCTCTTCATCTTTTTGTTTTCATAGTTCATGGATCATCTCTATTTGTCATAAAGTGAATTCTGCTATTAAAAAAAACAAAAGTTTTACGAAAAGTAACTTTGCTCCCAGTAATAGTATTTTTCTTTGCTAAAGCTTTTTTCAATGAATGAACAGGTTAAAAGATTACGTAAACCTGGTTCTGTCAGTTCTGTCTTGTCATTAAAAAACAAAAGACCTTCCACTTCTTTTGACACACCTTCATTTTTTTCTTGGCATTTTTACTCAGCACAATGGTGGCAAGTGCCAGATTCCTCAAAATTACTCTCTACACCCTGCTCTTCAGTCCAGAAAATACACTAGTGTGGATTTGAGAAGCACTGCCTGGTTTCTTAAGTCCTAGATCTTAATCAAGGAATGGTATTACCATTTCTAAAGTAAATAATTGGGCCATCAAACAAATGAACAAAAAAAGAATAAATCTCTAAGAGAAATAAAACAGTATAATACTTGCTTCTGCTCCATTTCCACTGTGGCTCTTGACAGTTATACTTCCTACAGAATGAACTGAGAACGTCTTAAAACAACCATTGTTTTTATTATTTTTGCATTTACATTGAGGTATAATTTACATACCATAAAATTCACACATTGTAATTGTATACTTCAACACATTTTAGGAAATTCATAGAGTGTGCAACCATTATCACAATTCAGTTTTAGAATAGTTTCTTTGCATTTCATCGGGTCCCTTAGTAAATCTCCTAAGCAGCATAAGGCTGTGGAAAAAAGAAGTTGCTCTTGAGTAGTAAGTCAGTGCAATCCAAGGGGTGTATGATGAATGGAAGAGAGGCTTGAATGGAGAACTTGCAATGAACTTCACACAACTGAAGATACTGAAGTGGAGAATTATTCGTAGTTCATAATAAGTGCCATCTAGAGGAAGATGGGAGGGTCTGAAACTTCAAGGGACACACATGATAATAGCGAGAGCAAATGTTTAACATGTAGGACAAATGTTGCATGAAGTACTTTGATATATGTTCACTTATTTAATATGCACAATAACCTCATCAAATAGCATCACTATCAACCACAATTCACAGATAAGGAAACTATAGCCTAGACAGGTAAAGTCAATAAGCAGATAAGAAATAAAACTTGGGTTTAAACTCAGGAAATATGACTCTAAAATGCCCGCATTCACTGACTACCCTATAGTTCTTCCCATCAGCATCATAAGGGTTCTGAATCCTCAGTAAATAAGTGATAGACATTCTCTAAGTTGTAGTCAACTCACTACCAACAGAGTTCTGAGACCCAGAATATGCAGGACAGGAAATAGATATGCTTGTGTCGCACCGGGGCCATTTCAGCTTGGCTGCACTACTGGAAGCACAGCAGAGGTGTCGGTATGAAACAAACGTGTTGATGGGAGAGGGAGGGAACCAGTTAGGTGGGTAAGAACCAGGCATTCAGGCATGCAACAGTTTTGTGTCTTGGAAGAACCCTTTTCTGGAAGAGGTCCCTGCTCTCCTTTTCTGCAAATAAAGCAATATCCACTAATGACTTTGCATCTATATTCGTTTGGTATTTTTCTCTTTCTCCTTTTCCTTGATCTGCTCTATTAATATTTTCCTTTTTCTAAACTCACCCTCCTCAGTAGACTCTTTTTCCAGATGTGTGACAACCACTTCATACTCTCTAAAAATACTCCAGGCTAATTTGTTTAATGGTTATATGTTCTCATTTTTGCTGATACTGGAGGATTTCAGAAGTCCAAGGAGACTTCAATGGATGCTGTTCCATGGTAATTCATATCCCAAGTTTGTGAATATATGTCTTGGCAACTTAGCGAATTCAAGTGCTTCCTGGAGTCCAGGACCCAAATGGGAAATACAGCTGGGACAGATGTTATAGACTTTGGACTTTGAGTTGCCTCCTTAATTTTAAAAACTGAGGAATTCAGAAATTTTAAGGGAACTCTGTAAAGCTTAGCCAGGTAAAGAGGTGGGAGAGACAGGGTACACCATTTCCATACATTGACTGCCTTGGGTTGTTAGGATTACTTTGGTAAGAGTTTATAAAGTGTCCAGCATATTTGATGCCTAATAAGTATGAGATGAAAAAGAAAGATGTAGTATTGTAGGCAACAATAAATGGTACATTGAAGCTACTCCTCTGGAATAATATGTAGTCTTGGAAGACTTAGTTATGGGAAATGGATTCACTCATAATAAATTATCTGAGGACATCATAACAAAGGTATGTTTTTCAGGAACAGATGGAAAAGAACATCCATTCCAGTGGTGTTCCTTTTCAAAGATGTAAGTTCCAAGTTCCTGCTAACTTTTAGTAACAAAACCACATCATCATAAAAAGCTGTGTCTGAGACCACTAAATTCTTCTGAAAAAAGAAAAAGATTAGACTCTGACACTCTTAATGGCTGTATGTTCTCTTCTCAGCCTAATTCTTAAATTTAGTTCTTATTTCTAAGACATAATACATCTTTTCCTAAAGACTGTAGAAATGATTTGCCAAGGTTTTTGTTTAGTTTTTAAATCAAAGCTACAAAATTTCCCTAATTGTGATTTGAATGATTCCATTGTATTCTAAGAATATTTTCATGAATCAATATTTTTAAATTATGGCCCTGTAGAAACCATGTTTTTAAAAAACATTAGTAACACACAAAGGGTAAATTACACTAATATTGATTGGTCACCTGCAATAGTGATTAGAGTATTGAGTGTAAATTTTCTAGTCTGAAGTGCTAGGTAACCACCAGTCCTAATTCTCTTTCTGGTTATGTGACTATAAGAAAGTAAAAGAAATTTCAATTCTTGTGTTACTTATGTGTACAATTAATATCATTTTTTAGAATGCTTATACATCTCAACTGCATGCAGCAGAACCCAACTCTGGCTAAATTAAGTAGAAAAGACATGCATTAAAGGGTCTAAGGAAGTTCACAGATCCTAGGGGATACTCAAATGCCCAGTCTTGCAAATAAAGGAAGGAGAAGCATTGATAATCTGACTGGACAACTGGCCTCTTGAAGGCAGCATTCTGCCATCTACAGGAGTGGGCTTTCCTCTATCACTTTGTACCATTGAAAGAGTCAGAGTTCACCGTTACAACTGCCATCATTTCTGCCTCTGGAAACTGCCACCACACTGTGTGCAAAGTTATATATGGTACAGGCCATGCACTACATACAGTTTGGAATGGTGGTGACCAAGTGCTTCATGAATTCTTCAGACTCTTGTGACCTGTGGCTTAGCTGCAGGTGACAACTCCCCTTTGTTCTTCCCATTGCCTTCTGATTGTCCTGCTTTGAAAATGCTTGTGAAGTACACTCTCAGGCAATCTAGGATGTCCTAATGTCAGGATGTCCTAATCCACTTGAAAGATATCTTGGGCCCACTTATCCATTCAACACCAATTTATCAAAGGCTCTGATGTTACAGTTGTGGTGCCAGATGTGACAACTAAAAAGGTCAGGCCTTAATTCCTGCCCATGGGTAGCTGTTGTCCAGCTGGGGAGATGGGCAGACACAGGGGCAAACTCAGATCAGGTAACACATGTCATCACAGGGGGAGGTACAGGGATTATAGAAAGACATAAAGAGCTCTCAGCCAGCTTCTGTCGCCAGAAGCACTTGGGAGTCTCTCTACTGTTTTACTTGAATTGAAAATACAGAATGGAATTTTCCAGACAAAGGAACAAGAAGTAAAGGAGAGATTATATTCTATGCAGAAGAAGCAGTCAATCGAAATCTGAGGACCTCGGAGGCCTCAGCCTTTTAGGACTTGCAGACTCTTCCATACATCAGAAAAGCAGGTACAAGGCAGGTGGAGATTAGGGATCAAGGCTTGGGAATCAGGGCCTTCTAGGTCATGAAGTATTTTCCACATTAAAGTCACAATCTCTGATCCTATAAAAACATGCAGAAAGATAATTTTTTTTATTTCGTGTTGAAGTGCTTACAATGAAGAAACAATGATATTTAATACCTATTGAGCATTTTCTATGTGGTTACTATTCTACACACCTCAAAATTATTCATAAATGTAGTCATCCCAATAACTGTATGAAATAAATATTATTTTTCTTATGTTACAAATGAGAAAATTGGGGCATGGAGATATTTCCATAAGTTATGTAGAGATGGAATTTGAATTTACAAAGTCCATTTCCCCAATTTTTGTTATTAGATGCAATAGTATACCCAAGTTACAAAATTCCATCTAACATAGCTCCATCATGAGAATACAACTGCTGTAGGAGTTCATATGAATAATGTTATTTTGAATTATTTGGATCCACAAGCCATAGAGCAATATTATTCATGCTTCAGCATCACCAGACTTACTAACATTGCAATAAATTCACCCAATAAGAGACCATATGTTCTTTCTGCCTAAGAAAGATTATTTCCCTTAGATCACATATCCACTTTGAAATTTAGTTTTTCATCTGCAAAACAAAGATGATAATATCTTGTTTTTAAATGAAGTGATTTGAGAGCAAGTGACATGTACATACTTTAGAATGTAATAAGTGAAACAGATTCTGACATTGGAAAGTTAGGTATTTGCAACACTCTTATACTGGAACTTCCTTTGAGGCTTATTTGTAAAGCAAAGGAGAGTACGTTACCTTCTCAACAGGCAGATCATTTAGTGTGAGGAGTATTTATTCATTCTTTCATTTAATAAATGTGCTTTGAACTACTTTGTGTCTGTCTCTGTCCTGGGTGCTAGGGACAGAGTAGTGAAAGTCCCTCTCCCCAGTCTCTCAGTCTCAGGAAAGAGTCAGACAGAGACATAGACATAAAGCAATATGTCAAACAAACTGAGAATGCAATGTGCAGGGCTTAGTGGCAGCCCCAATTAAGGGTACCCAAACCAGTTCAGAGTATCAAAGAAAAAAATTCAGAGCAAAGGGGCTACCTCTGGAACTTCCAGGATAAGGGTCAGCAACACTCTAGTTCAAGACAGACATAATTGGCTACTAGAAGAGCAGATTCAAATTCTTCCTCTCTTCAACCAACTAACAAGGCATGTTTGTTGACCTTGTCAATTTTTTTAAATTCCTTTCTTTGGCCACATTCTCCACATCCATTCCCATGGTATCTAAGAACCTGATCAGATTCAGTATGGAATTGCAGACATTCCTGTGTATCTTCAAAAAAGCTGCCTTACCATTGCTCATCATTCCAGGGATATGGCTCTTCATTTGTTCCCATCAGCCAGTGCAAAGATATTCAGGGCCCTGAATGGGTATGGGAAGTCCAATACAAATGCTTTGAGAGTTTCCCAAAATTACCCTTTGAAAACCATTCCTAGACTTATGCTAGAAAAAAGATGCCTTTTTTTGACTGGAGGGGCTAGCATGAG